>NC_062215.1:179437974-179810474 GCF_902686445.1 Sciurus carolinensis | reverse complement strand
AAGGTGCGCACACACACACACACACACACACACACACAAACACCGAGAAGTTGTGCACACACACACAACACACACTAACACCGAGAAGTCGTGCCCACACACCACACACTCACACACTAACACTAACGAAGGCGTGCACACACACGGTAACACTGAGAGGCATTTGCACACACACACACTCACACGCTAACACTGAGAAGGCGTGCACACACACACGTACACAGTAACACAGAGAACTCGTGCACACACACACACACACATACACTAACACTGAGGAAGGCAGGCACACACACCATGCTAATACTGAGAAGGCACACACACACATGCTAACACTGAGAAGGCATGTGCACACACACACACTACACGCTAACACTGAGAAGGCTCGCATACACACACACACACACACACACACCAACTAACTGAGAAGGTATACCCACACACAACACACACACTAACACTGAGAAGGCATGCACACAACACACCACACGCACATACTAACACTAAGAAGGTGTGCACACACACCACACACCCACACACACGCTAACACAGAGAAGACGTGTGCACACACACACACACACTCATGCTCACACTGGGCCCTGGGGGTTGCCAGCACAGGGTGGGCCCTGGCACGCGGCCCTGCTATTTCTGGCAGGCTGCGGCTCCGAATGACTCAGCTGCTCTAACCCACCGTCCCCAGCCGCCCCCGGGTCTCACCCACCAAGGCCACAGCTCCCTCCCTCGGGAGTCTCCACACTCACTTCAGCAAACACTTGGAGCCAGTCTGCTGACTTTCCAAACTCCTGCAGCAGCGGCAGCAGCGAGCCAGGCGCCGGGCTCTGCTCATGGCTGGAGAAGGCAGAGGGGCCTGGCCGCCTCCCGCTCCTGATCTCGTTGCTGGCTGCAGTCAGACTTCTCTGGAGTCTGCACTGCTGAGGAGCAGCCCCCTCGCTCTTCCTGGCTGGCGGCAGCAGTGCGGAGGCACGGACACCCGCCCAGAGGCTTGCCCTCCCGGCTGCCCGCGCGGTCCAGGAAAGCCCTTCTGCACCCGGGGTTGGGTAGGTGGGTGAGCTGTCCACGGAAGGCCTGCTTCGCGTTTCTTTATTCTGGAACACTCCGTTGATGCACTGGGTATTAACGAGCCGTTCAGATAGAAACATGAAGAGCAGCCTGTCAGGAGCCAAGGCCTGGTTTCCCAGGAGCTCCTGTCTAGAGAGCTCTGCAGGCCCGGCCTTGACACTGACTTCGCTCAATGTCAGTCCCTCAGGGAGAAGAATCCAGCTGGACCCTGCCAACGCAGCAGGAGTACACTAGTGCAAACTGTCCTCCCCCAGGGGAGAGCTGAGAGCTGTCCCCAAGCACAGGGGTGAGATGCAGGAAGAGCAAGATGGCTCCTGCCGGCTCCCAGGAAGGCGCCCCATGGCTCAGGGCCTGCCTGCTGGCCTGGCCTGGCCGTGCACGATTGGGGCCTTGCTTCTTGACACACAGGGTCAAGGCAACGACTGGTGAACTGTGTCAGCTGAGAGTCAGGTCACCCGTCATACCTCACCTACCTCCCAGTAGACCAGGTGTCACCAGCCATAGGGTCTAGCGTCCTACCAGCTCACAGGAAAGGCTTCATTGTGTCAGCTCTCAGAACAGAGCCTCCGTGCAAAGGGTGACCGGGGTCTGCTTCCCATCCTGTAGAGCTAAGGTCTCCAGAGGTGGCTGTAGGGGAGGCAGCATGTGTAAAGAGGCAAGAGGCTCCCTGGGGCCACCTGGAGCAGTCTGATCAGAGGTCTTGGGGCAGAAGGGCCAGAAGCCTGCACCGGGGCTTGTGGGAGGACCCAGATGTGGGAGCACCTGGCTTAAACCCCAAGCTGCTGCTCTTGGTGGTGGGAGCTGCCAGCCCCTGAACCAGGAGGTTCAGCTTCCTCTTCCTAATCGTGGTGATGGCAGCCATTGCCACTAAGGTTGTTGTACAAGTCAAGGTAGGAATAATCCAGAAGGCAGCACAGTATGTGCTTCTTGGACTGGGATCCAGTGGACCATGGACTTTGCCATCTTTCACAATAACAGCATGGCCCTGGAGTCAGCTGCTAGCACGGGCCCTCTCTGAGCGTCCAGGGTCCTAGTGTGTGTGCTGATGGTGCTGAGAAGTGTGCCACGGATTCCTGCAGCCCGCCTTCCCCGCAGTTATTAACCACGGTTATTAGCCCCAGTTATCAACTTGAACTCTTAGAAGAAAGCTTGAGGGAAAGCCGTGATGCTGTGAGATCCTGGGATTGGCAGATTTCCTGCCTATGACATCAAAAGGGCAGACAAGGTTAGAAAATAGACAAACTGGACTCCATCAGAGTTTTAAATGTTGTACACTTAAAGATTTTAAGATCTATTGAGACTGAAAAGGACAGTTTTGCTGGATACAAAATTCTTGAGTGACAGAGTTTTCCTTATTCTTTTGAAAATGCCATCCCCATTAACCTCTCTGGTCTCCATTGTTTCTGATGAGAAATCTGATGTTAATCTTACTGTGATTTTTCTACATGTGGTGATCATTTTACTCTTTGACTCTGGCATTCAACAATTTATCTATAATATGTCTAGGTGTGAATCTTGGTATTATCATACTTGAAGTTAATTGAACTTTTGGACAGGTACATTAGATTTTTTACATCAAATTGGAAAGCTTTAGGACACGATTTCTTTAAATGCACAGTTGTCTCTTGGTATGCATGCTTTGGGATGTGTTCTGGGATTCCACCCTCCCAGATACAAACATCTGAGGATGCTCAAATCCCGTATAGAAAATGCTATGATACTTGCATACAACCTACATGTCTCCTCCCATGTGCTCTAAATACTCTCTAGATTACTTATACCAAATACAATGTGACACTATGTAAATAGTTCATAACAACAAGAAAAAAATGTATGTTTATGTTCAACAAATGCAATTTTCCCCCAAATACTTTTTAAATCTGTAACTCGTTGAACCCTCCGAGAATCCACCAAGACTGAGGGTCGCCTGCCTTTGCCTGCCCACCTTCGTGCCTGCTCTTTCTAGAATTCCCATGATGTGTGTTGGTACACTCGGTGTCTCCCAGTTTTCCTGCAATTATCTTTGTTCTGATTCTTGGCTCATTTCTACTGACCCCTCTTCAAGTTTGTTGATTCTTTCTTTTTCTGCCATTTCATCTCATTTCTCTGCTCATTTCTTTTTTAGAAAAAGGTGATCGTTGCTTTGATTTAAAACGTGACTTCCTCAGAACTGCTTCAGCTCCGCAGAGCTCGTTGATCACGCTGTGGTTGCCGAGTGTGTGCTCAGCCATCCGGAGGCGGGAGGTGAGCTGCCTGGCTTTCGCCTTCTGCAGGACAGAAAGGAATAGGACACCAAAAGAAAAGACGGTGAGATTAAAAAACAGACGAATTGAACTCCATCAAAATTTAAAACGTTGTGCGTCAAGAGACACTGTCAAGAGTGAAAGGATGGTTTTGCTGGCTATGGAATTCTTGGTTGACAGATTTACGAGTCTGTACGTATCTCCCTGTGTCTGAGACTTCATGTTCGCCAGGGAGGCGTGGGGAGGGAAGGTCTGTCTGTCCCTGAACATGCTCGCGCCTTTGCTTGTGTGCGCAACCTTTCCTGCTTCCAGGGAGAGTGGAAGCTTCAGGAGCCCTTGTCTTGACCTTGGCACCGAAGTTCTCGCTAGTCTGCAGCCTTGCTTGCTCCAAGCTAGCCACGGCACCCCGCTCCGGTTCATCTGCCTCTGAGATAGTGATTTATCCTCAACAGCACCTCGAGTGCGGATCTTCTGTAAGGACTGGGGTGGAGCAAGTCCCCTCTAGGAGGAAGCTGTGGGTTTCAAGGCTTGCTTTGCTGGTAAACCCTAAAGGACCCCTTGCCTGAGCTGAGGGGTGGGCATGGAGCAGCCCCAGGGGAAGACACCACAAGTTGGCATTTTTCCTACCTCAGTAGTTTACCTTGAATAACTGCTTTTCTATTTGGATTTAAATCTAAATCTAAATCCAAATTTGGGTTTAGAAAATTTTCAGTTGAAATGATTGTTTTTAATAATTTTGTCCGGTTCTATCTTTACTGTCTGCCAGTCCAAGTCAAGGAAGTGACAAAGTTGGAAAGTATGGACCACACTGGCACGTCTCTTAACTGCGTGTTTCTTTTAAAATGTTGCACAGAGATCCAGCCACATACCTGGATTTCATAACCCTATGTCAGCACTGAAGCCTAGAAAACTGTTAGATCAATCTTAGGCAGACTTGACTTTCCAACTGGCAAAATTTGCTCCTCCAGTGGCTCAGAACCCCGTTGACTGATCCTAGCTTTAGCCCCTAACTTTAAGGGTGGCGTTGGGGGAGTGGGTGTGCGGAACACTATCATTCTAAAAGTTCAGTGCACTCACGATGCAGAAGCGCCAACGCTGAGCCACGTGTGCTGGAGAGCTGCTCCTGCCTCCTGTCTGTTTCAGGGCTGCTCTGGTGTTGGGGGTGGAGAGAGCCATGCAGAGGTGGGCCACGTCCTCGGGAGTCGACTCCCTGGCAGGGGAACCAGGCGTTACCATATATGTTGGAGTCTGAATGTAACCCTAAAGCATACCCCTTTCTTGTCCCCTCAAGTCCCCAAGGCACTGGTGTTAGAGCAGCTGAGATGAACAGCATCAGCTTTAATCCTGAAGAGAGCAGGTGGGAGGGCTGCCCAGTCTGTGCCCACAGCGGGGATCCTAATACACACCCCCCATTCCCTTCACGCTCCTCCCTTCAGCCACCTGTGGGCTGAGCTGCTGGGGTGGGTGAGGGGGAGGCGCCCCAGGGAGGAACACGGCCGCGGCCCCGCGAGAAGCTGGAGGAGGAGAACCTGCTGGAAGCACACCCGGAGGCTCCGACCTCACGGAGGAGAGGGAGTCTGGGAGCAGGTTGAGGAGGATCCTGAATGGAGGCGAAGCAAGGGAACGCGGGGTCAGAAGCCCAGGGCGGCGCTGTCCCCACGCGCAGAGTGCCGTCAGTGGGACAGACTGCGGCAGGGGTGGCCTGGCCCTTGTTCCCACCAAGGCGTCTGCTGACCTGCCCAACGTCCACAGCAGGAGCAAACCCATGAGGCTGTGCAGACAGAAGCCAGAGGGACGTGAGCAGAGGAAGGAGTGAGACTGGACAGTGGGGACAGCCAGTGAGGATGGCCATCCGGGGACGCTGTCTGTGGAGGGAGCAGGGCTTCAGGGTGGAGTGGGCGGGCACAGGCTGGTGGTGGAGCCCGTGGTGCTGACTGGGGCCCGAGGGGACCTGGGCTCGCTTCTAGAGGAAGGAACCCACGGAGCCCAGGGCCGGCAGCCCGGCGGCTGGGAGCAAGTCTGCCGCTGCCCTTCCGAGGGGAGAGTGGGATGCGGTGCAGCGTGAAGGGAGAGGCTGGCCGGCCTCAGGTCTTCTGGGGAGCCCCGTCCTCAGCCTCCCAGGGCCACGCGGTGGAGGAAGAAGCCCGGGCGCGCGGGCGTGCAGGCGGGCGCCGGGTGCTTCTATTTTCTCTGAGAAGTGCGATCCCATGGGAGCACGGCTGACGGGTCAGAGGACTGAGCAGACGTCTGGAGTGGGACAGGGAGGAGCTGTCCCCCTCAAGGCCAAGATGGTGACAAGGCCGCCTTGGCTTCCACCACCAGGGGCTGGTGTTTTTAAGGTAAGAATTCTCAGCGGGATAAAAAGCAGGCATTCCCGAGTTGCTCTTAGCCTTGCTTTTCCTGCTGCCTCACTAGATCCAGCCGATTTTTTCCAGACTGTCTTTATCAAACCAGGAGCTTGGCAGGAAAGTCCACCACTGTTCACCCACAGACAGGACCAGCATCTGCCCGCCAGCAGCTTTTGACAATTTTTGAAGCTTTTCTCTCAAATTATAATAAGAAAAGTATGTCTGGCTTTATGTTCCAAAGGCACACAGTGATTCGGACGGAATGTATTTTGTTCCACACGCTCTTCTGACGGTGTGGCGAGACGCTCGCCCTGAGAGTCGGGCCTCGTCCCCTCCGCTCACACCTGGGCAGGGGCTTGTGAGTGCTCGACCCACCCAACATGGCAGGAGTGCAGTGGACGCTCCCTGGAGGTGAGTGTGCTCACCTTTGGGACCACTGCGGAGGTCGAGGCGTGAGGAAGCCAAACAGCTGGAGCCACCGGAGGAGCCACATGGTGAGGGACGCAACTTTCTGCCAGCACCACTTGCTAACAGTGGGGATGAGCCATCATGGAGGTGAGCCCTCCAGGCCCAGTCCAGCTTCCAGGGCCTGCGACCCTGGCTGGCAGAGGCCGCCCCGTCAGGAGCATGTCCAGCCAGAACCGCCCAGCCGTGCTGTTCCTGGATTCCTGGCCCACACGCGAGACCACTAGTTACGGTTGTTTTTAGTCACTAAGTTTTGGGAGCCATTTGTCTTGAGCATCAGACAACTGAAACAAATGGCAATAGGAAAGCCAATAAATACTCTTGGCAGATCAGCCTTCTTCTGCCTGAGTTTTCCACGCAGGGCACGGAGTCTAGGGGAATGGTTCAGAGCGGCCAGCCTAAAATCCCTGTGAAGGGTGCTCGGCACGTAACTCCATGAGAATCTTCGCCAAAATCTCCTGGGAGGTGATCAAGCCTGTGAACCAAGGAGGAAACAGCCCCAGGCCACCGCAGGTCGGGGGTTTGGACCAAATCTGTCTCTGAGGCCACACGGAGATATCTTCAGGACAGGTGCAATGGCTTCAGGTCCCTCACCAGCAATCTGGCCCTCCTATGTGACAGGCAAAGGACAGCCAAGTCACACGGAGGGGAGGTCACCCCAGGAGCTTCTGGCTACCTTGCCGATCCCCACCTAGTTCCCCTGCCCACTCTCATCAGCTGCCCGCTGCTGCCCCACCTGTGGATATGTTGGGTTTGCTTCAGGCCTGGCGGTGGGTGAAGGAAACAGTTCTGCTGGAGACCGTGGTGCAGTGGAAACCCGACACCACCTGTCTCTGTCCTTGACCTTTGTCTTAGGCCACGTAGTGGGGCCACCCGCAGCACCTGCCGATCTCCGCCTGTTTCCACGCTGACCTCTGCGTCACTCCCCAGAACTGCTCCCCACTGCACGCCCTCTGGACCCTGCTATTCTGAGTGTGAGGATCTTTGGGGCCTCTGCCAGGGTCCCCCCACCTTCAACTTTCTCCCCAAGAGACGGTCCAGTGTGCACCAACCGGCCGCCTCCCTCCATGTCACCTCGTCAGCTCGGTGCCTGGAGACACTGCCTGAAGTTTCTTGCCTTTGGATGGTGGCCATCCCTGCCTCCCGCGCCAGCTCACGTCCCAGCTCTGTTCTCACACCTGTCCAGTTCCATGGTAGTTTGGAGAGAGAAAGTCTGACGCATGCCCTGCCATCTTGAGCCATGGGTTAGAGATTTTTATGGCAAAGATTTCTCCTTTGCTGAGTGAGTTTATTTGTGGTGGCAGCAGGGACTGGTGGCCAGGCAGGCAGAGGACAGAGGCGGAGGGCGCAGTCCCGGCCTGGCCCTGCTTACCCGACAGCTCTCGGCATGCAGGGAATTCTCCCAGGGAACACCAGGGCCTCCTGGCAGAGGGGTGGGTTGTGTGTCCACAGATGGAAAATCTAGATCTCTAGAAGACTCTGCCCTTTTTCTGTGGTTAGGAAGGGCTGGTTACGAAGAGGACTGTCTTCTACATCCTGAAGATGGAACTTTCCCACCCACGGCTGCGGGCTACTGGCCAGGCACAGCTCCCTCAAACCAAGGGAAAGGTGCCCAGGCTGTGGGAACATGAGTCAGTGGCCTTGGGTTCAGGGCGGGCAGCAGCCCCCACGGTTCCAGCAAAGTCCCTCAGCCTGTCCTCACTCCCACCTGAACCCGCTGCGTCAGAAGGCCACCCAGCTGAGCTTCTGTGGAACAAGGAGCAGGTCTCCAGGCCCGTGCTGAACCAGGCGACACTTTGGGAGCCAAAGGCTCGTTTGTGAAGTCCCAGGGTGAAGGAGGCCGGTCTCAGCTCGGCTGAGCCTGGTCAACCTGCTCTGGTCAACCTGCGTGCCCCCGCTGTGACTGAGGCTCTGAAGGCCATGCCCTGCTGACCGAATCACCTGCTGCTCCTTCCGCCCCACACTCTCTCAACCCTGGCGGGCTCTCTGGTTCAGCAAGGAGTTTGGGCCACCCAACCTGAGCATGTCTTCCCTGATCATTTTGGAGAAATGGCCAATTTGGTGACTGCAGGCACTCCCTGGCCCTTATCTAGAACGTGGAATTCCAGAGCCCATGTAAGGGATCCTGGAGGGCAGTGGTCCTTGCAGGACTCTGTTGGGTGCTGAGCCCTTGCATGTCAGGTCTACCCGGTTGGTGCCAAGTCATGGACCTACTCTGACCTTGGCCTGTGCCTTTGCCCAGCTCTGCTTCCTTATAACCATGTCCCATTTGAGACCCGCTTTCAACCAGTGTCTCTCTCTGCCCATGAGTTCATGGCACCCGGGACCGTCCACACTCACCACTGACTCAACACTGTGTCTGCCTGGTCTTGGCTCAGGACCTCCTCTGGCTTTTACAAGCAGCAGCCTTTGGTAGAGAGAAGATGGTAAGCACTTATAAATAGATCACCAGCCCCGGTGCCCACAGGACAGGGACAGGGACTTTGACAAGAATGAGTGAAACGGGCCCTGAACTGAAGGGCCACGGGTCTCAGGAGGGGAGGAAGCGACCTGCTCCTTCAGTTTCCACTCAGCAGGAAGGTGGGCCCAGGGCCTCCAGGGCCTCAGTTTGTCCCAAAAGAAGTGAGAAACCTGGAACTCTGTAAGATCCCACGCTTCCTTGATATACTTAGCTCATGTTTTAAAAGACTGTGAGGTCCAACCAAGGCACACCCGCAGACCACAACGTTCCCATGGACCACTGTGGGCACCTCGGCGATGGGCAGAAGCAGCATGGTAAGTGATGATGTGGTGGCAATACTGAAAGTCCCGAGTGCTCACCTTCAGCTGAGCTCTGTGCTAAGTGTCTTTCATGGGCATCTCTTTTCGGTTTCACTATGACGCTATGAGTTTGGAAGAAACTATTATCATCCTCACAGCTGATTCAGAAAACTCAAGACAGAGCCTCAGGAAGGTTGAGGAATGTGTCGAAGGTCCCGAACCCAGGAAGTGCCAGGCAGGAGCCAGCTGGCAGTCCAAGCCCCCTGCACCACCCTGTGGGCACAGGAAGGGAGGGATTTCATCTTGAAGTTAAAATGTATTTCCCAAAAGCCCCAGTACGAAATACAGTAATTCAAACAGCCCCTCAGAGGAGACAGGGTTGTAACCTCTTTCTTTGGTTTCCAAATGTTCCTTTACATTTTAGAACTTCAGCTGGTAGGACTGCATGGGCCCGTCCAGCCCTGTGCCCCTGGGAGGAAGAGCCACCCTCGCTGCAGGTGTCCCAAGCCTTGGTGGGGCAGCCTCACGGGGGAGGACAAGCAAGGTGGGTCCCAGTCCCCGTGACGGTGTCCATGCGCACGTGAGGGCCACGGTCTGATGTGGGCCCCTCCTAGACTCACGCTGGAACCTGCCATGTCGGCAGCATTGTGGGGCCTTTGAAAGGGTGTGGGTGTTAAGAGGGACAGTCCTTTCTGGTGCAAGTGAGACCTCACTGCCCAGGCACTGCATTGAGTACCTCAAGAGAAGGCTGTTTGCTGCCTTCCTCACACCACACACTTGCCCTTCTGCCTTCTGCCATGAGCTGAAGAGCAAGAGACCCTCACCAGAGGCGGCTGCCTGAACTTGACTTCTCAGCCTCCAGAACCATCAGCTAAAGGAAACCTCTTTCCTTTACAAATTACCCAGTCTCAGGTATTCTGTTATAGCAACAGAGAACAGACTAAGATGGCATGTGTGGGGTGCACACGGGTGTTTGTGTGTAGAAGGGGATGGGAACCAGATAGGTGCATATGTATTTTGGAGAGGTTTTTTTTTTTTTTTTTTTTTTTTTTTCTAGATAGCTCTGCCAATCAGACCTCATTCTAATTGAGAACCATTATTTAAAAAAAAAAAAAATTTCTCCATTAAACCTAATCGTTAACCCCACTAGTACTAAAACTACTGTTCAGCCTTCACAGTGGTTATTCTCACCAGAAATGGAAAACGTTAATCTCCTCTGGGCTCACTGGCCTCAAATAAAGTTTGGAGTTCTCCTCCAAACCGTGTGCGTGTGTATGTGTGTGTGCGTGCGTGTGCACGTGTGTGCGTGTGTGTGTATGTGTATGTGTGTGTGTGTGTGCACGCGCGCATGTGTATGTGTATGTGCGTGCGTGTGTGCGTGTATGCGTGTATGTGTGTGCGCGTGTGTGCGTGCGTGTGTGCGTGCGTGGGTGCATGTATGCGTGTATGTGTGTGTGCGTGTGTGTGTGCGTGTATGCGTGTATATGTGTGTGTGTGTGCTTGTGTGTGCTCGTGTGTGCGTGTGTGTGCGCTGCTTCTCACCTGTCTGTTTCCGTCTGTCTCCCACATCAGCGTGAGTGTTTTCCACAGTACTAACATAACCCACCGGGAAAACTCTTCCCTGATGCTATGACATTGTGTCAGTGTAGTTACTATGATTTTTTTCCCACTTTTTCTATGATTGGCTGTTTCAGGGGCCTTTTCCCTCTTAAGTTTATTGTTACAAACATGCTGAAATAACTCTTCACCCATTTTATGTTTTTCATATTTCGTTTGATTGTTTTCCATATTTTGGTTGGTTTGCACACTCTAGCAGCGTGTTAAGGTGCCTGTTCTTACGTACCCTCTTTAGCTTTAAGAAATCTCACTTAAGTATGGGACAAAAGAATAAAAAGGGAAAACAAGTCACCCTGCAGTAAGATGTCCCTTGTGATGGGAATATTCATCTGCATACTTCAAAAGGAAACCTCCTTCCCTGGCCGCAGGGTCACAGTGCAGTGGCGATTCCTTGCTGGGAAAATTTAGGACCGGCCATTTCAGATGGCGGAGTCTCAGCCCACACAGGGGCTGTCTTGATCCTGGGGTGGATTCGGGCCTAGACATGGAGCCACCCGGGCTTTACCTCATGCGTGGCCTGAAGGTCACGTTGTCCACGCTGAGTGATCTGCGTAGAGTGCCATCACGTGACGTTGGATGTGGAATTTGCCCTTGTGGTGTGAAGTCTATGCTCACAGGTTTTGGATTTGGGAGCATTTCTGATTTTGGATTTTCAGATGAGAAATGTTTAACCAGCTCTTTTCAATCAGGTGAAATGAAGCAAATAGAAAAAAAAGAAAATCTAAGCTTGAACAGGCACCGGACTACATGAAGTCCTGTGGCGGGGTCAGTCCTCCCTCCACGGGGGCCTGTCTGAGGGACAGGGCTGAAGTGCGCGTAGCAGGGCAGACGGGCCATGTGTTGGGCTCCTGCTTGACACCACAGCCAGCTGAGGTGCCAGTCAGCGGCTCCAGGCCCGACCCCAGTTGGCTGCCTTGACTGATCTGTCCCCACCCTTGCCATGAAAGCGTGGTGCACACAGGGACAGAGCGCTGGGAGGCCGGGGGAGCGCCGAGCTCTGACTTCCTGTGGGCAAAGGAGACAGAACCTCTACAGAGGCCTGAGGCCATTCCAGCCTCCCCCACACAGAGAGCTGGAGAACTCAAAATGGGACGCGAGCAGTGACCAATGAGATGGTCGAGAAGCAGCGACGCCCGCAGCGAGGACGCACTCTCCCAGAGCGGGTCCTAAATGAGTCTCCGGTGACGGGCCCTGGCGAGCTGACACGGGCTGACTCAGGGAACACTCAGAATCCACCAGGAATGGTTTGTGGTGCCAGAAAGTGAGAGAGTGACCCAAAAATTGGGGGGTCATGCCAAACAGGAGCCAACTTGAAGGATCTCCCAGTGACTCAATTGGGATCGAGTTGAACAACCAACTATATAGATATAAATATGTAAATGGGTCGTGACCCCTAGGACAGAACATATACCCATGCAGCCGTGCAGCACGAATAAACAATCGGAGGGAAAGGTCAGCTCTTCTTACCGCAGAATCCCAGCTAATACGGTCGGGGAGTGAGGGAGATGGGAAACTACTTTTTAGCAAACACCAAGGTGGTAATTGCGGCAGGCAGATCATTAGATGGAGGCTAAAATCAGCGAGCTTCAGAGTGAAGAGAAACATTACGATGACTTCACTGTGACTGAGCTTGGTGGACACCACTTTAACCAAATGATGGCTGTTACCCTGACTGGTACCAAGATGCAGGTGAGGGCCAACTAGTGGCACAGGTCCCTGGGGTTTCACAGTCTCGGTTGTGAAAGGAACTCAAGCTGGCGTGCATAGGAGTGCTGAGCAGAGACGGGCTTCGAGTCCCACAAAGTCACGGTGCATCCAGACACCTTCCAGAGGTTGCTGAGCCAGGCAACTCCGCAGCTGAAGGCCAGCTTCCCTTCCGTGGACCATCAGGCCAGCGCCCTTGGGACGCTTGAGCACAATTTACATCCCTGACAACGTGAGAATGAGCTAATAAGGGAGGGGCTCAGTCGGCCACGGGCTTTATCACCAAGTGAGACGAGAGGCAAGAGCCTGGGTGTCAAGCTGAATTCTAATCATGTGATCAAATTTACGGCTTGGCATGTGCTTACAGCTACAGACGCTTCCCATCACAGAGTGGCTGTTAAAGCTTCTCGTCCAAGGTGTCAGCCTAACCTTCTGTAGTTTTTATATCCCTTGCACCTCCAAATCCCCACTAAAATGACCTAACAGAATAATAAGGGAAATTCCCCATGACCACAGAAAACAGAGAAAAGGAAGCATCAAAATTCCTATATCCTTGATGATTTGCAGTTAAGACATGGTGCCAGAAAACAGATTGGGTCATGAGAGAAAGACAGACCATCCTGCCATTTACATCTTCCAGTGAGCGCTGCAGATTAAAATGGCTCATTTGGTGGGGAGCGCGCTTTGCTCTGCTGTGGCTGGCTGTGCAGCAGCCTCAGTCTACGGAGGGAGGCAGGGAGGGCAACACTGGACAGAGGGGGAATCTGTTGTGGTGCCTGCTGAGTAATGGGAGGTGGAGGCTCAGCGCCCTCAGCTGGCCATAGATGGCCATAGCAGGTGGCAAACAGGAAGTGGTCTGGCTCGGGGCTTCCTAAGCTCCTGGGGAGGTTCCCACCCAGCACATCAGGTGTACACAGAGGAAAGGTTGAGGATGCGCCCATTTGGGATTGGATTTTCCCTGTGAGGCTAAACATAACATTGAAAACTCACAAGTTTCCAAAGATGGAAAAGATGGCCCACAAGGGATCCATTTAAGGAAGGGGAACTGCTGTGAAACAGGTGTTTCAACAAACAAAAAGCTTTTTTAAAAATAAATCAAGGTTTAGGAATCTGAAATGCGTATTCTAAATGGGATGAGGAGATATTCTTTTCTTATGGCTGCTTCACAGAGGCAATTTGGGACAGGGAGGAGGGGAGAATTCTTAAAGCACGATATTCCCACCTAAACCTCCAGGCATCACACACGAATGCAGAGTGAAGACTGTCAACGCAGGAGAAGTAAGAACACCGCGTCCTGCGTATCTGTTCTGGGAAAAGAAACCCCACAAAATAGGAGAAGAATCTAAGGAAAAGGAAAGCATTCTTGAATCAATGGAAATGAACCAGACACGTGCACTCCATGTTTCTGAGAAAAGCATCACCTCCAGAGCACAGGGAGCTCCCCAAACCTATTACAACCGAGGCAGTAACCAGTCCACCAGCAAAGTGGGCCAAGAGTCTGCAAAAGAAAGTCTCTAAGGACCAGCAGGCATTTGGACAGATGCTCGACGCCCTGAGTTACCAGGGCAGTGCAAATTCAAACCACCGTGACGCACACTGCACACCCATGAGCAAGACTAACCCCACACGCCAGGGTAACCTCCTCACAGCTCGCCGAGCGTGAGTGGTTCGCACCACCTTGGGGAACTCCCAGCTCTGGAGCTGCCTGTGAGCCAGCAATGTCTTCTGGGGCTCCACGCATTGGGAGCCGCTCTGTGAGAAGACTGGGCATAGTGTCCCTCGGGGTCCCAGCAGAAAGCACGGGACACGCAGGCCTGACCTGTGGGCCAGACCCAGCAGAGATGGGTGCTGTGTCCTCACCGCGCCCCTCGCCATGGCCATCCCCAGGGCTGCACTGCCCATCTGAGGAGAGTCGCAGTGTTGGCTCCTGGGACTGAGGCCCTGCTTGGGGCTCCTCAGGCCGGAACTCCCACAGGCCAAGACAGGAGCTGCTCCTCCGAGTTAGCTAATTTCTTGTGGGACTGTCCTGTGCGCTGTGGGAAGTTCATTATTGGCTCTGCCCTTTAGATGCCACCGGCTCCCCGGCCACCAACTGGGACAATGTGAAAGTGCCCCTACATTATCAAACGTCCTTCAGAGGACAAAATGGTCAGTGAAGAGCAGTGACTTGGGAGCCATGGGAAGACAGGACAAACGCCTTTAGTTCTGCCGTTACGCGTGAGTGGGTCTGCTCTACCCTGAGGGCTGCTTTCCTGCGAAGCCAGCAAGGCTGGACGGTGGGTCACGGCTGCTTCCATTGTCCAAGGCCACTTCAGATCACCTGAAGGCCTCGCCCCAGCACTAAAGATACGTTTTCCTGTAAAATGTATGAAAAATGTTGAGTTCCGTTGTCTTAATACCTTTAAAAATCTTTGAGAGTACTTGGTATTGAGGAAAGAGTCCTGGCCATGCCTCCAGCTGTGAGGTCAAGTCCCCGACCCTGGGGCGGGCAGTGTCCTCAGGTGGAGAGCAGTCTGACCACCTCGTGGGCGCCCCACACTTGTGAAGACTGCAGCCTCCTGCCCGGCCCTCCTCCCACTTCCAGTGGTGGCCTTCCCTCCCTCTGCTCTTGGCGCCCTGGTCTCCACATGCTGACCGTGGCGCAGGGTCTCCCAGTCACTCCCTGCGCTCCCGCTTGTCCTCATGAACTGGACAGAGCCGATGACCTTGCCCACTGAAAAGAGGACCTGAGTGAGGCTTCAGACCTGGCTCCTGAATTAACAGGAGCCCCAGTAAGCAAATGGGCGTGACCTGCGCAGGAGGCCCTGCGGCCCACCCACCCCGCTGGAGGAGGAGGGGACGTGTTTCAAAGTTTCTCCCTGAGAAGGTGATTTGGGGAAGGAACTGGGGAGCAGGGACCCGAGGGAAGCGTGTGTGTGAAGGCTGGCGCACAGGCTCTCACCACGCCTGTGTGCGGACTGACCCCCCCCATCATTCATGTTCACACACGTGCACACGACCCCCACCCTCACACTGTGCATGGACAGATTCTCACACACACTAGCCTGGCGCTCACACCCTCTCACACACACACACACACACACTCCCTCATGCACCCACTCTGCTTTCCGTCCCCCAGGAGTGCACCCTCTGCCCTCCATGACTCAGGCCCAGAAGGAAGAGGCAGCCCATGACGGCCCTGGCGGGCTCTGCCATTTCCCGCCACCTCATCCTGCCATGAGTCACAGCCTCTTGTTTGTTCAGCCACTTCAAGAAGCTGGACTTGTTCCAGGTGCTTTCTTGGCAGCAGAGGACATGCCGTGGGAAGGGGTGGGAAGGAAAAGCAGGGGAATTCTAGATGAACCATTTAGAAGGGAGGGCCGGGGCCATGGCTGAAGGCCAGTACACGTCCCCTGAAGGCCAGCCGTAGTAGGTCCAAAGCGGGGGCTCCAAACTGGACAGGAGGTCAGGCCACACCCCAGGAGCCCACTGCCGCCCACACATAGTCCTGGGAGGGTGTCCTGCCCCAAAGGAAACAAGAGCCTGCAGGGCCGCGCTCAGGACGCAGGCTGCGCGTCCTGGCGGCACTTGGCACTGTTGGGCTGCTGTGGCGCTCACGGAGTCCCAGGAACTAAGAGGGCAGGACTCGAAGCCACTGCCCGGAGCCTTTGGGAGAGCCTGTGTCCAAGAGCCGTCGATAGACCCAGAGGAGAGGTCAGAATGAACAGTGCTCTCTGGGCTTGTTCCTCATGCTGTTCGCTAATGTTTTTTAAGGCTCAGGGGAAAGCAGGACATTTTAATGGCCAGAAAAGCACAAAATTGGAGACTTGTTTTCACGGTTTCTCAAAGGAGTTTAAATCCTGGCTGGACAGAGGCCCTGAGGCAACTAACTGGAAAACTTCTTACCAGACCAGTGTCCTACTTTTAGAGATACTAAAAAATGTGGCCTTGCAGCGTGGCGGGAGACTGGACCCTGGCCAGCGGGGAAGCACTCCAGTGCGGAGGGGGCTGTCCCAGAGGGCTGTCCTGGAGGAAGGCCTTGGACTCCAGCAGTCTTACTTTCTCCTGAGAACTGGGAGGAACTGCCCAGCCTTTGGCCATGTGGCTCAGCTCGAGGTGCAGACCAGGGCGGGGGTCAGGCCCAAGTACCAGCCTGCTCAGCTGAGCCCCATCCGCAAATTCCTGAGGACAGGGATGCTCCCTGTCCCTGGCAGGGACGACACACTGCTCAGGAAGCAGTGGATGTGATGGGGAAGCCTGTGTTCCTTGCCTGGTACAGCCAGAGGAGACTAAGGTTCCCAGAAAATGCCTTCAGACTGAAGGCTATATCACGGGGTGTCAGATCAAAAGGAAAGGGGGAGAGGAGAGGAAGAGACAGCGGTCCAGGGAGGCCGTCACCAAGCAGCGCATCAGAGAAGGGGCGGGCACAACGTGTGGGCGTGTAGAGCGTGTGCCACCAGGGGAAGGAGGTGGCACCCAGCCCCCGCTCGGTCCCCGCTCGGCCCCCGCTCTGATTTCAGACCGGGGAGGCCTGCAGACCAGGTTGGGCCTGACGGAGAGTGGGGGTGGGTGGCGGGAATCCCAGAAAGTCCTGGACCAGCCTGGGTCCTGAGAAGGCCAAGGACCTGGTGGACCTGGCCGAGGGCTGGCCCCTGCCCGGGGCCAGCCAGGAGCCTGGTGCTCTATACCTCTGTCCCCTTAAAACTTGGAGAGAAGTCACGAGTCCTGGCCCCATTATTGCCCAAAATTTCAGGGTCTTTTCAGCCCCTGCAGCCCACAGGCGGACCTGGTCAAGGTCTAGTCCACAGGGGGGTCATTTATCAGCCCCACAAATGAAGCCGAGCCCAGGGCTCCTGGGCGGGCCCAGGAGAGGAGGTGGAGGTGGCAGCTGAGGGGTGCCGTCGGCTGCTCCAGGGCCCGTGCTCTCCACGTCTGCTCCCCGCCTTCACAGAGGGTTCCGCCTGAGTGAGGCAGGCAGCGGGCACTGGGCTCATGGCAGAGAACAAGAGTGACCCAAAGACTGTCAGCAGAGACTGGAGACAAGTGAGAGAAGCGAGTTTTGGCCCATTATTTCTGCCATGCTTTTGATGGGTCAGTGTGTGTGTGTGTGTGTGTGTGTGTGTGTGTACATGTCTGTGTGTATGTTCTCACTCATTCTGAGTATGAAAAAAATTTCAACTTTGATGATATCAGAATGGCTTAAATTTTATGCTTAAAGTTTCAAGGAAACCAAGTCTTTGTTTTAGAAAAATTTAGCCAATTACACAAAAGTTCCAGTTCTATCTTCTTACAATGCTAGGAAATTCACCTCTGGACTTCAGCATTTTTGATTCTCAGTGTTCAAAGTGTTGCAAGTTCCTTCCAGGCATTGACATTGAGGATGCTCATGTGTTAAAATCTACATTGGGATGGTTCTCGTGTCCTATGGTGATGTTAGAAAACAGACAGTTAGTGTCCCTTCCAATCTTTGTCTAGACCAAACTAGACACAAAAAAGAGTAACAAAATAATTTAATTAGTCTAGGACAGTGCTTCTGAACAATAAAAAAAATCCTTCGGTTATTTATGTTTTCAATTACAGGATGAGTTGTAAATACCAAAGATCCTAAAACTTTTTTGTGTGGTTTTGGGATGGTAGGACCTTGCATATTTAAGCCAGTGCTTTGGCCATTGAGCTACATCGCAGGCCCTTCTAAACTTATTTTGAACTTAATTCAAAGATTAATTTCTCTAA
Source organism: Sciurus carolinensis (assembly GCF_902686445.1). Classification (NCBI taxonomy): domain Eukaryota; kingdom Metazoa; phylum Chordata; class Mammalia; order Rodentia; family Sciuridae; genus Sciurus; species Sciurus carolinensis. The sequence continues at coordinate 179,792,548 of NC_062215.1, read as the reverse complement.
TAAAGCATTCGCTCCTCTGGCAGAGAAGAGGCGTAGACGAGGAGGAAGGCCGCCACTGGGGCGTGACAGAAGCTGGGTCCCCATGTAGGCACTGCTCTCGTGGCTGCCTCGTTCTTGCTTCTCTTATAAAAGCGCATCATTCTGGGACACCAAGGGGAAGAAAGCAGCGGTGCTGTCGTTGCAACGTGGTGGGTCACATTCAGGTTGGCTTGGCCCAGCCTCTGGAAGTGGTGGACCCTGGAGACAGAGGCAGGCCCCTCATCAACCGAGCAGGGCCTGGACTCCATCTTGCAAAGCTCTGTCCACACAGGAACATGGACATACAGCATCATGACACGTCCCCCTCCAGGTAGGGAAGCACCCGCTGCAGCCTCGCTGGCCTCAGATGGGTCTGAGGCGGCAGAGCCAAGAAAGGACAGATGCGTCATCACAACCGAGGCCTGTGTAAGCGCCGAGGCCTTTCAGCCGGTCCCGGCCGCCTTGCCGGGAAGAGCTGGAAGACCAGCTGGCCTGGCTCGGCTGCAGCCAGCAGAGGGAGCACGTGGCCAGACACCTGGAGAGCAGCCTGGACCCGCTGCCTCTGCAGCCAGGTCCTGCCCACAGGCTCAGTGCAAATGACTGCTGGGGGCAGGGGTGCTGGACTGGCTCTGGGAGGCTGGTGACCATCAGCAGGACGTCCTGGGGCCTCTTCCAGAACAACAGGATTCCCACCGCATGTCCTCTCAGCTGAAAGCGTGGGAGCACACAGACATGCCTCTTAGCAAGCACGCGGGCGACTTATGGCAGCCCGTAGATTTCCCATCATGCTCTGTAAGGTCCAGGTTTCCTGACAGCATGGCAGGAGGGCAGAGAGAATGTTCTAGGGCTTTCTGTTTCTGCACAGGCCTCTCAAGGTATAAAATGACTGGGCCAAGACTTGTGGGGCACTGGGGGGCTGGGGAGGAGGCTGCGGACACCAGCAGGGACAGGGCACAGCTCCCACATGGCGGATGCTGAGGAATGAACATCTGGGACAGTGGCGCATGTGCTGGAGGCCGGGCAGCCTTCAGAGGGCCTGGAGGCAGGGCCTTCCTGCAGGGCCAGGTCTACTCTGGTGTTCTACCATCGTCCCTGAGCTCCCATCACTGTCCTGCTGTCCCCGAGGATTCAAGGAAGAGGTCAGTGGACCAGAACCTCCTGCTGAGGCCCAGGTGGCAGCAGCGAGAGGTCACAGGGAAGACTGACCTTCAGAGTTGGAGCCTCAATCCTAGGTGTCACGTGATGAATTTCACCTTCCGCAGGGCACGTTCACAGCGGTACCACACGGAGCACTCATACCCGGCAGCACGGCCACAGTGGACAAATGGGCAAGGTGTGGGATGAGAAATTTAGCAAGTGAATCTTTGAAAAAATATCATAAAAGCTTCCTTTATTTAAGGACTCACTGACATTAGAGAAGAGTATTAGTCTCATTGGAGGCACGAATTTATTAATCTATTTCCCCTCTTGTTCAAGGAAAAAATCTGGAGGGTATTTATAGAAATACATTCAGGATAAAGAGAACTAAGCACAAAGGCAGAGGGTGAGGGGATGTGTAGAGGGAAAGAAGAGCCCGCGTGTCGAAGCAGATGGACGCCACAGCTGCTGGGCTCCACGCTGGCTTGAGAAAAATGGCAGACACGACCATTAGGTCGTGTAATTAGGTGTCCGGTGCCCACAGGACACGCATGCCGAGACCCGACGGCAGTGCCTCGCGGTGGGGCTCCGTGGGGAGCCTGAGCTGGTGGCCGGGACGCAGCCTTCTCCAGGACGACGTGGTTTCCTAAGGCTCCTTCTCATCCTTGCCCCTCTGTGGCTCCGGCCCTGCAGCAAGCACGAGGCAGGGTGCTGGAGAGGAGGGACTGTGGTCGTTAGAGCGGCCTCCCTAGGCCTCGGTGCGCCCAGGACCCCTGGGTCTTAGTGAAGCCAGATTTTGATTGGGCAGGCTCCCGGGAGAGGCCCAACCTGTGGTCCAGTGAGCACACTGTGAGAGTCAGGACTTCGGAGAGCTTTCCACCAAAATGTTTCTGCCAACTTCCACGAAGTCTGGAGAGTAGAGTGCTCGGAGCTGATCTCCTGGGAGCAGCTAGGATCTGTCACATCACAGGCAGGCCATTCCCTTTGAATGTGCAGGCCCCTTGACTGTCCCTGAGGTTGTGGACAGGCTAGACCAGGACTGGGCCTCTCCAAGGGAGGGGCGTGTCGTTAATCTGTCCCCAGCTAGAGATCCCTCATGCCAGTGACGAATGTCCAGGATAATTTTGTCAGCAAGTTAGTCAGCCTTTTGTCATTGACAAAATATCTGAGAAAAATCAGGTTACAGGAGAAAACGTTTATTCTGGATCATGGTTTCAGGCACTTCAGTCCATGGCTCCATCACACTGGGCTTGAGTTGAGGCAGAGCATCATGGCCGGGTTCGGGTGGCACAGCGAGGCTGCCCACCTCCTGGAGCCCAGGGACGGGAGGGAGGGAGGTGGGGGGCAAGGGCAAGACAGACTCTTCCATGGCGTGTCCCCAGTGACCAGGGCCTCCTTCCTCCACAGGGCCTCACCTCCCACAGGCCATCAGGTTATTGATCCGCCCAGGGGTCGATCCACGACGAGGTCAGAGCACTCGTGGTTCAACCGCTTGGTGACAGCCCGCTGAGCACGGTGGCTCGGGGACCAAGCCAGCCGTCCTGGAGGACCTCGCATCCACACCACAGCAGTTAGGTTTTTCCTGTTTTACTTTTTTAACAGCATACATTTCGATTTGTTCTTCTAAACTGGTGAATTACAAACATCTGACACAGCCCCCAAATCACACCCTGGCTGGACGCTGAGCCTTCCCCATGACTGTCTGTCTTGCCAGGCCTTCCAAGCTCATCCATTCCACGCTTACAAAAGGAGCATGTCTCGAGGGTCAGTCAGCAAAATCCAAAAAGCAAAAAGCAAGTAAGACCTCTCTTCAAAGATGCTGAACAATTCCAGAGCAGCTCTCCGACTCCAGAAGGCCCGTTTTCCCGTGGGGACTCTGCCGCAGCCAGCAGTCAAGGGTGAAGCGATGGCAATGACGGGAAGGCCGAGTGAATCCCGATGGCTCGGCTGCACAGGGGCCCGGATCAAGCAGCGCTCTGTTTCTGCTACGCTGCTGCCCCGGATTCCGCGGCCCGGGGCTTGGACCTGGCGCCTGCCTGGTGGGTTTGGCTTTCCTTATTGATGCCTCCTCTGCGGAGGAGGGCTCAGGCGGGGATGCAGGAAAGCTCCCTGCACAGACTCCCACGTGGAGGTCAGCTGCTCTGCTCAGATGAGGGACATCAGGCACAGCACCAAAACTTAGCCAAGAGAAACTCAGGAATGCTGAAAACCAGCCCCTCCTAAGCTTTTGACATTGGTCCATATTACATGGCCTTGGGGAAAACCAAAGCCACAGAGGGCACATTCCTATATTTCCATCCATGTCCTTGGTGAAAGGGGGTGGAAGTCCTGTGCACCAGTCCGACGGAAATCAGGGTTCTGAGGGGCGGCTTCCAGTCAGTCAAGGCTGCCAGACGGACTGGGAGTTCGTGGACCATCTCCTTTGACGTCATTTACCTCCGACCCACTCCAGCTTTGAAATCAGTCGAGTCATTTCACTCACACAGGGAGCCTGTGATCGGGTCTGGTCCCCGAGGCGTCATCAGGCAGCAGAGCTCGTCCCTGTCCTGGAGTGCTCTTCCCAGAGCTGTGGGGCAGGCGCACCATCAGGACATGGCGGAGTCAAGACCGCTGCGGCAGCTCCTCACGAGACACACAGGGGCTGGCCTGGCCCCGCTCTTGAGCAGGATGACGCTTACAGCTCCACCCGGGAGAGAAAGCAGGACTTAATTCAAGATGCACGGGCTCTGACAGGTGGCCGCACACACAGCATCACCGAAGTCCACTCATTCCTTCAGAGAGACGTCAAACGAAACAAAGAACACCCACACCCTGGGCTCCCACTGTCTCCACCATCAAAGCAAGTGTTAGGAATCTTTGAATCAAGAACGCTGTCACCTGAGTTTTAGCTTGTCTTTAGGTATTTAAGTAAAGTCGCACACTATTTTCCACTACATTTAGAAAGTGTCCTTTACTTATAGATGCTACAAATTAGGAGCAAATTTATTGCTTAACCACAAAAATGTGATCAGATTACCCAAGGTTGCTAACTCCCTCAAAAGGCAAAATCCCACGTGTGCACACGGCAGCGTCCCCAGGAGAGCTCACGGGAAAGGAGAGGCAGGGACAGGACTGGCTAAGGAGGGGCTCGTCCTAAAATTCAGGAGCCGCAGCAGTCCGCAGCCAGTAGGGGTCTTTGTGTCCCTGCTTTGCTAGGCAGAGTCTACTGCCAGGTGCTTGGGAAAGTGCCCCCTGCACACACACTCAAAGCCAGAAGACTCCTCCAGCAGGTGTCCCCTCGGGTGGTGGCAGAGGAGCAGGGTGCCCTCAGTGGACTGCACTTCCTACTTTTGCTACAGAAACCGAAGATCAAGATAAGGGATGGGGACCTGGAAACTGCCTGGAACATAATCAGGGTGTGCACGTCCCTCCAGGCATCCCCCTCGGTGGTGGGTACCTTGATTTCAGTGTGCTGGGTGGTGGGACTCTCACCACATCGGGGACAGCTAGACTCCTGTTATCGAGTACTCGACCCGTGGTTCCCGAGGGCTTGGGTGTGGCCCATCCCAGCGGGCTGTGCTGTCAGTGTGTGATGACACGGATTCAAAGACAGTATAAAGCATGTGAGTATGTCAATATTTTTGATATTGATGACAGGTTGGCTAATACTATTTTAGGTTGGGCTAAATATGTTGTTAAAATTAATTTCTCAGACTAGACAAAGGGGCCAAAAATATGCAATGGAGAAAAGATAGCCTCTTCAACAAATGGTGCTGGGAAAACTGGAAATCCATATGCAACAGAATGAAACTAAACCCCTATCTCTCAACCTGCACAAAAATCAACTCACAATGGATCAAGGACCTCAGAATCAGACCAGAGACCCTTCATCTTATAGAAGAAAAAGTAGGTCCAAACCTTCAACTTGTTGGCTTAGGATCAGACTTCCTTAATAGGACTCCCATAGCACAAGAAATAAAAGCAAGAATCAATAACTGGGATAGATTCAAACTAAATAGCTTTCTCTCAGCAAAGGAAACTATCAGCAATGTGAAGAGAGAGCCTACAGAGTGGGAGAAAATCTTTGCCACTCATACTTCAGATAGACCACTAATTTCCAGAATATATAAAGAACTCAAAAAACTCTACATGAAGAATACAAACAACCCAATCAACAAATGGGCTAAGGATATGAACAGATGCTTCACAGAAGAAGATCTACAAGCAATCAACACATATATGAAAAAATGTTCAACATCTCTAGTAACAAGAGAAATGCAAATCAAAACTACACTAAGATTCCATCTCACCCCAATTTGAATGGTGATTATCAAGAATACAAGCAACAATAGGTGTTGGAGAGGATGTGGGGAAAAAGGTACACTCATACATTGCTGGTGGGGCTGCAAATTGGAACAGCCACTCTGGAAAGCAGTGTGGAGATTCCACAGAAAGCTTGGAATGGAACCACCATTTGACCCAGCTATCCCACTCCTCGGCCTATACCCAAAGGACTTAAAATCAGCATACTACAGAGATACAGCCACATTAATGTTCATAGCTGCTCAATTCACAATAGCCAGATTGTGGAACCAACCTACATGTCCTTCAATTGATGAATAGATAAAGAAACTGTGGTATATATATATACAATGGAATATTACTCAGCCATAAAGAATGATAAAATTATGGCATTTGCAGGCAAATGGATGAAATTGGAGAATATCATGCTAAGTGAGATAAGCCAATCTCAAAAAACCAAAGGACCAATGATCTCACTAATAAGCGGATGATGACACATAATGGGGAGTGGGAAGGGGGCAAGAATAGAGGAAGGAAGGACTGTATACAGGGAAAAGAGGGGTGGGAGGGGTGGAAGAAAGGGGAAAATAACAGAATGAATCAAACAACATTACCCTATGTAAATTTATGATTACACAAATAGTATGCTGTTACTCCATGTACAAACAGAAACAACATGTATCCCATTTGTTTACAATAAAAAATAAATAAATAAAAAGAAAAAAAGAACAGGCATAATGTGCTATTATCTGAGCATTAGCAAAAAAAATTAATTTCATTTGTTCTTTTTCACTTTTTTACTGTGGCTACTAGAAAATTAAAATTCTAGACAAGGCTGGCCTTCTCTTTCATTGGACAGCACTGCTTTAGACAGTTAAAAGCTCTCCTTGGTGTTGAGCTGAAACACCTTTTTGGACCTTCTCGATTTTGCCCTCTGAAGAATAAACAAAGTTCATGCACATGACAGGCAGTCCAATATTTGAAAACAACCAGCATCCCTTCCCACCCTTTCTTCTCGTGCTGAAAAGGCCGCCCTTCTCACAAGCGCCTTTTTACATGTGTTTAAGATTATTTGTCCAAGATGTAGCAAATGTAAGAATGATTACTGCTGTCCTGCCGGACTCTTTGTTTAATAGCCTAATTGACTTTCAGTGGGCGCTCAGGGAATTTACAGGCTGTAAAACATCTGGCCCCTCATCAGCTGTGGGCAGTTAAAAGTTCAACTTGCAAAAGCCAGAGAACAAGTCATGTTCTCACAACGGAGAGGAAAAGCAGGACTTCACACAGTTAAGTGGGGTTACAGTGAGGGTGTTCAGCACGCTGGGTTTTGTTGTCACGTCCCACATTCTCGCTGCTGGGGACACAGTGCTGTCCAGGGGTACCTGTCATCTTAAAGGGAAGCACCGCAGCGGTCCCCACGCCGGCAAACCCACTTTGCTCTGAACCGTCCATTCCACTGCTCTATTAGTTCAGAGACTCCTGGGTAAGAGGAACTTAGAATCGAGGGGCCCTGTGGTCATGCACCCACTGTCCCCTTTATCATAAAACTGGTCCCTTGAACTGAGGTGGTGCCATAGGGTTTACTGCCAATAAGTCATACACTCTATGTGTCAATAAGTCATACACTCTATGTGTCCTCAGACAGTCATGGTGGGCAAGCCACACCTGCAGCAGATGTCCCTCCAGTAAGGATGCAACGGTCCTTCCAAGGTGGAGAGAGCCAACGTCACTTGCTGCTGAATGATTACATGGTTTCCCTCAGATGCTGCCATACTGAGTGTCCACATCGCGTTCTGCAGATGGCAGGTCAGAAGGGGAAGCTGTGACACCAGCCTTGGTGATGGAGACCAAGCTGTCTGGCCCACACACAAGTCCCTTCTTGTCCCTGCCAAGGTCACTCTATTTGAAGGACAGCACTGAGGTGACTGACAAGAGCTTGGCTGATATGCAAAAGCTGACTTACTGTTCTGGTTTGGATGTAAAGTGCCCCTGACGAGTTCATGTTTTGGAAACACAGAGCAGTGTTCAGAAGCAAAATGATCAGCTCATCACAGCTGCGACCTAATCAGTGCATGCAGTCGTTTGATGGTTAATAATTTGAATGAACCACTCAGTGGTAACTGTAAGCATGTGGGGCATGGCTGGAGGAAGTAGGTCACGGGGGCGGGGGGGGAGCGCCCTTGGGGGTTATCTATTGTCCCTGGCTCTTTGCATCCTCTCTCTTTGCTCCTTGAGATGCCGATTGTACAAACTAAGCAAGTTAACGCTGCTGACGACAGTGCTTCTATAGCCTAACATCCATACAAACCCCTCTGAACAGGGACCAGTGTGGAGCCAGGGGCACTGTGGGAAGGACGTGTCACTCATCCAGCAGGCTGTGAGAGACAAACTCCGTGATGAACGGGAGGCACTGCTTGGCGAAGCACCATGGGGGATGGAGGTGATACTGGCCCAGCCTGCCACCGCTGGACTCCAGGAGCACTCCCTGGTCTCTCGAGTGCTATCCCCTGTGAGTCACATGTCTCCACTCTATCTCTGGGTACTTTCTTTGGCCTTTCAGCAACCTATCCCATTGCCCTAGCACAACAGGCTGTGGATGTGACGGTCCTCAATGTTCAGAGCTGGGACTTTGGGGAAATGACTGGATCATGAGGGTTTTGACCTCACTGGATTAATCCACTGACAACTGAAGGGTCTACTGACAACTGGTGGAGGCTCTGGGGGAGGACCTACTTGGAGAAGGAGGTCACTGAGGGTGGGCCCAGGCCCCTCCCTACTCCCGGCTCTGCTTCCGGGCTGCCATGAACTGAGCACTTTCCTCTGCCACCATGTTCTGCCTCATCTCAGGCCCAAAGCAACAGAGCTGGCCAACCATGGACTGAAACTTCTGAAACCTGAGCCAAAATGAATCTTTCCTTCTTTAAGTTGTACTTCTCAGTATCTGTCACAGTGACAAAAAGCTGACTAGCATGTTGGGTCACTGTTTGTGCAAATGATCTATGTGTTGTACTGACTGAAAAGCTCATTTTCTCTGAGCTGAGGCGGACCCACAGACCTATAACCTGACAGCAGCCAGTCACAGCTTACCCACTGGGAGTCTAACGTTTTCTTTTTAAGAAATTCTAGTTAGTTCTTTTCGATGTCTCAGATATTTTTGAAGTCTCTTTGATCATTACTCATATATTTAATACTTAATTTCTTTAAACATATTTAAAAATAATAAAGTTTAGTAAAAGAAGCATATATTCAAATGTTTAAAGATACCCGGCACTGATACGGACTGAACATTGTGGTTTTGACAGTCTCTGAGGCTTCTCTTCTCTGGCTCTCAGTCTGTGCGGATCCTCCCCTCACGGCTCATTTGGTGTGCACTGTTTGACCGGGAGCTCTTCTTTCTTGCGGCCCTGTCTGTGACAACTGATTCCGGTCTAGAGCTACGTGCGTTGCCCCAAGTGTGTGCTTTTGCTTCTGCGAGCTTCGGGGGAGTGTGAAATGCTGACAACAGGCTTGAGCCGTAAGGCCTGCTCCTTCTGTGGGGCAGGGGCAGCGAGGGCTGGGGGTTTCTCTCGTTCCCCCTCGCAGAGTGTCATCTATAAGTTGTCCTACTCTGAGTTGACTGACCCTGCCTACCTGGACAAACTTCGGGTTTGTCTTCTGCTTCCTTCCCCATCAGTGGCCCAAAGTACTCAGGTCCTAGGTCATTAAGATGGGCAGGTGCCGCCAGAACACATGCAGGTTCCAGTGCTGGGGAGGAGTGGTTGCTGGTCTTCAAAGGTATCCTGACGTTCTGTCAATATAGATTATAAATAAAGACCGCTTTAAGCAGCATTTCAGTGGTTCTAGACTGAGGGGTTTTCCATTCTGTTAACTCTACTGGTAGAAGCAGACGCCAACCCTGGATTTTCACATGCACATAGAACTTGAAGTCTAAAATTTGTCTTTCCCCTTGCTGAATATCTCAAAGATTCAGGCTCAACGTAGCAGGCAATGGTAGTTTGGAAGTATGAGGCATTTTGCTTTCAGATGACTCGAACTTCATTCTTCTTAAGTGTTAAGTCTGGGGTGAGGGTTATCAAAACCTCCAGGGGACTTTCCAAGTATTACTGCATGTCGTGAGCATATTGCACTTGTTATCAATCTGGAAGCACCACAGCTTGTGAATTTGATGTTCTCACTCATGGAATCATCTTATAAAATTAGTTCATTATTCACATAGAGTAAGTTTATTTTCTAAAAAGGTTATTCTCTTCCATAACCACTGTAATATCTACAAAATCAGGAAGATTAATGTTTGATACAAAATGATCTAATCCAAGGGCCCAGATAAATCTAATCCAAGGGTCCAGAAAATTTTTCTGTAGTTCAGATAAAGGTTTTAGCCTTCACAGGATATATAGTCTCTGTCACAACTACTCAATTCTGCAACCACAGTATGAAGCAGCCACAGGCAATATAGACATAAATGCAAGTGACTGGATTCCAATAAAACCTTATTTGCAAAAAAATATGCAACCCAGTGTTGACCCCCGGGTTGTAATTTGCTAACCCTTAATCCAATCCAATATACAGAGTTTATCCAGATTTCACCAACTTCCAAATAATGTGCTTCACAATAATGTTCACATTATAACACCATAATGTGCATTTATGGTTGTTATGCCTTTAGTTTCCTTTGACCTGGAAAAGTTTTCAACTTTTGTTTTAATGAAATTTACATTTTTGAAGAAGACCCAGTTATTCTGTAGAATGTCCTTCATCTTGGGTTAATGTGATGCTTCTTCATTATTAATGAAGGATTTACAGTTTGGACATCACAGAACTAAGGTGCTATCCTCAGCATTTGTACCCAGAGGCCCCTGGTGCTGATGTGACCCTCTACTGATAAAGGTAACTTTGTTATGGTGCTCAGTTTCATTCACTAAAAGGCTCATATACTTCCCTTTGGAGAATGCTGGGGCGAGGACATTTGGGTCTGTACATAATCTTAATTCCCAAGCTTTATCCACCAGTTGAACATCCACTTACGAACCTTACCTATTGTCAACTATGATGATGATTTCTGTATTAGTCAGCTTTGTGGTACAACAACTAAATACTTGAGGCAGTTAACTTTAAAAAAAAAAAGAAAGAAAGTAAATTTATTTAGCTCATAGTTTGGAGGTTCAAAGCCCAACACTGGGTGGCCTAACTGCTTTACTTTCTGGTGACGGTGGTGAATGGCAGAACACCATGGCAGGAGCACATAAAGAAACAGTCTTGTCACCAACAGGTGCAGAGAGAAGACAGCAGGGGGCCCAGCTGGTCCTTTTATAACAGCCCTCTCAGGAGAACTCAAGGGGTCGCATGAGAACCACCAAGAGGTCTCCTGCGAAGTCCTCCTGAGGGCACCCCCACAATGAACGCCCATTAGGCCTCGCATGCTAAAGGCTCCACCAGCTTCCCAAGAGCCTCACTGTGGGGTTGAGCATTCAGCATGTGCTTTTGGGGGACACGGAACAATCAAAGCACAGTAGCTTCCAACTTTCTAAGTCCATCACTTACTCTGCATCTGCCGGCTGGGCCTGCCCTTCACTCCTGTTTGTCTTTGTCACTATGGAACCGTGGGTTCTTATTGACTAGCTACGGTCCTCAGCTATCATGACTTACTCTGATGCCCAAACTGGCTCCCGTGTCCTTTGGCATGTCTGCTACTCCTTGGTCTCTTTGCTTTCTCCCCAAGATGTTCCAAGACGTTCTCTTCTTTTAAAACTGGAACCAACTACTTCCCCCAAGAAGTGGATTCCTTTGGAAGAAATAGGTTTCAGTTTTACTGATTTTTTTTCCATTATTTCTATGATTTATATTTCATTTGTTGTCTTCATTGTTGTCTCCTTTCTATTATCAAGGGCTTGATTTGCTCCTTTTTCTCTAAGTTCTTAAGGTAGAAAGCTTAAATAATTGATTTTAGACTTTTATAAACACTTAAAAATATAAATATGCCTCTGAGTAGGGTTCTAATGTAATCCTACAAATTTTTTATGCCTATTCTGAATTTCATTCATTTTGAAATATTTACCAGTTTCTTTTCTAATTTCTTCTTTGCTTCATGGATTGTTTAGAAGCACATTTTTAAAATTACTACGTTTGGGGCACTTTTCCATCTATTTTCTGCTTTGGTTTCTCACTTGATCCTGTTATGGTCAGAGTGCAGACCTGTTACGGGTATGAGACTTGCTTTGTGGACAGTTGTCTTGTGAGGACTCACCCTGCAGCTGGTGGCTAGAGGGTCCCACTGGAACATCACTTAGGTCCACTTGCTGGTGGTGGTGTTCGAGTCCTCTAACGTTGCATTAGTTACTAAGGAACAGGTATTGAAATCTCCAGCTGTAATTTTGGATTTTTTTTCTCTTTTAAGTTCTATCAGTTTTGGCTTCCTGTATTTTCGAAGCAATGTATGGGTGTACCTTTTTCCCCACATCCTCTCCAACACTTATTGTTGCTTGTATTCTTGATAATCGCCATTCTAATTGGGGTGAGATGGAATCTTAGTGTAGTTTTGATTTGCATTTCTCTTATTACTAAAGATGGTGAACATTTTTCATATGTTTGTTGATTGCTTGTAGATCTTCTTCTGTGAAGTGTCTGTTCATATCCTTAACCCATTTGTTGATTGGGTTATTTGTATTCTTGGTGTAGAGTTTTTTGAGTTCTTTATAAGTTCTGGAAATTAGTGCTCTATCTGAAGTATGAGTGGCAAAGATATTCTCCCACTCTGTAGGCTCTCTCTTTACATTGCTGATAGTTTCCTTTGCTGAGAGAAAGCTTTTTAGTTTGAATCTATCCAAGTTATTTACTCTTGCTTTTATTTCTTGTGCTATGGGAGTCCCGTTAAGGAAGTCTGATCCTAAGCCAACAAGTTGAAGGTTTGGACCTACTTTTTCTTCTATAAGATGCAGGGTCTCTGGTCTGATTTCAAGGTCCTTGATCCATTGTGATTTGATTTTTGTGCAGGGTGAGAGATAGGGGTTTAGTTTCATTCTGTTGCATATGGATTTCCAGTTTTCCCAGCACCATTGTTGAAGAGGCTATCTTTTCTCCATTGCATATTTTTGGCCTCTTTGTCTAGTATTAGAAAATTGTATATATTTGGGTCCATCTTCTAAGGTCTTCCTCAATTTCTTTCTTCAATGTTTTAAAGTTTTCATTGTAGAGATCTTTTACCTCTTCAGTTAGATTGATACCCAACTATTTTATTTTTTTTGAGGCTATTGCAAATGGAGTTGTTTTCCTCATTTCCCTTTCAGCTGTTTCATCGCTTGCGTATAAAAATGCTTTAGATTTATGCGTGTTGATTTTATAGCCTGCTATTTTGCTGAATTCATTGATGAGGTCTAGAAGTTTTCTGGAGAAGGTTTTTGGATCCTCTAAATATAGAATCATGTCATCAGCAAATAGTGACAGCTTAAGTTCCTCTTTTCCTATTCGTATCCCTTTAATTTCTTTGGTCTGCCTAATTGCTCTGGCTAGAGTTTCGAAGACAATGTTGAATAGAAGTGGTGAAAGAGGACAACCCTGTCTTGTTTCCGTTTTTAAAGGGAATGGTTTTAGTTTTTCTCCATTAAGAATGATGTTGGCCATGGGCTTAGCATGAATAGCCTTTACAACGTTCAGGTATGTTCCTACTATCCCTATTTTTTCTAGTGTTTTGAGCATGAAGGGGTGTTGTATTTTGTCGAATGCTTTTTCTGCATCAATTGAAATAACCATATGATTCTTATCCTTAAGTCTATTGACATGATGGATTAATTTTATTGATTTACGGATGTTAAACCATCCTTGCATTCCAGGGATGAACCCCACTTGATCGTGGTGCACGATTTTCTTAATATGTTTTTGAATATGGTTTGCCAATATTTTGTTAAGGATCTTTGCATCTATATTCATCAAGGATGTTGGTCTAAAATTTTCTTTCCTTGATGTGTCTTTTCCTGGTTTGGATATGAGGGTGATATTAGCTTCATAGAATGAGTTCAGCAGGGTACCCTCCTTTTCTATTTCCTGGAATACTTTGAGAAGTATTGGAATGAGTTCTTCTTTGAAGGTCTTATAGAACGTGGCTGAGAATCTGTCTGGTCCTGGGCTTTTCTTGGATGGTAGATTTTTAATGACTTCTTCTATTTCATTGCTTGATATTGATCTGTTTAAATTGTGTATGTCCTCCTGGTTCAGTTTGGGAGGAGCATATGTCTCTAGAAATTTGTCAATGTCTTCGGTAGTTTCTATTTTGTTGGAATACAGATTTTCAAAGTAGCTTCTCATTTTGTTCTGTATCTCATTGGTGTCTGTCCTGATATTTCCTTTTGTATCATGTATTTTAGTAATTTGTGTCTTCTCTCTCCTTCTCTTTGTTAGTGTGGCTAAGGGTTTGTCTATTTTGTTTACTTTCTCAAAGAAACAACTTTTGGTTTGTCAATTTTTTGAATTGTTTCTTTTGTTTCAATTTCATTGATTTCGGCTCTGATTTTAACTTCCTGTCTTCTACTACTTTTGCTGTTATTCTGTTCTTCTTTTTCTAGGGCTTTGAGCTGTAATGTTAGGTCATTTAGTTGTTGACTTTTCATTCTTTTCTGGAATGCGCTCCATGCAATGAATTTTCCTCTTAGTACTGCTTTCATAGTGTCCCAGAGATTTTGATATGTTGTATCGTTGTTCTCACTGACCTCTAAGAATTTTTTAATCTCCTCCCTGATGTTTTTTGTTATCCATGTTTCATTCAATAGCATATTATTTAGTCTTCAGGTGTTGGAGTAATTTCTGTTTTTTATTTTGTCGTTGATTTCTACTCTCAGTCCATTATGATCTGATAGAACACAAGGCAGTACCTCAATTTTTTTGCATTTCCTAAGGGCTGCTTTGTGGCATAGCATATGGTCTATTTTCGAGAAGGTTCCATATGCTGCTGAGAAGAAAGTGAATCCGCTCATTGATGGATGGAATATTCTATATATGTCTATTAAGTCTAGGTTATTGATTGTGTTATTGAGTTCTATGGTTTCTTTGGTTGGTTTTTGTTTGGAAGATCTATCTAGTGGTGACAGCGGTGCATTAAAGTCACCCAGAATTATTGTGTTGTGGTCTATGTGATTCCTGAAATTGAGAAGGATTTGTTTGATGTACAAGGATACACCATTTTTGGGGGCAAAATATTTACTATTGTTATGTCTTCCTGATTTATCATTCCCTTAAGCAGTATGAAATGTCCTTCTTTATCCCTTCTGACTAACTTTGGCTTGAAGTCCACTTTATCTGATATAAGGATGGAAACCCCCACTTTTTTACTGAGTCCATGTGCGTGGTAGGTTTTTCCCATCCTTTCACCTTTAGTCTGTGGATGTCTTTCTCTATGAGTCTCTTGCAGGCAGCATATTGTTGGGTCTTTCTTTTTAATCCATTCTGCCAGTCTATGCCTTTTGACTGATGAGTTTAGGCCATTAACGTTCAGGGTTATTATTGAGATATGATTTGTATTCCCAGTCATTTGGCTTATTTTTGGTTTTTAATTTGGCTTGGTTTCTCCAAGGTAGTTCCTCCCTTTGCTGACCTCCATTGTTGTTTTTCATTTCCTCCTCATGGAATATTTTGTTGAGAACATTCTGTAGCGCAGGCTTTCTATTTGTAAATTCTTTTAACTTTTGTTTATCATGGAAGGATTTTATTTCATCTTCAAATCTGAAGGTTAGTTTTGCTGGGTATAGGATTCTTGTTTGGCAACCATGTTCTTTCAGAGCTTGAAATATGTTGTTCCAGGCCCTTCTAGCTTTTAGAGTCTGGGTTGAGAAGTCGGCTGCTATCTGTATTGGTCTCCCCCTATATGTAATCTGATGCTTTTCTCTTGTGGCCTTCAAAATCCTATCTTTATTTTGAATGTTAGGCATTTTCATTATAATGTGCCTTGGTGTGGATCTGTTGTGATTTTGTGCATTTGGTGTTCTGTAAGCCTCTTGTATTTGATTTTCCATTTCATTCTTCAGGTTTGGGAAATTTTCTGATATTATTTCATTGAATAGGTTGTTCATTCCTTTGGTTTGTATCTCTGTGCCTTCCTCAATCCCAATAATTCTTAAATTTGGTCTTCTCATGATGTCCCATAGTTCTTGGAGATTCTGTTCATGATTTCTTACCATCTTCTCTGTTTGGGCAACTTTATTTTCAAGATGAAATATTTTGTCTTCATTGTCTGAGGTTCTGTGTTCCAAGTGGTCTAGTCTTTTGGTGATGCTTTCCATTGAGTTTTTTATTTGGTTTATTGTTTCCTTCATTTCAAGGATTTCTGTTTGGTTTGTTTTTTTTTTTTAGAATCTCTATCTCTTTGTTGAAATGAATTTTTGCTTCCTGCAGTTGCTCTTTCAGCTTATTGGTATTATCATTCATTGCCTGCATTTGCTCTCTTATCTCATCCTTTTCTTTGCGAATCATCTTAATCATGTATAATCTCAATTCCTTTTCTGACATTTCTGCTCACATACTGTCACTGGATTCTATTAATATAGAATCTAGATTTGTTTGGATCATTTTCTTCCCTTGTTTTTTCATGTTGTTCATGAATCTTCCCCTCTAGCAGTGCAGATCTGGGGTATTGCAGATTTCCCCCTATAGGCTTATAGTGGCCCTATAGGTTTCCAAAACCCTTTCTTTAAGGGGAGATCAATATAGTAGTGCCCAATTCAGACTCTATGAAATCCTAGACCAAATAGCCCCTATGGGGACAATAACAAAATTGTCATAATAAACAGAATGAGTTCAAATATTATCTTCAGTAAAACAAACAGATTTGCAATAAGGTCTGCAGTTTCAAATGGAGGACAAAGAGGATGCAGAGGGATGCAGAATGTGGCTGTTAATGTGATAAGAAAAGAATATACAGAAGTTCTAGATAATAGAAAGGGTGAGAGTGTAATCAATAGAAATGAGATGTTAGCATGCAAAAAAGGGAGAAAAAGACTCTGAGGGAACAGGTAAACAAAAGGAAAAGAGAGCAAGAAAAGTAAAGAAATAAAAACTTAAAATTTTTAAAAAGGAGAAAAAAGAAAATCTACAGTATAACAGTCATATAGTAATGAAACCTCCCAGTGTTCAGTAGCCTGATGCATGAGAGGTACCTGACAATGAGCTCAAGCCTCCAGCAGGCGTCTCAGGATGGGATTTGCCCCACCTAAAGATCAGAGCTATGGCTTCCAGGATTATCCAAGATGGCCGCTCTGGCTTCCAAATGTGTTGGCAAATGGAGAGCTGCAACTCAGGGTGTGGCCGTGGTCAGCAGGAGGTCCTGGAGGCGGGATGTGGTTGGTCTGGCAGTGGTCCTGGAGGTTGGGTGTGTTTGGTGTGGTTGTGGGATCCTGGAGGCTGGGTGCAATCAGTCGGTCTGGGGTCCTGGTGATAGGGTGCAGTCAGTTAGTCTTGGGGTCCTGGTAGCAGGGAGCATTCAGTTGATGTGAGGGCCCCAGAAGCAGAGAGTGATTGGTCAGGCTGAGGGATCCTGGAGACAGGGCTCAGTCAGTCTGACCAGGAGTCCTGACAGGGCCTGGCTGTTGTCTCAAAATGGTAGCAGCCATGTGTAATCAAACCTGCAGGTACTGTGACAGATAACTTCCAGGCAACAGCAGGCAGCTGGCACTCCACTGGCAGTCGGCGATCAGTTTGCTGACTATTGTCGGACAATCGGGAGGTGAATCTCAAGGGTTGGGTGATGGATAGGTGTAAGGCAGGCGATGGACAGGCGAGAGGCAGGCAAATGGCGGAAGATAGGCGCCTGACAGTGTGTGATCAAGAAACAGATATCCTCTGCTTGAAACCGGAGTTACGGAGCCTTCTTTTACTTTTAAGCTGACTTTTTAATAGGTTTCTCATACATACAGTGTAACTGGATCTTTCATCTTTATTCACTGACAACTCTTTTAAAACTGGAGTGTTTACAATGATTCAAGTTAAGTAGGCTTATGTCTATCCTCATGGTGTTTGTTTCCCGTCTGCCACATCTTTTTTGGTTCCTTTTCTCCTTGTTTCCTCCCATATCTGGAATAGAGTATTTTCAAAATCACTATTGTCTCTCATGCCCACTATTGACTTGCTGCACCCGTCTTACTGTGGTCGTCCTAGAGCAGCAAGGTCCTGTGGGGCTTTCCATACTGCTGGAAATACTCTGTACTTGTGCTTCCATACATGGTACTCACACTGGTGATGAAATACTTGATATGGATTTAGTGCAACTGAGGAATTGATTTTAAATTTCATTTCATTTTTAATACTTTAAATTCAGCCCACTGCAGCCAGTGGCTACCGTACTGAGTATGGTAACTCTACACTTGACTATACTGTTGTCTCCTTATCATGGTTTAAGTTAACAGTAATGTAAGACTGTTGAAAGTACACATTAGTTTCCCAATTCTTTATGCTATTTTGCCATTTTCCAAACTTTTACATGTAAAAAATTCTGCAATACATTATTTTGCTTTAAAGAAATATCTTTCAAAGCAATTAAAATATTTACCCACATATTTATCATTTCTAACACCTTTATTCTTCTGTGTGGATCTAATTTATACCTGATATCGTTTTATTCAGTTGAAACAACTTTAACATTTATTCCAGTGCAGTTCTTCTGGTGTTGAACTCCAAGCTTTCTTGTATCTAAAAAGTTTTCCTTCTGACTTTTTAAGGACATTTTGACTGGATTTAGAATTATAGTTTGAAAGTTTCTGTTTTACAGGACTGAAAGAAAAGTTTCTTCTTTTTTTTCAGGCTGTTAAAGGTGTAAGTCTATTTTGTGCCTAGTTTCTGTTATCTATGCATTCTTACCTTTCATATTTGTCTGTCCCCTTCCCTAAATGATGCTCATCTGCTTTAATTTTTCTATCATTTACTCATTCAGCAATTTTATGATATACTTTTGTATTGTGTATGTATGTGTTTATCTTGGTCAGAGTTGGTTTAGTTTCATTAATCTGTGAGTTTGTATAGTTTTTATCAAATTTGAAAAAGTTTTGCATATTTTTCAAAAAGATTAAGACTTAATTCTCCTCTTGAGGGAATTTTGATCACACTTCTGTTAGACTTCCTGATATTATTCTACAAGTCCCTGAAGCACTATTCATTTTTAGTTCTTTTCCTCTTCTAAATTTAATTTGGATACATTTGGATATTTTCTTCTGCATTATCTTTCTTAAATTAATATAATCCGGAGAAAACTTTCATTTCAGATTTTGTATTTTTCATCTCTGAAAGTTACGCCTTGGTCTTTAGTGTGCTGTTTCTCCTTGGGTCCATGTTTGCCTTCACAATCATGGGCATTTGGAAAAACATGGAAGAGTTACTTTTGCCATTTTTTTGTCCACCATTCATTTTTGTGTCTGCTTCCAGCAACTGATTTTCCTCCCGGTTATTGGTAACATTCTGCTCGTTCACTCTACGTCTCATTATTTTTTGCATGTTGAGTATTGAGTAGGCTGGGGAGTGCTGGGTTTTGAATCACACCTTCACAGATGGCTTCACTTTTCCTGGCAGGCAGTTATGGAACTTCAAGATTACTCTGTTTCGAAGCTCTTTTAAGTCCTTGTATGAAGGATCTGTAATTATCTTTGTTTTCAGGACTTAAATTAGTCCTACTACTATGGTATGCCTTTTGCAACCGGTAGTGATTACCTGTTTTATTCAGTGATGTTTGTCTAAAAAGTTTTTCTTCAGTCTGTGCACTCTGGAGGGATCTTGGATGATCCTAGCACTCTGTTAACTGTTCTTGCCGTGGAGGTTTATTTTGCTCACTTCATGAGATTTCCCCCTACACAGCAGCAGACTGGGGCTAAACCAAAGATCCCCAATGCACATAAATGAACCTCTATGACCAGCATCCCCTTCCCTGTCTTCTTGCCTTAATGCACTGACTAGCATCTCCAGGACGCTGACCGCCGGCGGTGAGGCAGGAATCTTTCCGTGATCTCAGTGTCAGGGTGGATGCTTCCACTACTCATCATGTGTGATGTCTGCTGCAGGTTTTCCAAGGCTCATATCAAACTAACTTTCTCTTTTGGTTCTTACTTTTTTCTTTTTATCATGAATGATGTTGAATTTTATCACTTTCCCTGTATGTCTTTATATGATTTTCCTTTGTTCTGTAAATGTGGTAAACAATTCTGATTTTCTAATTTAGGTTGCATTTTCAACCCCAGAATAAATTCTACTTGGTCATTTTGAAATGTTGCTGGATTTGATTTGCTAATATTTGGCTCTGGATTTTTCATCCATGTTTGAGTGCATTGGTTTGTATAATTTTCTTGTAATATTCTGGCCTCATTATATGAGCTAACAATTGTTCTACTATATACTTTTATTTGGAGACATGTAAACTGTTGTCATTCCCTTATTATATGCATGGATAAACTTACCAATGAATAGATATGGGTTTGATGTTGTCTTTGTGGGGAGGATTTTAATAACCATTACTTGCTACTGAAGAGGAATATTCAGATTTATTTTTAATTTTGGTAGGTGCATCTTCAAAGAATTTCTCCATTAAATTAAAAGTCTCACATTTACTGGCATGAAATTGTTCAGGATAGCTTATGCCAACTTGCTTTCTCACCGCTGGCATGGATCATCTGTGCAATCTCTTTTTAGTCTGCCTGAGGACTTATTAATTTTAATTTTTGCAAAGCCCCATCTTTTAGTTTTGTTAATTTCTACTGTATTTTTACTATTTCATTGATTTTTGGTTTTATTATGTTTATTTGTGTATGTGTGTTTTAGCTGTTGAGATACTCTAGGATACTGATTTTCAGTCTTTTTTCCCCTAATAATTGCTTTTTAAGTCTGTTTGTCTTCAATCGTAGCACTGTTACATATTATTTCTATTAAAGTATTTCCTAATTCTTTTTGAGCAATAATTATTACCACATAATTTCCTAGCAATAATAAAAATCTTTGATTCCACTAATTTCACCGTTTGCAGAGAATGCACGCATTTTTCTCTCTGTCCTTTGTAATGTTAGGGTTTCATAGACCAATGTGTTCAATTTTGGTAAATGGTTTACATGACATAATAAGAACACATCTTGATCCCACTGGACGGTCCTTTATGTGGGTCAAGGACCAAGCTCACCACTTCGGCTACCTCCTGCTGATGTCCTATCATTCTATCAGCTACTGAGCAATTCCCACCTGGCAGGGACTGGTCATGGCTCACCTCCTTTCAGTTCTGCCAACTTCTGCTTAGTTAGACTCAGAACTGTGTGCTTTCATTCATGTTGCCTGGCGGCCTGACCCCTGCAGGGGCAGGAAGGGCTCCCAACAGTGTTCACTTCCTGTCCCTAAAACTGTGAACACCAGGCAACCTTGGGAAAGGGAATCAAGACAGCAGGTGAAACTAGGTTGCCCACAGGCCTGCCTTACAACCAGGTGACGGTCCTGGAATTACAGGTGGGCCACATGCAATCACAGGCCCTTAAGCATGGGAACCAGAGATGGTAGTGAAAGGAGCTCAGAAGGTTGTTGCTGGCTTTGAGTTGGAGGAAGGAGCGTGGGCCCAGGAATATGCATGGCCTCCAGGACTTGGACAGGGCAAGACAACAGCTGACCCCCAAGCCTCCTGAAGGGAGAAGAGCCCTGCTGACACCGACATTAGACCCGTTCTTGACTGAGAAATGGAAGCTACTACATCCACACTGTTTTAACTCATTACATCCTGGCATCCCACATATAGGACACCTACAAAAGCTGGAATTGATGGCACCTCACGTTACCCTGTATAAACTTAAGTTGAGCAATACATTGTTAATTGCTGTTCGGTTTCTTACAGGTGTCCTCTATATGGGATGCTGTGACATGATGGGTTGTTGGGTTTGTGTTTTAGCAGCACTAAGACACGAATGTAATTTTTTTTTTTTTTTTAAAAATCCTTTCCTACCTCTAAAATTGTATCTTGTCTTGAAGTCTTTGATTAGCAAGCCACGCCAGTTTTCTGGTGTCCTTTTAAACTTAAGATCCAAAAAATTCTCTTGAAATAAATGAGTTAGGATTTTTTTCTTTCAACACTAAATACGCCATTTCATGTCTGGCCATTTCTACTTCCTTGAAAACGATGCCCTGCCCTGTGCTTTTAATAACTCTTTGCCTTTGGCTTTCAGTAGTTTTGCTCCATGTGATTTTCTTTGTTTTTCCTGTGGGGTTTTCTGGGGTTTCTGAATTCGCGGTTTGATCCCCAACCCCACTGGTTTTAGAAAACTGTGGGCCAGTACAGCCAAGCACTTTTCCATTCTCTCTCCTTGGAGTCCAGTGGTGCACATGGCAGATCTGCACTGTATACCTTGTTTCTAGCGCTCTTGCTGCTGTTTTCTTCCGGGGCTTCATTTGAGTATTTATCCCGACCTGCTTTCCAGTGGAGGTTTTTATTGACATTCTACCTCTGCTTCATGTTTATGGGCACCCTGACTCCTGGCCTCACGTATTTTGAAGGAGCCCTGCCACAGCAAAATGACAAGAAAACTGGACTGTTTCTCAAGTTTTTAACTCAATTTTCTGGCCTCAAACCCCAAGTAGCTTAAAAGCTCAAGTGTCTTGAAGGATGAACAGAACACAGTTTAGAGCGCCAAGTCTCCATTTTTATCCCCCAGGCCCAGGGAGGTACCCCAATTCCACAGGCAGCTAGGTCCTCCAGCAGCACAAGTCTGTGCAGGAAAGGACTGCATCTTGCTGGGCCCAGGACAGGCAGATGTCCCTGGTGTGCTCTGCAGACAACTTCCTCTTAGCCTCAGCACCCTCATTCCTCACTGCTGTAGGGGCTGACGCCTCCAAACAGATTTCGGCACAGACCCACCTTCTGTGGTTCTCGGCACAACTAAATGGGCCTCAAAGTACTTCAGCCCAGGTGCAAAAACTTCATGGACTTACCACCATCTCCACCTCCCTGATTAAAAATGATTTTTGAAAGAAATTCACTAATTTGTCCAAATGTCCCACATTCAGAATTGGCTCACTGCTTTTTAGTAGGGTGTTTAACTTATTTCACAAATACTCAGATTTCAGGTAAATCAGCAGTTAGATCCAAAGCTCTGATTGTATTTGCACACATTCACTCTGCACAAAACTTGATGGCTGATGCTGTATGCTTCCATAGCCCAGGCTTGCTTCTTACCCTGTGACCCCAAGAATGAGTGGACTCAGGTATTTTCAGCATGAAAGATAAATTACAAACTACCTTTGATTTGGATCTGCCATGCAAGCACAGAACCTAAAACAAGAATAACACGTCGATGACTTCTCTGGACTCCAGGGAACAAAAAGGACCTGGCAAGGAAGGAAGAACAAGCCAAGGTCGCAGAGTGGAGTTGGTTCCCAGGGATCACAGCCCAATCATGTTGGGGCTATTTTTCAGGAACCAACTATGGACCAAACCCAGAATTGTCTGCCCCCAAGAGAGGAAAGGAAGAGTCATGCCCCCAGCCCTAAGTCCCTCTCACCCAGGCTGGCGTGGGCATTCTGTAGCAGTACCATAGCAAAAAGGCAGAGACACTCAATGGACTGCAAGCAGCAAGCTGCCTCGAAACCAGCCAGGGCACAGGGGGGCTGGGGTGTGCTGCACACATTTTATGCTGTCTCATTTTGTCATCTGCAGTCTTGGTAGCCACTGATACTTTTTTTTAAGATGGGCTGCACAGTATTGCTTTTCTAATGCTATCTTCATTTATTAGGTAGAGTTCTCCTACAGAATCTTCCATCATGAGCTATTTGACCAGCCTTCAGGTTCACTCTGTTGCTTTGGAGTCTGAGGGGTTATCAATTTGTTATTTTGAAAACTGATAAGAAGGAAATAGAATCAGTCACATATCCTGCCTTTCTTGTACAGTGATGAGATTATTTTCATGTAACTATAAACTCTGGGTTAAAAATACAAAGACATACTCAAACCGTCTCATTTTTGGCTAGTGGGAGTTACTTCAAATTGGCTTCAACAAAAGAATCCCGGGTCTCTGAAAGTTCCTTGACCTGGGACATCCTGTTCTCAATGTTGCCCTGCAGCATCAGTTACTTTGCAGATAACTTTCTGCTCCTTTTAGATGAAAATGGAATTTTGACACAACTGGTACCAGTGGTACGGGGTATCCCTGCAATGGTTATCCTAGCTAGGACTTTACAGCTAGACAGAGGTAGGAAATATTTACTGTGTAAAAAGAAGAAAAAGTCACATGATAAAGTTTCCGAGTCAAATTTAAGATTACTGGTCTCTAACGATATGACCTAAGTACTTTCATTCTACAATATCCTTTGAATAATGATGATGTAAGATTATTTTGTAAAATGAACCACAAAACCACATCTAGTAGTCTGACTTCTTTTGTCCTTAGTGTATCCACTGACAATGTAGAATCAGAACACATGTCACTTGAAATAATCACATTTCTTCTCTATGTAGTGGCTCACTGTCCTCTTCTTCTGCTCTAAAGAACCATCTTTACTTCTTTCTGGTTCATCCTTCCACTGCTGCATTTCCAAATCCAAGCACACGTGTGTGTGGGCACACCTAGAACCACTCTCCTGCTCCGTTTTCCCCGGGAGGTCTCTCCACGTGAGCAGAGGTCAGCTCTCGGCTTTTACAGCAGCAGTTCACTCTACACCACTGTTTACTCAACCAATGCCATCGACGAACTTTTGGGTCGATTCCCATCTGCCATGAAAAACAAAGCTCGTGGACGCAATGTGTACTTAACATCTGGAAGAGAACACTGGCATCACCACCCTCGCTACTGATTCTGACTTCTTGTATTTTCGTTTCCTCAAGTGTAAAACATGCTTTAACATAGATGTTCCTACCCAGATTAAATATAACTGCCATTAAGACATTTCCATGTATGTTAAGAAAGACTGAAATACCCAATACAATGAACGAAATCATGAATGATGTAATTACTACTACACAGATTCACTACAGAGGTCATTTCCATTTAATTAAGATGTTCTTATTTTGAGAGGCAATGACAAACTAGAAAGTATCCAAAGAAAGACCAAGATAGATAAAACTCTAGAAACTAGCTTGGATCAAACAGTTTTAGAATTCAATTAAATATTTATTGAACAAACGCAGAATAAATGAACTAAAGGGTATTTTAACCCAAGGATCAAATAAACAACTTCAAATATGTGGCGGGCTGTCACATAAAGAATGAAGACTTGTTCAGCACTTCTTCAAAAGGCAGAGCTGGAACCTCAGGGTAAGTGCGGGCGACCGAGTGGACGCAAGGTTGGACCAAGTGCATCTCGTCACACTTCCTTGCCGTGCGAGCACTGTGCACCTCCCCATCCCCTCTGAAAGCGCCACATGGCACGGTAAGCCCTCCACTCCAGCAATGAATGTACTCACGCTACTGGGAAGAAACTAACGCTAACAAACAGATCTACTCAGAAAATGGCCTCTTTGCTCCTTAGCTGTATTTCTGTACCTTTAGTGATTCTCCAGAGGTGGGGAGAGAAGAGAACATTTTCTCCAGAGGGTGAATCACAACCCCGGCATTCAGGCGCTGCCCGGGCCGATCCTGCTGCAGCCCAGGCATCCCTGCAGCTCTCTACCACTGGTGCAGGCGGAGGTGTGCGCCAGGGAAGGCGGCTGACCACTCTGCTCCACCCCAAGCAGCGGGCTTGAGTTACAAACCTCCAGGAAACATAAGCTAACCATGTAATACTGATGGGCTCCAACCAGACTGTTAAATATCACAAAATGAGAATTGCTTTAACAACTATTTAGCATAATGTTTAAGGACAAAATATATATAATATTTTTATATTATATATGTATTTTATCACATACTCAGGAATGCTGAGGTGCTTATAATCCATCCAGTAAATTGAAAATAAAAATTTTACATTTCTGTATTTGTCAGTGAACAGGATTCTGAAGTGGACGCTGAATTCAGAAAGGTACATCAATTTTCAAGAAAAGCCACGTAATCAGTCAGTCTGGCTAACTGCTGTTCATTGGGGATTGGTGGAACTGGGGCAGGCTCTGCATGTTAAAGAGAGAAACACACTTCAAGTTAGATACTGGTGTGACAAAGCTCTGGTTCTGCCACCCACCCACTGATGGCTTTAATTTTAACATGAAAGCAACTTTCTTAGATCTACCTGCTTTTAGACAAGATTGTGTCTCCGAGGGCCCTGGACACTTTCACGAGCATGGTTTCCCCAGCTGGCACTGTAGCTGCAGCAGTTACTGACAGCCAAGGTTCAAAGCACATTTAATGTCTGGCATCTCTTAGGAGACCACAGCTCTTTGTGGAAAGCCTCTACCCCTGGGATGTTTAATCCAGGAATAGTTACTGAGGGCCTCTCACGTGCTAGGTACCATTCCTGGAGAACATCACACTGTCAGTGAACAAAGCGACAGGAGCCCACCCTGGAGGCGCTGCACTCAGCGTTTAGAATGCCTCTGGATAAACAGGGAGAAGCTGCTGGGCCCGCTAGGTGGTAAGCAGGCGCTACCGCAGGCGACAGGGTACCGCCGCACCAGGTGACGGCGTGGGAGCCCAGTTTCACTTTTCTATCAGATTATCTCTACCAATTTATAGAACTGAATGTTTGTTTCTTAAGAACTAAGAAAAATGCATACACATTACAAATGAAGCATTTTAAAAAGATCATATTAAAACACATACCTGATAAAGGAATAAACCTGTTAAAGGAAACATCCAGGGACCCTGCAACTAAACAAACAAAAAAAATTATAGCCCTAATTACAGAAGTCACTGTCAAGACCTTTCACACAATACACATTTAGAGTCATTTAGTTCTCGGACAGGCATAATGATGCCCTTGATTTCATTAGTCTTAGTTACGAGTCTTCCCTCGCCTCTAGAGTGGCTGGGTCATGTGGTTGCCGCTGGCCAGTGCATCCTCACCAGGCTTGGCATACTGGCACTGGTGTACACCCGTCTGTGGTCGGCAGTATCTAAGCAACAGGTGTTCAGAGCAGGTGAAGGAAACTGGGGATGATATCAAAGGGTGATGGAGGTGGGCATTAAGCTGGCTCTTAAGAGCTGACAGAAAAGAACACTTGTGGCGACCAGGAGGAAGAGAAGTCAGCAGGCAGGAAGGAGCATGGTTCACTGCAGAGCGACATGGAGGGGCTGGGGATTCAGACTGAGGGGATGGGCTTCAGGATTTCAGGCCTTGGGAAGCAGGCAAGAACAATTAGTCCTGTAAAAGCCAAAGTCACAGGAGAAGAATCTGTAAGGCTCAAGTGCAAGGAGGAGAGAGGAACTTACTAGGCCAACAGTTCAGATAATATGAGGAGAAGCAGTTAGAAATGGCTTCACAGATCAAAGAATGGAGATTAACTGTCAACAAAAACCAACTGCATGACCCATGAGATGCCCACATGCAAGTCTTTCACACAAAAAAATTTTTAAAAAATTAAAAGATGAGGTGACCTTTAAGATCCTTTCTGCCTTAATGCCAACATTCTGTATCTATATTTAGAATGTGAATGTGAATTAATTCCATCATGTTACCCATTTCTATCAAATTACCCAAACTCAAGGCCTGAAAACCTGAGGTGGTCTTGGAGTTCCGTGCTGTAGGAGTGGGTGCAGAGCTCCGCCTACCTGGCTTTCTGGGCAGAACCATTCTGGTGGTGGAGTCGGCTTGCCATCCTTGTTCTAGTATACCTAGAAATGCATTCCACACACAGGTGAGGACACAACCCAACACCCACCAGACCATGCCCATCCACAACTCTACTCGTGCAGGAGAACTGACATGTTTCAACCAACCTGTCTTGTGTAGTTTTACTAGAAAGGTATTCTACAGACAGCATGTAAGATTATTTCTGAAACACAGCATTTCATGCTACTCTACCAGGCTGCTACAATCACTAACAGATGGTTAGTTCTATATAAAGTGTCACATAATTAACGACACACATAGGAAAATCTGTGATGCCTTTGGTAATCATATTGGGGACCAAGATTCATGCCCAGGCTGTCAGTTGAGAGCACAGGCTCTGGAACATAATATACATTAGACAAATTACAGTTCAATTTTAAGAGAAGAGACATAAATACAGATTTGTAAGAGAGAGCAACAGCATGATTTAATATAGGAATTCTGGGGCTAGGGATGTAGCTCAGTGGTAAAGCATGTA
Source organism: Sciurus carolinensis (assembly GCF_902686445.1). Classification (NCBI taxonomy): domain Eukaryota; kingdom Metazoa; phylum Chordata; class Mammalia; order Rodentia; family Sciuridae; genus Sciurus; species Sciurus carolinensis. The sequence continues at coordinate 179,764,953 of NC_062215.1, read as the reverse complement.
CTTAGAATGCATAAGGCCCTGAGTTCCATTCCCAGTACTGAGGGAAAAAAAAAAGAAAAAAGAACTTAAATCATCTTGTTCTTTATGTATCCTAGAACTGTACTAGGCCCTTGAAATTTAAGAAAAAGAAAAGATGCAGCACTTCCTACTTTAGTTGGAGAGCAGAAATGTCAATCATCACAAAAGAATGCAACGAAGTGCATGCAATATTGTCGTAGTGGGCAGAGTAGGCAGCAGCCACTCAGGGTCCGGATGGGAAATGTGGGAGAAACACGGGCTGACAGGGCTGCAGGATGAGACTAACTTTACCAAGGACGGAGGAAATACGGGTTTCTAAGTGTGAGCAGGGAGGTCCATCAGGAGCACTTTATTAACCAACTGTGCCGATGTCTGCACATTTGCTTGCTGACTACAGGCGCTTGTTGTCCAGAGCTCTGAGTGGAGGTGGTGTACAATACATTTCACACCGCCCTCCTAAAAAGCAAGCACCTCAATTCCAAAACATCCTGTTCTGAGGGTTCCAGAGAAGGGATTGTGAACCCATAACTTACACCTTTATTTTCCATTTTGCTTGTAAGTAAAAAGTAAACCCAAGTACCTTTCACAGCCTCTTCTACAGGAAGTCCAACGAAGGCTGCAAAATCATCAGCGATTATTGAGGTGTATGCTTGAGAGACCAGGGCGAAGGCGCGTCTCCTTGTGGCATCTATTGTGGAAGTGGGGTGGGTGGAGGGAACCAACGGAGCAGGCGTTTTAACAGCAGTTACATCACACACTGCCCTTGCCCAGTGTTCATGAGCAACACCAGAGCAATCCAAAGATACCTGTACTTAGCAGGTACACGTCCCAAGCACATGTACGGACTCACATACTGCTAATAAAACAATAAACATTTCCTACGTTTTCTCTTAGATCAGATGATAATGAGAGTTATGAAGATGGAAAACACTTAACAGACACAAACTTCAATAAAAATTTAACTTAAATACATTGATGTACTTCAAGTATACATTTAAGTTTCTCTTATTCTCTTGTATTTTACTTACAAACACTGGAGTGAACAAATAAGAAAACCTCAGGAGGGTCCCTAACATATGATCATATGTGGGAGCTGCAGAATAAACCTTGTCAGGGAGCATGGGTCCTAACTTCCAAGTCTACATCAAATTCTTAACTCATTTAGGTTCAAAATTCTAAATTCCAACACTGAATGAGTGAATCTAAAGAGAAGGGGCTCCAGACACCAACCACGACTCTTCAGATGGTCCTGGGAATTTTTCTCAGGCTTACGTGTCCAGATTAAATACATAAATGAGAGAGTTGTCCCATCCAGTTGGCCTGCCTTCCTCCTGTCCAGTACTTTTGGTGTCACAAGGGCTCCTCTACGTGGCTTAGGAAACATTTTGGATTTTACTTTCCGTACTTGATAGATAAGAAGACACATATAAAATAAAACCTGTAACAATCCGAAAGTCCCCTCTCCATTCTTGAGCCACTGTGAACATGATGACAGTGATTGCCTCAGACATCCTTTGCTCCAAATGAGACCCATGGCTCTCAGACAAGTCTTACTCCTTCCCGCCCTCAGGCTTTGGGTGATGCTGCCCCCGACCTGCAGCACCCTCCTCTCCACAACTGTCCTAGATCTGTTTATAAAATCCTCCCAGAGCACTGAAATTGCATACAATCTCTGTCCCTCTCTAAATTCATACCATTACATTTCTAATTTAATAAGCATGTCTTTCCACCTATGGCACACACTGTACTAGCCACCCAAGTTTCTCAATCATATTCTAAAATTATGGACAAAAAAGGCTCTCAATTTTGTCTTTATATCCCCAATAAGCCCAGGTGGGGCATGTGATGAAATTCCTCAGCAATCACTGCCACTCAGCCACTCCTCCTCTGGTGACCGAGCACGACACCTCTCCAGCTCTCACAGATGTCACTCACTCCTCCTCCAGGGTCTCCACACTTGGTTCCTTCCTTCCTTCTACCAACCTCCAACAGACGACCGCGAAACAGACTTTGAAAAGATTTTAGAGACACAGGGACTTTTTCTCTTGAAGGCTTCAGACATTCAGCTGAGAGAACTGAGGCAGCGAAGGAAAGGGACATTCTTTTGTCTCCTTAGGAAACACTAGCGTGTGCCACACACCTGCTTTCGTCTGGCAGGCCTACTGTGTTTTAAAAACACTGAGTCTTGTTCAAATATTCTGATCAGTTTTGCTGGGTGGGGAGCAGAACAGGAACTGAGTGTGAAGTGAGCAGCAGAAGGGGAGGTGAGAAGCAGCAAGAGGTGCACCTGGAAAATGGAAGAACATTCAGGGGGCAGAGGCAGGCTGGTGAGGGAAGCAGAACAGGCTTAGCACGTCCAGGAGCAGTCAGAGGTGCCGCGTCCAGCCTGCTTTAACCACTTGGCATGAATGACCGACACGCCCACATTCTGACTAGTCACAGTGCGACCCTCAAGAGCTCTGCAGTTGGTCACCTCATGAAGGCTTGCAGTTGAATGACATGCCACCTGGGGACCAAACTGAGCTAGCAGCTAACACCGTGGCGGCTGCACGTGGGACACGTTCTTGATGGAAGCAGAGGCCCTCACAGAAGGCCCATTCAGTCTTCAACCAACACGGGAGTGCCCGTCACTCTAAAGGCCTGCCCTGCCAGAGCTAGAGACAGAAGGGCAGGTGAGCTGGCCAGGGGGCCACCCTCCCAATCTGCTTCTCCCTGTCCACCCTGCTGTGTACAGGAACTGGCTGCCAACGACTAGCACCTGAGCTCCCTTGCTGGGCAAATGGGGGCTCCATCAGGTGTCAGAGGCCAGGGGCAAAGGTCAGGGAACTTCTCGGCTCCCTCCTTTCCTTTCTCCAACTGATCTGAACCCACAGCTCCTGTTGGCAGCCCATTTCCACAGCTACAAGTCCCTTGCCCTGTCCCTCCAGGCCTCAGTCCCTGGGAACTTCAAGAGCTCTTGCTGGCAAATGCAACGGTTTTCTTTGGTCTCTTTTCAGTTAAGCCTTCTTCGATTGCTCTCACAGGACTACGACTAATTTAGAACAGAACTGGAAGAGATTGAAGAAAGTGACTTGTGGTTTGGATGTGGTTTGAGCATGTTGCCCAAGAGTTATATGCTGAAAACTTTGTATTCCATGTGATGATGTCAAGGTAGTAGAAGCCTGAAGAGGCGTGGTCTAAGGGAAGGTGGTTAGATCACCGGTGCACTGCCTTTGGAAGAGATTAATAGCTCCTGTGGGACCCTAGCTAATTACACAAGAACAGGTTTTTACAGACAGAGCAAGCCTGGCCCCTGAACCTCTCTGGCTTCCCGCCTGACCTGTGATCTCTTCTACCTATAATTTTGCCATTGTGATGCCATCCATCATAAGGCTCTCACCAGAGGTGACACAGACATGACTGCCCAATCCTGGACTTATGGTCTCCCAATCTGTGAGCTAAATAAACTTATATTCTTTGTTAGTACCCAACCTCAGATATTTTGTTGTAACAACAGAAAACTGATTAATTTAGCCATTGTTCATAACTAGAGAGCAAACGTGTTAATGCACTGAAAAGCAAACTATTAAACTTGGCAGTAACCCAGGCTGGGATGACACTGCTCTCAACAGCTCCAATTTACGGAGGAAAACATGGTACTGTTTATGAATCTGGGGATTTGTAAAAGTCTCAGAGTATGTTCACGAAAATTGTAGGTGAACACGAGAATGCTTTAGAACACAAATTAATTCACTTACAATCTGTCAAAAGTACTATTTCTAATTCACAAATGACAAAAATGAAGCACTGAGAGGTCATCCCCAAGAAGTGATCAAAACAGAAGTCAGACTCCAGAGCCAAGCCCCACGTGTTGTGCTACTCAGTTTTTCAAGGGTCTGTGATCTGCTTCCAACTCTTAAATTTAACAGAATCCGAGGTAAGAGAAGGCGCTTGGAAGGAACTGAACTAGAGACCAAAGGCACACCACAGAGCACTAACTTGGCTGACTGAATCAGGAGTCCCAAGTCTCATCCTCGATACTGCCACCACCAGAATGAGTCCCCAGCTAAGAAAGTCCATTACTACACTAATTCCTTGGGGCCTACCTGAACTCTTCAGAAGGCAGTTTTCAAAACGAGTCCATTGTACCTGTACAACTTTATTCTACTCTGCTCTCTTCTCACACAGCTGTCCTGAAATTCTGCTCATATTCATTCACATTTAAAGTAGATGTGCCCAGTTTTATAAGTTACATTGTTCTGTTTTACCATTCCAAGGTAATTGCGTACATCTTAAAAACAATCTTTACCATCCGCTACCCTGTAAAGCTGATGTCCCCTACCAGTGATGGTGAAACTTCATCAGAAGTTCCTGCTCGCTGACTTCTGCAGAGCTTTTACATAGTAAAGGCAGGTACTAACTATGGCAACGAGGTAACAATGAGAAAAGAGGACAACAATGTAAAGAAATCACTGTATGAGCTTATCAAAGAGTGAGCCAGGAAGACCAGAAACAAAGGCTAGGGGTGGGAGAACAGAGAGAGGCAGGAGATGGGATTTTTGCCAGGGGAATCATTGCTATGTCAGGTTAGACTTATAACCTTTCGAAGCAATTAAAAACACAGTAGAGCATCTATGCATTAAATTGATTGATTAATAATTAAAAATCCATAAACTGGAGATAACATTTATCAAAGATTGAGGCTAACAAAATCTGAAGGTCAGTCAATATTTTCAAATACAGGAATTTTAAAAACCTTTACCAACTGATACCATGAGTTAGAGTTATTACCAGATTTCATTTTAATAGCAAAAACCCTGTTACTGACAAAAGCAGTTTCCATCTAGAATAAAAAAGACAATGAAGCCCTCAGCTGCTGACAAATCTAGAACATACAATGAAAAAGCAGTAGAACAAATCTTAACACTGAATTTTGAAACTGCCCCATTTGCCTATGAGAAAATATCTACTTTTAAAACACACACTGATTTACTACTACCCTGCAGCACCTAGGGAGATGGACTCAGTTCAATGTAAGTTCTTAAAGAAACATTACCTCTAAGTGCGTCCATGATTGGCTGCACTGTCTCAGACCACTGGTGAGCGCTGATGGTCATATAGATCCCAGGGAAATCTCGCTGCCAGATTCTCTGTCCTACTGACCAAATTCCCCCAAGTTCAGAATTTGCCTGCAACGCATATTATTGACTTTGAAGGTATTTGCTCTGCGATTTACTTATTACTGTATCTTAAAATACTGGAAATGACATAAAACTTGTGAGTTTTTATTATTAAAGACACAATTCAACATTTCTTTTAAGAGATGCGATTATTTTTTCTACTGTCAAGGTTTTATATACTGTGAGCAGTAAAGTAAAATATTTGTACATTTAATACACATGTTTAATACACTGACAAATTAAAGCAAGTAGTTTAAAAATATTTCAGAATTAAACCTGGGGACTAATTAAGCATTGTTTTTTTAAAGATGTTGCATTTATTTTTCTCCTATAAATATTTTACATTTATGAAAATACATATAAATTTAATACAAAGAGTAATAATAAACTGGCTAGCAACAGAGTGTCAATCAAAGATGCCATTCACTTTAGTCTAACCTCAGAGTTTCCACTAATATCATGGAGACTATGTGTATAATTTATAGTTCTTATTTATTTAGCCAAAGAAGCCCAGGAATGTTCCAATCTACTAAAAAGAAGAATGTCAGGGAAAGAGAGTTATCACTTGAAATTAAAATTTATTTTATTCCACACTGCAAGAAACTTCACAGGTTATTTCACTTAATCTAACTATGAAAATTAATCTTAATGCTGTGAATATTCACTTTTTGAATATTCTTATAAACTCTAACAGTTCCAAAAATGTATGAGGACCATTATAGAAAACTACACACATCAGCTGGAAATAATCACTGCCTTGGCCACTGCCATCACCCTCCTGCATGCAAAGTTGCTTGGCCATTAACTGGTGAAAAACACAAGCCACATCTTGTGAAGTTTGATCAGCAGGAGGGGAACACTGATTTCTGCACCATTCCACGGAAATTTAAATTTCTCAGAGGAATCTGAAGATCTATTTTTAACTTCAATGCTAGTTTAAGTATTTCTATGACATGGGAATGAAAAAAAGAAGTTTTAAGAGACTGCCATTTAAGTGAATGCCACTACTATATTAGAACAATAAAATTACTGAAAAGAATACTTACAGATTTTATAGCAGGCGGTATCCTTTTCCAAAGATATCTTGCATTATTCCTAAGTTACACAAAGAACAATGGATTAAAAACATCAGCTCAATAAATACCTAAAATCACTAGGTTCCAATGCAAACATAAAGAAGTACACTTTGAAATACTATACACAACACAGAGTAACTTTTAGTTTTAGATGAATTTGTCATGGGGAAATAAGAGTGGTTTTCCAGATAAAAAGACATGAAATATTTTCATCAAAGAAATACTTTGTCATTTTTGCTCAATTTTTAAATGATCCAGATCCTAAAACAAGGCAATAGCACACTAAAATTACAGAGATAAACAGAACTGCCCATATAATTCTCTCAGATATAAAAATAAACAATTAATATATTTCAACAGCTCTGGCACTCCCTGACAATAAGGTACACAATGCTTTTCTCATTAAGACCCCTCCTACTAGTGGAGACAAAGTCTTTGAAATTTCAAAGTAAGAGTTTTTAAGGGATTGAAGCAAATATACAAAAATGGGACTATGAAAAATGAAGAAAATAATTTACATATGTGTAATAAAAACCTCAGTTTAGTTTTTAAAAAGATATCAAAAAGGGGCTGGGGTCATGGCTCAGTGGTAGAGTAAATGCCTTCTATGCATGGGGCACTGGATTCAATCCTCAGCACCACATAAATAAATAAAATAAAGGTATTGTGTCCACCTTCAACTATAAATAAATAAGTAAATAAATAAATAAATAAATCAAAAGGCTTTGGAAGAATTTCAAGTAAAATTTTATCAGGATGGGTCAGAACTACAGAAGACGGCTATTCCTTAGCACAGCTATGCTTGAATACAAATTAAAAAAAAAAAAAAATTCCAGGAAATCTCATACATGTTGATAATGAATTCTTCTTGGCTTTCTCAATCTTCCCTTTAAGTTTCTTTTGATTTATTGATTACATGTGAACTTAAGAACGGAGAGATCCTAAGATCAAAAAATAAAAAATTCAAGGGAAGAAAAGGAATTTGCTACATTGTAGTTTCTCATGAGAAACTGAAATGCTTTTTGAAAGCATTTATGAAACAAATCTATCTTAACAACCATCTAAACATAATTCATTATGTTATGATTCAAAAGGAAATAGATATAATAGGTACTGTAATACAAGATATAGCTCATTATGCCTATGTTATGTGGTCTACTTCAATGCAAAATAATTCATGTATAACGGTGAAGAAGCAGCTGCTCTTAGTTTTAGGTGAAAGGTACTTACATGTCATTATGAAGCAAATATAAAGCTAGAAGCTGACCATACACTGGAGGTGTAGCAATTCCTCCAGGGGCCTTAAAAGTCAAAAACAGGAGAAAAATCTCATTTACAATAATGCCTTCATAAAGGGAAAAAAGTTTTATTAACACTAATTTAAAAATAAAGCCTATCTTATGGTACTATTATAAATGCAGAAACAGATTAGAAAAATAGTAAGCACTAAAATTCACAGTACTAAGCTTATATCTGTCATCAGCTGGTATTTATCTTCTTTTGGGTCTAAGATTTTTTACACACACAAGAATAGTTTAGCATGATCCCTTACCCAGTTCTCGAATTTTTATTTAAGTATTCTTACTCTTATAGGAAACAATGCTTTCAAAATTCCTTAGCAGTATGATTCTATCCTTTATAAGGAATATGCTGGGTATGTAAGTGAGCGAAGAACAGATAAACACCGCAGCTGAGTTACAAAGGCATTGCTCTCCTGGTTCAACTCAGTTTCTTTCGAAAAGACCTAAGAAGTGTCTATCAGAGCAGCTGCTTCTGGCTGGTCTCCTTCAATTAAGTGACTTTGTGCCAACGTTATGGGTGCTTGTCTGGGGCCTTTCTAAGAAATGTCTCAACTTGTTAACAGCTGCACGACATCGCTTTCATCCGTCTTACCAAAGGCGAATGGCAAGTTTACTTGATTACAACAACACGAGACTAAGAAGGGCTTTCGGCCCTGAGAAAAGGCCCGCTCTGGTCCTGTGGTGGTTGTCTCCACCCAAAGGTCTCTGATGAAACCCACGGCGCCGCCGCCCCCTGCCCCGACTCCGCCCGCAAAGGTGTGCGGTCCAACACCAGAAGCGTGTCACTGGGCTCTGGATAAAGGGTGCAAAGAAGTTTCGGGCTCAAAACCAAAGACAGACGACCAGAAGCTGGCAGCGCATCCCTCGCGGCGGCCCAGGCCCCAGCTGGCGCGCGCCCGGAGCCGGGCCCGGCCCCGTTACCCTGGAAACCCGCGCCGCCCCAAGTTCCTCCCCGCGCGGCGCAGATGGCGACCTCGAGCTCTTGGTTCTCGCACTGATCCAGCAACTTTTTGAAACTGAAGGCGCCTTCCGCCATCACCGCCACTGGCATCTTCCCCAGCGGTCTTGCAGCCGCACCTCCCGACCGCCAGACCCCTGACTGTCCCTCGGGGCGTCGCGCCCGCGATGACGTACGCACAAAGCCGCCGTCGCCGCGGAGCGCCCAGGCGCAGGCGCGCTGTCGGTTCCGGCGCGTCGTCGGACGTCGCTGCGGTCGGGAAGGGGGCGCCGGCGCTCTGGCCGGCGCTCTCGGTGCCCTGGAGGACCCGCCGGAGCCGGAAGCTGCTCCCGGAAGGCGCGGCCCGCGGAAGGCGGGGCTGGCGAGTGCGGGCCGCGCGTCCCGCGGCTCACGGCGGAGGGAGACGGTGGCGGAGGGAGACGGTGGCCGAGGCACGCTTTCCGGAAGGACGGCCGCTGGTTTCTGGTTCTGGAGTGCTCGAGGGCGGTCGAGTCCAGAGCTTCGGACGGCCGCCGGTTGGCAGTGCGCACGCTGACGCAGTTCTCCTGCGGAGGAGGCCCCGACCCGCCGGGACCCTGCCTCCCGGCCCCGCTCCGCTCACTCCTGGACCCCCACGTGCCGACCTTGGGCGTCTGCAACCCCTCCCGCTCTTCCCTCCGGGTTTCAGAAGCAAGTCAGAGCTCACTACTTAAAACCCCTAAAATTCGTGGACCTTCCCAGCTGCCAACACACGATCCGATGCCCAGGGCTCCCAGCCTGCCTAGAGCCAGCATGGTGCTGTGCGTTGTGTAGGCGCCCGTTGTTTTTCCTGCCCCCCCAAGAGAACGCCGGGGAAGAGACTATCTCCCGCTGCACCACGGGCTGCAAATCCGGGAGCTCAGGGCAGACTTAAAATGCAGGGCCCCTTGTGGGTTGGATCTGGAGTGTCCCCAAAGGCAATGAGTTGAAGACGTGGTTCCCAGCTGATGGTGCTGTTGGAAGGTGGGGGAACTTTTAGGATGTGGGGCAAGTGGGATGAAGTAGGTCACTGAGGATGTGTCATTGAAAGGTGTCCTTGAAGGGGATATTGGGACCCAGGCCCTTCCTCTTCTTTTTTGCATCCTGGCTTTGCTCTGCCACATGCTTCTGCAGTGATGTACCACCACAGGCCCAAGAGCAACTGGGCTCCTGACTATGGGCTGAAACTTCCAAGACTGTGAGCCAAAATAAATTTTCATTTTATAAGTTGATTACCTAAGGTATTTTCTAGCACTAAATGGAAAACTTAGTAATAGGCTCCAGTAAAATGCAAAGGTACATAAATAACATAACAAGGTATTTTGGATGAATAAAGTTCATCCAGATTTCATCAGTACCTACACAGAAGAGAAGGACTGGGGGAAACATGATTTTAAGACGATCTGACATAAATTTGAGGAGCAGGATTTAAAGTTTTAACACGTAATAAGGACCCCAACCTGTTTGAGGCTCTGATACATTCACCGGAAGCCTGCCTGGCAATTTGATCATTTAGAAAAAAAACTAATTTCAAAGCTTTCTGGGTGACTCTGGATGTTATAAGTGGAGACCTAAGTAGACAGCTATGTGTTGAATAAAAAAGTGGGAGGCTTTGGATATACGATTACAGGTTTGAAGCAGAGTTTGGGATGACATTTGGGGAGCCAAACTGTTCTTTGTGGTGGTTTGAATGTGTCCCCACAGTTCGTGTGTTGGAAACAACCCCCAAATTCATGTTATTTGTCAGTTGGGCTCTGGGAGGTGATTAAGATTAGATGAAATCGTGAGGGTCGAGCCCCCACGCTGGCATTCTTGGCTTTATCAGAAGAGCAGGCGAGACCTGAGATAACAGGCTCGCTGTGCCTCACCACCTGATGCCCTCTGCCATGTTATGATACAGCTTGAGGCTCTCACCAAGTGCTGAGTACCTGCTCCTGAACTTCCCAGTCTCCAAAACTGTGAGCCAAGTGAACTTAATTCTTTATAAATTACCCAGTTCTGGGTATTTTGTTATAGCAACAGAAAACAGTCTAGGACATCTTTTAAAATATAGGTACAGAAGACTGGTAGTTAAGAGGGGAGGAAGAGGATAGTCTTGGGAGAGAGGGAAACAGGGCTCTGGTGGGGGATGGACTAGTGGAGGCCCAAGGCGGGATCTGGCCAGTGCCAGTGAAGGGCTGATTAGAGTCCGGGAGTGTCCGGGACTGGGGTGGCTGATGTTCATCTTTAGTTGTATTGAAAGGTCCTGAGCTGAAACCACTTTTTGACTCCAGACTTTCAATAACAAGTGGGAAGTGAAGGGATGTGACACTGGCAGTGATCCTGGGAGGAGGAGTAATCGCAGAAGCAGGAAGACTGAAGAGGCAGCTGGAAGGGCCCTCTGCACCCTGGAGGTGCCGCTTTGGGTGGCAAGGCTGTGCTTTTCAGTGTCCTTGGGTGTGGCGGGGGCTCCCGAGGCTGGAGCTTGTGGGTTTTGTACCCATTACCCCCTGGGTCTCCCTCTTGTACAGCTGCCCGCCTTCCACAACTTTCCTGGGGAGCAGCAGTCACTGAGGAGCTTGGAAACTCCCTGGGGGGCTAATTCAGAACTCTGAAATCTTACCTGTCTCTCTGTCTCTCTGTCTCTCTGTCTCTCTCTCTCTCTCGCTCTCTCTCGCTCTCTCTCGCTCTCTCTCGCTCTCTCTCGCTCTCTCTCTCTCGCTCTCTCGCTCTCCCCCCCCCCTTCCTTCTCTATTTCTCACCCTTTAAGGTCTTTTGCTCCATTTGTTCCTGGGAACTGGAGTCCTTTACAACAAATAAGACCTTACAGAGCCTTGCACGGAGGGCTGGCCTCCACCAGTCCACGGTAGCTGCCCTTTGCTTCATGACCACAGCTGCCACAGCTGCATCTGCTGCCACAGGAGCAGTGTGACCCACGTAAAGAGGAAGCCACAGGAGCAGTCACTGAGGGAGCAGGGCACCCTCCTCTGCCTGAGGGGTTCCTGCCCCTGAACCCGCTCTGAGGGCTGGGTGGGTGCCCTGGCCACTGTGGGACAGATGGAGGGGATGACTGGTGAGCCCCTCTCCTCTCTGCCTTCAAGATGCTCCCTTCCATCAGTTTGGAGTGTAGCCAGAAGCACAGAAAGCACTCAGACTGGACAATCTGAAGAGAATCTGATGAAAGAACTATACCCAGAGATACAGGCAAGATGGTGGAAAATTGCAAAGCACAGCCTGGAGAACCAGCCCCAATTCCGTACCACGCGGGAAGCGGTTCCACCTCTGAGATGCAGGCATGAGGAGCTCCGTGGACCCGCTCCTCAGTCCAACAGTCATAACTGGTGAAAACTATTTTTAAGAAAACTTAGTCTCTGGAAATTATCTGAAAGGCACACCACACTGAACAGAAATAGATTCAAGAAAATTTGCTAAGACTTGGTAAGACTGGGGAGAGGCTGGGTGTTGGAGCCTCAACCTGTTCTTCCCGCCTCCCCCAGCTCAGCTTGATAGAAGCGCCACTCAGAGGGTATGTGGTCAAGAAGGCAGGGCTCCCTCTCCCTGTCAGTCAAGGGATACAGCATCTGTCTGGGGAAGCCTTTCTCATCCTTGCCAACAGCAGGCTGAGGAGGCTCTGCTCCAGTTGGCATGGCCAAGAGTCGGAGCCCTCCACCAGCTCCCCCTCAGGGTGGACCAGGCAGCGTTGCCAAGAATACCGGGGCCGGGGCCCTGCTCACTGCACACCCTCGCTTGCAGGTCAGGTGTTCTATGTTCAGTAGGGAAGCCAAGAAGACCAGAGGCTCTCTGTGCTGGGGAAGTGGCTCAGACATTTAGTTTGAGACAGGAAGGCTGTCTATAGGAACAGAGATCCAAAGCTTCTCCTAGAGCAACTGGGCTTATTTGAAACAGAGTGCGGGAAGACCAAGCCCAAAGGGGAGCTGTTGGCGGAAAGCAAATAATAAGAGGTTAGTAGCCCTTTTGATTAAGAACAACAAGCTAAAGGATAAGCCAACCAGTCTACTGGGGAGAACCAGAAAAAGAGAGCTAAGCAGAGCCCCATTGGGGTCAGAAAAAACCTCAAACACGCCTTTCAAAAACTTCCCGTACCTGAATTTAATTGGATCACATTCCACAGAAACTCATAACCTAGGGCATTGTCAAAAATAATAGAGCAACCAGCCAGCAATTAGTGGGACCCAAGAGCTGGGTACAATACCAAAAGAGGCAGACAGCTTGATGGAGAGATTAGGGAGAGGGACAGAGGGACCCTGCTGAGACCACCTTGAGTCCAGGGTAAAAGTGCACACACCAGGCAGAGCCTTCCCAGGAGCTGTAGCAGATGCTGCACACCTGGGTAGGTGGACGTCACTGAACTAGTAACAGCCACCGAACAAGCCAATGAGCAAACAGGGAAAACAAGTCCTGGGGCTGGGGAGAGAAGTCATAGCCCAAAGTTGCCACATTTAATGCTTTAAAACTCCAATTTTTGACCTAACATTCCACCTTAGGTCGCAGAAAAAGAAGAGCAAGAAGGTAGAAGGAATGTGGAATTGAGTTGAATTGATGAAATAAATTTTAAAAATGATAGAGAAAAAGATTTAAACATGCTTCATGGAAAAGAGAAATGAAATTGGCATAGCTGTAGGTAGACTGAACAATAAAAAAGAGAAGTTTCAAATGACTAGACTCAGGTGAAAGGGGCATCAACACGCACCTAGGAGGCAGCAAGGAGTATGGGGTGTGGTTTATGAAAACTATATCAGCAAATTAGATAATCTAGACAAATTTCTAGAAAGATGCAAAAGTACCTAAACTGAGTCAAGATGAGAGAAAAAAATCTGAACAGACCTATAACAAGTAGATTGAATTAGAATTAGAAAAGAGAACCTATGCGGAAAGAAAGTCCCAGGTCAGTGGCTTAATTGGTGGATTCTCCCTAATGTTTAAATAAAAATTCACCTCAATTCTTTGAAAACTTTTCAAAAACAGAGAAGGAAACTCTTCCTAACTACTTCTGTGAGACAGGTGCTACCCTCATTCCAAAACAGGTATCTCAAGAGGGCTGTAGGCAAGTGTTCAACATGAACATGGATGAAAAGCATATGAGAAAACACCTGGCGCCCTGAATCCATCAGCCCACAGAGTGGTCAAGTTTCAAGGAATCAGCCGATGTGTAACAATACCGGCAAAATCGGCTGGCCGATGTTTACCAATACCAGCAGAATGCAGGACCAAACCATGTTTATCCCAGGATAAGCAGAACAGAATACATAACAGATTTCAACCTCCTTTCATAATAAAAAACTCAGTGAGCTGAGACTAGCAGGGACTTTCCTCAAACTGATGAAGGGCACCTAACACCACTCTGAGTGGAGAAGGGCCATTAGCTCTCCGTGGTCAGGAACAGGACCAGGGTGTGTGCTTTTGCTATTTTTATTCCATGTTGTCCAGGAGGCTCTAGCCAGAGCACTTAGGCAAAAACAGATACAGTCGATAATAAGGAGACAGGATCGATTGGGAAGGACAAAGTAAAGTGATATCTATTTGAAGATGACATGATCTCGTATATAAAAATTGCTAAGATGTCCACTAAAAAGCAAGTAGAACTGATAATGAGTTCAGTAAGATCGCAGAACACTGAGAACAGTGTGCAGATAGCAATTTTATTTCTATACCGTAGCAATCGCAAACCAAAAGTGAAATGAAAAATTCACTTATACTAACGCCCAAAAGACTAGAATACTTCAGAAATTGATAAAAATGAAAGAAGTGTAAAATGTACACTTGGAAAACTGCACAACACTGTTGAAAGAAAGAAGACCAAAATCGATGGAAGACACCCCTTTTTCATGGGTCAGAAGACACCATATTATGAGTGTACAACATAAATTGTACAGATCAGTGAAATCCTCATCAACCTTATACCTGGCTTCTCTGTGGCAATTGACAAAGTTGATCCCAAAATTCATATAAAAATTCAGGGAACACAATACTGAGGACGAAGAACAAGGAGGACTTAAGGTTTTCTGAGATCAGAACATAATACACAGCTACAATCATCAACATGGGGGCAGATACTTAGCTCAACATATAATAAGGAAACATACAGACTAGTGAACAGAGTTGAGTATGCCTTACATTTATGGTCAAACGGTTTTCTACCAGGACACCAGGACCTTTCATGGGGAAATTGTAGTCTTTTCAACAACACTAGGCCAACTGGATATCCTCATGCAAACAGTGAAGTTGGGTCTCATCTCACATTATACAAAAATTAGCTCAAAATAGGTCAAAGACCTAAATGGAAGATTAAAGCTGTAGTACTCTAAGGAGAAAGCATATGGTGCATCTTCAGGACCAGGAATTGGGAGCCTGTTTCTCAGATAGGACACAAAAGTGTATGGGACAAAGGAAAAAAATACATAAATTGGATGTCATCAATATTAAAAATCTTTGCTTGTAAAAGAACACCATCTAGAAAGGAAAAGACAACCACAGAATCGGGGGAGCGTTTTGCAGATTGAATGCCACGTAACAGACTTGTATTTAGGATACACCAATGGCCCTTCAAATTCAAAAATGAAAGTCAAACAATGAAAAATGGTTCAAGGTTTTGAATAGAAGTTTCCCAAAAAGAGAAAAACAAATGTCCAGTAAGTACATGAAAGCACCCTTGACAGCGTCAGTCATCAGGCAAATGCAAATCGAAGGCAAGAAGACACAACTTCACAGCCTCCAGGGGGCTGGTGACACAGTGGACAGACAAGCAGTGCGGTGGGGCCTTGGGGACACCACCTGGTTCTGCTGCCGTGGAACAGTCGGGAGTTCCTCCGAAGATCCAGGTTGCCACCGAAGTAGCACTTCCGCTCCCAGCTGTGCCGCGGGGAGGTGAAAGCACGCCACTCGAACACGGTGTGAGTGTCACGCCACCTCGCTCACGACAGCCCAGGGGCGGGGACCAGCTGAATGAAGGTCCATTCACTGACGGTGTGCGTGTCCAGGCAACCTGGGCTTGGTTTCTGTCCCAGGGAGGTTACCCTGAGGACGCCGAGCCAGGGGGGGGCAGGAAGAACGCGCCAGCCCTGAGAGCGACCTTCATGGCCCAGGCCCAGGGCGAAGCACTGCGTGGAGCCACTCCGGAGCAAGCGAGTTGGTGAGTGATGTCCAGCGAGAAGCAGCCTTTCTGACCTAACTTTGAGGGGAAAATCAAACAGCCAGCAAAATAACGTGCACACCTTTTGGTTTTTACCACATTCCAGATGAGATTTATGCAGAAACGCCGGCAGGGATGCAGAGGTGGCCAGCACCACCCCTTTGAGGGGCTGGACTATGTGGAAAATTAGTTCTGACACAATGTCTCTGAAGATGCAAAGTCAGTGGTGACCTCGGGCGACCTGGGCACTTCAGACTTCAAGAACAGGGTACTGGCGCTTTCCTCCTTTACTCTAAAGCTGTGTTTGCCAGTGAGAAACGAGAGCTCAAGGCCCTGGAGTAAGGGCACACAGGAGTGCAGCAGAGCTTGGTGCCACGGAGAAACCCGCGGCAGCCCCCGCAGAGGTGGAGTGCAGGTAATAACGAAGGCTGCAGGAAGGCGGGAACAGGAGCCTCTCAGTGCCCTTCCCACACTCCTGGACTCCAGGGAGGAGGCCCTGGCGCTGCTGGTCAGCGGCCCGAGGGGGACAGAGCGCCTCAGCAGGGCTCCGTGTCCAGCTTGAGCTCTGCAGGCTCCACGGAACTCTGACTACATGTGCTTCCAGTCCTTGCCTGAGGCTCGGGCCTCGCTGTGCCTTTTCTTGCCTCCCTCCTAGACTCCAGCAGTGGCAGGTGCGGTGCTTCCAGCTCCGGAGGCGATTCTGAGGACGAGGTGTTTCTAAGGGCAAGGGCGTCTGGACAGCCTCCTGCTCCCGGGAGGGACAGGGCTCCCACTGGCCGGTGCTGCCCTGGGCTGTGTCTTGTGGCACATCCTCCCTGGTCCTGTTGCTGAGCTCTTTCCTCGTGGTGCTCGCAGGCCTCCAGGGGCACTGAGCCTGTCTGTTCCCTCTGGTGGAGGCCCTGGCACTCTATCTGTGCTCCTGAGTCTTCTCTCCTGGCATCAGCGCAGCCTTTGGACAGGTCCTGTGTGCAGGTGGCTTCTCCTGGACCAGCAAAGCCGAGCGCCAGCTCACCGTTGCTGCGGGTTTCTCGGAGCTGCTGTGTCCCCACCTTCCACAGGCATTTCCAGGGTAGAAGCAAGATGGCTCTTGCCGTGGACACAGCTCTCTCCCTCCCTCCTTCTCTCCTGCTCCAGGCTCCCTGATTCCCAGCGCACTTTGTGCCTGACCATGTGTGTCATGGTGACCCTGGAGCCTGACTCAGGCCTAACCCCAGCGTCCACACTGATTCTGTTTGACGCCTTGGCTCTGGGTGTCTCAGTGTAGCCTGCAGTCATGTCACCAGAGTCTCCTTGGGTGCATAAGAGCCTCCTGCCAACTGCCTCCTCCCAGTGCCCAGCCTGGTGCCCTTGCATGTAGTACGTGACCAACACACTTGCTTGAAGGGATGACTCACACATGCCTAGAAATAAGCTGGGGCATGGAGTGGCTAAGAGGAAGGTCAACATTCAGCAAGAAACATAGCCATTTTGGGACTCAAGCAGAGTTCGTGGTGTGTTGGGGAAACTGACGCAGAAACCATCTTGTGTTTTCCATGCAGCTCACAGCGGAGCCGGAGAATCCTGGAACTGCTCGCCTGGCCTCAGGTGAGACCTTCAGCCCCGTGGAACTCAGCAATGGCCAGGATGCTCTCTACTGAATCAGCCCGTGCCCAGGCTACCCCATCTGGGTCCGCAGATGTTAAGGCTACAGAAGCAGCAGGCGAATGCCAGCCTGGGCTGCCGTCATGGTATTCCTGGTGTTTTAAGGAACATCTTCTGAGCCATGATGGTGGCCGGCACGCACTGTGCTTGACTTCTAGAGATGGTGCAGTCCTGGGGGCGCGTTGCCAGTTTTCTCCCCTCCAGAGCTGACTGGCTGGCATCCAGAGAACTCGGAGCAATGCCAGGTGCTGCCATCAGGAGGCGCCACGTCTGCACCCAGGAGCGTGACCTCCTTCCCGGGAGGAGCCCGCAGGCCGTGGTGGAACCCAGTGTCTCTCTCTCTTTACTGCTCAGCTTGGGGCAGCCGGTTTCCTCTCAAATTACTTTTCAAGTATAAATCTGGGCCCCTGCTTTTGAGAAGCCCCTTCCCATTGGCCATATTTATCTCTACTTTTTCCTGGGCTCCCTCAGGCCCACAGGCCTCTTCCTGGTCAAGACCATGTGGGTGGGTGGGAGGGTCCAGGTAAAGGTCCCCATCAGCCCTGGGCATCTGTGTGCAGACCGGGTGGAGTTTCTGGGAGAGCAGAGGGAAGGGGTTCCTCGGTCCCTGTGCTGGAGGGGATTCTCCAGGGAAGAGAGCCGCATTTCTCCCCAGACACCCACCACCCAAGGAGGGGCTCTTATGTAGCTGCCTGGGAAACAGGACTTCTTGTCCATCTTGACCTTCCAGGACTTTCCCAAGCTTCTCGGGGTGCGTGAGCCTTTGGATGTTCAGTCCTTGGCCGAGGGGAGCTGACCGCCATGAAGCTGTGGTGGCTGGAAATGCCAGTGTGAAGCGTCTTTGGAGGTGCCTCTCTGATGGAGTGTGGGGAAGTTTTAAACCAGCGTTAACTGGATTTGAATACCATTTATTCAGCTACCTCATCTCCTGCAATTCTCACAACCATCAGATGAACAACCCAGGCTCAGAGAGTCAAATAACTACGGGCAAGTCACACAGCTAGCAAGTGTCAGGGATTTGAACTCAGGGTTGTCTGCTCCAAGACCCACTTTCTCTGCAGCGCTGCACAGAGCCCGAGGGCCCCGTGATTCCAATGAGCACTGACTGCAAAGTCCTGGAGTTTGGTGGTGGAGGCAGCCTGGAAGCGCTGTATGCCCAGCTCACAGGTGAATTTTTGAGGCCACTTGGTGTGTCCTTGTCCTTCAATACGTCCCTCACTTCCAGCCACCTCTGCACCTGGGGTCCTTTCCGTCGTCCTGTCCATCGTCCTGTCCAGACCTGTTTGCTCCCCCTACTCAGCTCTTCTCCCTCTGGAGCCCTTATCTTTAAGCACGTGCTGTGTGCCAGCTCTGCACGTGGTGTGGGGACACGGTGGCGATAGGCCCGCCCCACCTCAGCTGCCCTGTGCCCTGGCGGAGTTGCTCTAGGTCTCTGGGGCCTTCTGAGCCAAGTGGCCGTCCATGGCAAGGAGCCCTCAGCGCAGCAGCCGCTGAGCGGACGGGCGCCATCTCACTCTCTGTGCTCAGGGTCCTGGCACAGCTGGCTGGGCTGTCCTTCCAGGTCTCTTGTGAGGCCCCGGGAAGGCACTGGCCTCAGGGCTGGCTGGGGAAGGAGCCCTCCGCCTCCCTCCCTCCGTCCTCCTCAGGCTGCTGGCCGGACCTCCTGCAGGTGCCCCCAGGTGAGTCTGTCCCTGGAGCAGCTCCGGGCAGGTCAGCGGGCAGAACCTGGAGCGAGCAAGGAGGCTGTGGCAAAGGCAGTCTCTCTGGGCACTGGAGGTGACGTCTGTCACTTGCTGTTTTGTGGTTTTAGAAACATGCCATTGGAGCCGGTCCACGCAGAGTGGAAGAGCGGCGAACACCAGACTCATCGTGAAGGCCAGAGCTGGGGTGCCAGGGCCAACCGAGCGGCCCTCACAGATCCACATCTCTCAGGTGCACAGTCCACACTTCTCCTCCCAGGTCCAGTCCCGTCCTGCGCGGTGTCAGCTCCAGACCTGGCCGTCTAAGTCAGGCCTGGGTCTGAAGGACGTCAGCTCCAGTGAGGCTCCGCAAGCCGGCTCCCTCCGTCAGTAGTCCCGTCCCCCCAGGAAGGACGGGTGGTGCTGGACACCTGCCGAGGGGCAGAGGCAGGCCCCCGAGGTCACTGGTGCACAGCAGTGCTGATGTTCAGCGGGGCAGAACAGAGTCGGGCTCAGTGTCCCAGCCTGCGGTGGCTCCGGGCCCCTTGGTGCTGCCCCGTCCACTTGCTGCCTTTGGGTCTAACAGCTCCTCACATTTCCTGTCATCTCCGTGCCTTTTGGTCCCAGCTGGCAGAGGCTTGCTGGTGTGCCGGGTTCCACAGGCAAGGTAACCAAGTCTCTCCTAAGCCCAGCAATGTCTGGTGCTGCTGTTTGAACCTTCTGTGTGCCTTTCAAGATTTCATTATAAGTGTTTTAAAAACAGTGTTTTAAAAAAAGTCTGGTATTGCATGACCAGACAGACAGGTCAGTGGAACAGAATGGAAAGTCCAGAAATAACCCAAGTCCATATGGAGATTTAGTACCTGATAAAAGTGGCATTTCAAAGGCTGGCTAGACAATCGGCTTTTTAATCAACAGCACCAAGACAAGCAGATGATCACAGTGCACCCCATGCCACCGATAAATCCCACATGAATTAGGAATGTAAACAGAAAATGAAGTGATACACATTCTAGAGGGCAAGAGGCTGAATTCTTCTGTAGGAAGAAACTTTTTCATTGTGACTTAAAAATCCAGATGCCATGAAAGAAAGATAAAAGTGAACAAATAAGGGAAAAGAAATCTATGCGTACAAAATATTTATAGCTTTGTTTTTTAGGAAACCCTGGCAGAAATCAGCAGTACTATGCATCTGAGACACAGGGCTAATTTCACCAACACAGAGTTCTTGGAGGCCCAGGAAGGGCAGGCGTAGGTGGCCTGTTGGTAGTGGTGCCTGAGCTTCTCTGAGTCCCTCCATGTGGACAGACCACAAGGCAGAGGAGCAGAGAGCCAGAACCCACACTGAGACCCGGCCGTAGGCTTCCCAGGATCTTCAAATACAAGCAGAAGGGAAAAAGCCATCAACGGCCTGACGTAGTGTGTGTCTGTGTGGGAAGAAGCAGGGGGAAGCCCCCAGCAGCTGCTGGAGCCCAGGAGAGGAGCCCAGGGAGCCACAGGTCCCCAGGAAGCCCAGAGGGTGGTCACAGCACAGAGCAGAGCGCAGGAACCCAGGGGCTGCCGCGGCAGTTGTCCCTGATTAAGCTGGAAGGGTTGGGGTGGTTTGGGTCCTCTTGACTCTCAATATTACCCAGCAGGGCTTCTTCCAGTATGGGATCCCAAGCCCGGGAGAAAGTGCCAGAATAAATCATCAGAAGGAAAGGGGTGACTGGGAAACAGCAAGGACTTCCAGAAACTCCAGGGCAGGGAAGCATGCTGGGAATTCCTGAAGGCAAGCTGCCGAGCCGTTGGAACACTTCGCAAAACACCCAGCAGAGGGAGCAGCGGAGCCGGAGGAGCTGCCCTGGGTTGGGGTCCAGGGAACTCCGAGTCCCATGAGGGTTAGGGCAGGATTGAGGGCAGACGCCTCGCAAGTTCTAAATGAAAAATCAAGGAAAAGAGGCCAAATACCCACTAGAAAAATGGGCGAAGACCCGATCAGGGCCCCCAGATGTGCAGAAACAAAAGAAAAAACTTCTTGTCTTCAGTGAAAATTAAAGACTGAGAGACTGTGCTGATTTCTGCACAGCCAACTGGTGGAGACTCAGAGCCAGACCACATGTCCTGCTGCAGCTCCTGGATCAGCGTGCAGTTCAGAGCGTCACAGCGGGGAGCTTGACACCACGCACGCGCCCCGTGTGGACGCCGCGCCATGCACGCGCCCTGTGTAGATACTTACTGCATGAGGCTGGAGGTTGAAGCGCCTTCCCCCAAATCCATGTCCGCCTGGAGTTGTGAATGGGACCTCCTTGGGAAGCAGAGTCTCTGCAGATGTAATCTAGGGGACAATAGACTGGACCCCAAATCCATTACAATTGGTGTCCCCTAAGAAGAGGAAGCAGAGTCGCAGGAGGGGCTTCATGCCAGCAAGCAGATACTGGGGGAAGCCCCTGCCAGCCATGGGGACCACGGAGGGCGTCCTCTCCAGAGCCTCTCCAG
Source organism: Sciurus carolinensis (assembly GCF_902686445.1). Classification (NCBI taxonomy): domain Eukaryota; kingdom Metazoa; phylum Chordata; class Mammalia; order Rodentia; family Sciuridae; genus Sciurus; species Sciurus carolinensis. The sequence continues at coordinate 179,743,517 of NC_062215.1, read as the reverse complement.
AGAGCAGGACACTGCTGGCACTGGGTTTTGGAATTTCAGCTTCTAGGACTGTGGGAGAACCATTTGTTATTTTGAAGCCCAAAATTCAGAAAACAGATGCACCCAGTTATCCTTGACGACGGCCTCTTGTGGAAAGGTAACGCTGCAGCCTTGCTCAGGACCCTCGGGCGAGGCCCAGGCGGTCGGAGTGCTGGGCCGGGAAGAGCAGCTGAGTGAACGGCCCGGGGTCTCAGTGGGGTCCGCCAGCTCTCGGAACGAGGAGCATTCTAGAGGCTGACGGTGGAGTTGGTGGCAGCGGCTGGGCTGGCCTCAGGCCTGGCTCTGCTCCACGCAGCAGTGAAGTCCAGTTCTTGGAGAGAGCCAGGCCCCAAGATGGCTGGGGACTTGGAGCTCCTCTCCTGCACGCAACCGTCAGGGCAGACAAGCAGTGCGGTGAGTGCATAGGTAATGTCGGTGTCATGGCGAGGACGCTGGAACCAGGGTCCCCTATCAAGTGTAGCCCTGGGAAGACACCGAGACCCTGCTTTTCTGGGCTGGGGCTCAAGGATGTGGTGGGGGCTTTGAGCGTCACTAAGGCCTGTGTTCCCACTCTACCTCCAAGGGTGACCTTGTGGTGAAATGTGGCTCTCGGAGCCGCCCTCAGGCAGAGTGGACGGGTGGAGGGTGCGGCCCCTCCGGGAGTGGACGTTTTGATGCTGTACTTTTAAAGTTAGTGTTTTAGAAGACACTTCAGCTTTCTGGGGGCTTTGGTTAGGGGATGTTGCTGCCCTGGTCTGGTCATTCTGGGCTCTAGCAAAGATGCCCCACATGGCTGTGACCTGGCCTTGAGCTGCCCCCTCTGCTGGCCTCTGGCCCCGCCATGTGCCACCTCCAGCCTCCAACATTCAGACCACCCTCGGCCTTCCAGGAGGCCTGGGGACATTCCATGCCATCCGGATTCTTGTAGATTTCACTCACTGGTGACACTGGGGTGGACAGCAAAACGTTGCCCTGACCGTCACATATCAGAAGAGGAAAGTGTTCATACTTCTACAAACATCACCTCCTTCAGAGCGAGAGCTGCCTTGGTTCATGTTAAAGTCCCCAGAAGCCCTTGCAGTCGGTGACTTTCCCGTGGCTTGGTGTGTGCCCGCCGTGAGGACCACTGGCAGAGTCTCCACTTCCCTGACCCCGGGGACAAACTGGGGTGAAGTCTGGAATTCCAGAAGTGCCTATGCCATGGCCCCAGTGAAATGACGGGCTTCAGTGGACCGTGACACAGACACTGACCATGGGATGGGGGAAGGCGTTATCCACAGCAGGAGGGCAGGCGGACATGGGCAGGCGGATGTGGCCCCTGCACACCATTCTGGGTTGGGATGATTTGCCATTTGGTTAAATCCCCATCTGGATGCAGAGTTTAAAGGCAAGCAGCCCTACCCGGTCATGTGGCCTGTGCTGCGGGACTCCAGTTGGCGTTCATCCTGGTTCCTGGGGGGACCTATGTCTTTGGGGTTCTCCGAGCGTAGGACAGGCTTTGTGAGCCTGTGGGCCCCTTGGGCCACACCTGGGTTCATGCAAATGAGGCAACTCACAGGAGTCCTGGACATTCGCTGCTGATGAGATGACCCAGCTGGTCATGCAGAAGGATTGGCCACGGTGGGAGAGAGTTGAGCTTTGAGTCTCAGGATGCCCCTGGCCTCTGGGGAGAGGAGGGCAGGACCCGAGTTCCGTGGATGGGTGGTGGCCTCGTCCTCTCACTCGGCCTCTGCCCTTCCAGCTTTGTCCAGCAGGAAGGAGCGATGCTCTCCTTCCTAGAGATCTGACGGAGTCGCGTGTGAACCACGAGCTAATCACCCGGCAGTGCCGCAAGAAGCTCTGATTGGCTTAGACCTGGTCACATGACCAACACTGCCCACAGCCCTTGCCAACTAAAGTTAGAGTTACCAGAAGTAGGCGAAGGATGCTAGGTATCAAATCAGCACTAAACGACCCACGCCTGCTGAGTGGTCACTTCCTGAAATGGCAGTATGACGTTGAACCTCAGAGGGCGGAGTTTCAATTAGTACTGAGAACAGCCACTGCCAGCACCTGCCCCGCACCTGCCAAGATGGTGCTCAGCTGCAACAGCACCACGAAATGGTAGTTTTTCCATTTGACAAATGAGGAGACAAGGCTCAGAGAGGTCATGTGACTTGCCAGAGATCACATGGCCCGCGAGAGATGCAGTGGAGACACGAACCAGGCTACTTTGACTCTGAGTTTAGTGCTCACCCTCTCTACAGCGCTGCTTCAAGAGGGATGCCTGTTCCCTACGTGTGGCCAAGAGCCAAGGGCAGGAGGCTAGGCAGAAGTGGACTTAAAGCATCCCAGAAGGGTCCACTCAGATTCTCTCAGTAGCCAAGGTACCCGGTTTTCATTCGGAAGCCCCGTTAAGCTGCATTAACACTTTTGAGATGTAATTCTGAAACATAAGCATCAGCGGCCTTTTCATCAGCCACAGAGTTAATGTAGCTTCCAGAACTACCCTTCAGGTGGGAGGAACCATGTGGAGAAAGGGCCGTTCGGGGAGTACCAGGAACTTGGATCGATTCCCATGTAAAGTTGTTATGATAAGGATTTATGAACAGAAGAATAACGACACTTAGCAGGCCCCGCAGAGGCAGCTTTAGACGGGAAGACCCGGCTCTGCGGTGCTTTAACTATTTATCACGTCTTTCTCTTCTGTGGTCTTGTGCCTGGAGTCACAGGCCTGTGATCCAGGGCAGATCACAAAAGGCTGCTCTCAGGAGGAGGCCAGCAGGACCCGAGGGAAACGAATGGAGTGGACGAGGCAGGAAGGTGCTCCTCCGCTGGAGACAGAGCGAAGGGGAAGTACGGTGTCTCCAGCTCAAGTTGGGTGCTTACCCCTTTGCTGGGTGCTTAACATCAGTGGTTTTCCATGACGCCAATCTGGAGGATGCTGGGCAATTCTGTGAAGTCTCCCTCTCTGCTCTTGCTTGTGGATGGCCCGGGACACTGGGCTTAAGTGTGTGTGAAGACAGTGATGAGCAGCCAGTTTCTTCCGTCCTCTGCCATGGCCCGTCAGCTTCCAGAGGGAACCAGCAGCAAGGGCATGAACTTGCCCCCATCTATCTTGGCTTGTTTTGTGTTGCTAAAACAAAATACCTAAGGCTAGAAACTTTATTGGGAAAAGAGATTTATTTTGGCTCACAGTTTTAGAGGCTGAAAAGGCGGAGCTCAGGCAGGATATGACATCGATCTCTTCTTGGGGTAGTGTCCCATTACCCTGATCATCTGCCATGAAACCCCACTCCTTAAAGGTCCGCCACCTGTCAATACCGTGACACTGGGGATCAAGTCTCTGGCATGAATCCTGGGGAACAAACCGAAACCAAGCCCTGGCGTCATCTAAACAGAAACCGAAGGAACCGGCTACTGTGGGCTCGGGAGGGTCAGCAGATGCCCTGCCATTTTCACCTGGCATTTCAGAGACATCCTGGTGACACTCTGGGAGTTGAGTCCAGTAGGTCGTGTCCTGGGGATTCCTTCAAAACCAGTGCATTGAGCAATGACCAGCCAAGTCCCTGTCCTCCTCTGTCCAGCTCAGACAACTGGTCAGATGTGAGCAGGATGCTCACAGGAGGCTACTGCCCATTGCAATGTCTCAGTGACAACGAGTGATTCACGTGCCCAGTTTGGGGGTTCTAACTCTGCAGGGTGAGAGTATCTGTTGGATTAAGTTCAAGTACTGGACCCGGGGTGGGCCCTTCACTGCAGCAGCGGCATCCTGAGGCTAGCTCTTGCCTGGAGGCTGCCACGCCCCTGCGGAGCGGCCAGCCCACACGCCCTGGCCCAGCGGTGCCCTCCAGGGTTAGTGGTGCCAGTCACCCATGGCTCTGCCACACCTTCTCCTGGCACATGCCCACTCGGCACGAAGCCCTCTCAGATCTCCACCGGGGTCTGCCTGCCTCACTGCTACCGTAGCCTTCCCCGTACCAGGGATCCCGTGAAAATCATGCCCCGTTTGGCCACCCGGTCATTTCTATGATGCTTTTGTGACATTTCTCTGATTTGGGTTTTTTTCTCCCAGCAGTTCGGGTGCGAATCTGCCTCGTGTCTGGACAGCCCACAAGGACGTGTCCAGGACACAGTCCTCCTGGGAGCACCACAGTCACCGGGGACTCTGAGAGGTGACCAGACGTGCGCTGTGCACTGTGGGAAACATGTCTCCCCTCCCAGTCCCACGGGAAGAGGTACTGGGCGGCACCACCTCCCTCCTGCCCTGGGGACACCTGCTGTGGACTGCGGCCCTTGTCCCAGGGAACCCAGGGCCCGCCTGCTGCTGGCCCCCCTCTTGACTCCCCAGCTCTGTGTCCCCTGGCTACCTGACGTGGGCCTCTCCACTCCTCAAGCGTCCCCACCCCGCCCTGACTTCCATCGTGCCAGAGGCCCTCCTGCCCACCCTGTAATCGGGACCTGACCATCGCCTGGCTGCCAGCAGACTTGCCCTTTTTACAGGGGCACCTTCCAGCAGCCCCTTCCGAGTGGGAGAAGCCCTCCTGAACCATGGGGACTGCCGGACACTCACAGAGGACCAGGAACCAGAGATGGCCCTGTGCCCAGCCTCGGGGCCGCAGTCCTCGGGAGGACACGTGCCTCTCCCGCTCGCTCTCCCGCTCGCTCTTCCCTGAGGAGGCCTCTGGGGGACACTCTGGGGGACTCCAGCCTGACCTGATGCAGTGCGGAGCTGCCGGGCTGGGCCTGACCTGGTGCAGGTGTCTGAAGGCAGGAGAGGACTTTATCCCGGGGACTGGGGCAGAGGCAGGGGGTGGTGGGCAGCACTGTGGCCCCAGAGGCGCATGTCCACTGTTCAGAACCTGCAGTCCTGCTGCCTTTCATGAGAAGGGAGTGAGGCAGCGGGGGAGGCCTTTAGGAAGAGTTACCCTGGGCTTTCTGAGTCGCCTTAGAAGTGGACGAGGAGGCGAAGAGGGCTGCAGGGAGATGCCACAGGGCAAGGATGTGACCTCAGCTGTCTGCCTTGAAGAGGGAGGGGAGGGGCCAGGAGCCAAGAAAGAGGTTGTGCAGAGGTTGGGACGGTCTTCAGAGACAGCCACTGAGCCAGGGGACCGCAGTCCCACAACCAACGACCGGAATCCTGCCAACCACCCGAATGAGCAGGAAGGAAGGCCGCCTGCGACCGAGGCTTCAGTCCTGTGAGCTCTGAGCCAAGCTGCGGACCTGCAGAAGGACAGACATGAGTTGGCGCTGCCTGGACACCGGGAGTGTGGTGATTGGCCATAGCAGCCAGTGGTGGAGTGCACGGGTCAAGGGTGAAGTGGGTCTGTGGCCAGGGCGCACATCCTGGGGGGACCGGGCTGCAGGAGGAGCGCGAGGGAGTGGGTTCTAGTGTGACCTGCTCACCAGGTGCAATGCCCAGTGGCACCAGGACCTTTCGCCTGGTCCTCCAGTGAGGACCACAGAGAAGTCAGCCTCTGTCCTGGACGCTCTCTCTGAGCACTTCTGGGCAGTGTTGGAAGAGGCTGGTCAGCACGGCACCATCTGCACAGGTGCAGTGAGGACAGCTCAGGTGGGGACCCCAGAGATGCAGACAAGGCTGAGGGGTGCTGGGGGTGCAGCAGCTGCTGGTCTCTACTGAGTTGTAAGCCAGTAGGATTTGATTTATCCGTGGCAAAGTGAATTCCTCCCACAGCCGGGGAACTGAAGACCCGCAAGTGTGTGTAACCTGCAGCCTCAGCATCGGCATCTTTAGATGGAAGCCAGAAGGTTCTGGGGGGATGGCTTGGAGGAGTGGAGGGAGCCACCCTGCCTGGCCACGCAGCCCGTCCCTCCCTCCCCGCTCCTCCCGCAGGTCCCGACTGCTGTCTTCTGAGAAGACCCTGCGGCTCTGCTCAAGCCCACTTACCCAGAGACCCTCATGAAGCTTCGGCATGTGCACCGTACCGCTCCGCCACAGCGTCAGCTGGCCCTGGCCTGGGCTGCCCAGGTGCAGGACGTCTGAGCGTGGAGGGCTGGGAGTGTCTGGCGGGCGATGGGTCCTTTGTTCTAAGTGTCCGTGGGTGTAGACGCTGACTGGAGTCCAAGGGGAAGCAGGCTGCCAGGAAGACAGCCTCTGGGGAGCGACAGACACAAACGAAACAACACCCAAACCCCCACCAGCCCACCCAAGGACCAACAGGGATGTAGGAGTGGGGAGGAGGAGTTCTGAGGCAGAACGGGCAGTGAGGAGAGTGGGTGGGTGCCGTGTAGGGCAGCGTCTCGGTGTGGTGACCCAGAGAGTCCGGGTGGCAACACAGTAGTCTAAGCAGACACCTGGCCTTGGGCTCAGGACAGTGCCTTAAGGTTCCATCTTAATTCAGAAAGTGGGGCGTGCCCACTGGCAGGTCCAACCTGGCCGCAGCTCTGGGCTGGGAAGGGTGCGGTCGGGTGGGAGGTGCGTGCTCCTGCAGGTGTCAGGGCAGGTGAGGAGAGGGCGCCAGGATTCCCACAGCCAGCCTTACCCAGCGGCACAGGTTGCTCTGTACTCTTGCGAAGTCCCAGAGACGCCACGAGGTGGCGCTCAGCACCAGAGAATCCCCGGGCCCTGGCCCTGGATGCCATCTCTCCCCAACCTGGCTCAAGGAGGACAGTGCACACAAAGACGTCGGGCCTTCCCGGCTCGCTCTCCTTCCCTCCCTACTAGAATTCCTGTTTGGTTGGTGAACCTTGTCCCAGGCGCTCATGCAGTCCAGCTCCTGAACGTGGCTGATACGGTCCTCAGAGTGACCGCACACAGGCCTCACACACACTGCCGCATGGCCACCAGCTCCCCAGGGAGCTGAAGGAGGATGAAGCCCGAGGGTCAGGCCAGCAGCTCCAGTAGGTGACCCAGGATTGTGTCGCAGTCCTGAAATTTCAGGGACCTGGCGGAGGTTGGGTTTAGGCAGAATTACCCCCTGGACACCCTGCATGGCCCCTCCCGGGGCCCCACCTTCCTGGGCACAGTCACCTGCACTTTGACCAGCACTCAGGGCCCCTCCTAGACGAGCTCCCTTCTGCTGCCGGGAGTAGCGTGGGACTCAGGGGCCAGGGCACGGCATGAGGACTGAGGCAGGACCCAGGAGTGACAAGAGGCTTGGTCACAAAGAAGGAAGGAATCCAGACCTCCTGATCTTGACGCAAACGTGTTCGGTTTCCCTGTGGAAACCCGTGCCAACAGCGAATCATCTCAGCATTTCCCTCTATTCTTTGCTGGGCGTCTCACACGGGTGCCTGAGCACAGGGATCAATCAAGCACTAATGTCAAGTGCCGCCTCCCAGCCAGGCTGGTCCGGGCCCTGCCTGGCACTTCCTGGGAGGATCAGGCAGCCCGCCCTGCCCTGCTGCTGGGAGCGCCTTCCAGAGCTGTCCAGTCGAGCACCTCTGTCACAGCCACAACCTCTGTCTGGCCTCCTGGGTTCGAGGTCACTTGGAGCTTCATCAGAACGTGGGAAGGACTCGCTCTGAAGACCTGGACCCACGTTCTGTGGTCACGCGGCTTGCTCCTCTCAGCGTGTGCACATGGAACACGCCAACCAGAGGTGTGGCCTGAGAGTTCGCCTTCCTCTCCCTTCTTCACCAGCAGGGCTGGGAAAACCACGCTCAGTGGCTCCTGCGGGTCTCTGGTGCTGCCGTGGTGGCTTGGTGGGAACAGAGGCTGGTGGACCTCAGAGGCTCCACTGGCCCCAGGCCAGGTCTCACAGCTCAGAGACGGTGGGTGGCCACGGGCGCTGCAGGTCGTTTCTGCGGCTGTCACCGCTCGGACCCACGCTGCCTGCTGGGCTCTGCTGCGCCAAGTTTCAGGACCATCTTCTTCCAAATTCGGCTCAGAGCTGGCCTCAAAATGTGGCTTCCTGCCCCATGCCCCACGGAACTCCAGAGCATGAAGAGAAACCCAGAACTCTCTGTGTCATTATGAGCTTTGTGTTTTCTGTGGGCACAGCGTGCAAGGGGAAGGGGCAGCTGCCCGCCGAAGCCTGCCAGTCTGGCACAGCCTGGCGAAGTCCCTCTCCAGGAAGGATCGGGAATGCCGTGCCGAGTGGCCCTGTGACACTCTTCCCCAGGACTGAGCTGGCCTTCGTGCCAGTGGATCCTCAGGGGACATTTCAAAATATTAACCACTGGACAGAGCCAGGAGTCACTCAGGGATTGCATTGCCCACTGCAGCTGGCTCCAATGTCCCCTGGAAAAGCTGCCAGTGCAGGACCCCCCCATGCCCCCTGAAGCTCCTGAAGCCACAAAGGGGAAACGACAGGCCAGGTGAGCCCAGGTGCGTTCCGGGCAGCAGGGGCGCGGGGGGAGGCCAGGTGGACCCGCACAGGACATCTGCTCAGTGTGGCCCTCGGGGCCTCCCGCTTTACAGCCTCAGACCCCTGTGCCAGTGTGGTTTTTTGACCTTCTTCATTGTGCACCTGTCCCTCTGCTGAGCCCCCAGTGCCTGCTGCAGGAGGACGCGGCCTCCACCTCCGGGCTCGGGGCTTCACGGCTCTCCTGTGGCAGCTCTCAGCCCACACCTCTCCTTCCTCCATGCCTTGGTCAAGATGCCCGGTCTGAGGCAGGAAGGCGGGCAGCGAGGGTGTCCCAGGAAAGGGCCTCCTCTGGAGTGGCCGTGAGGAGGGAGGGAGGGTCCCTCCAGAGTCAAGCAGGCCCATGGAGACATTCCACCACCCCAGGTAAAAGGAGCCTCCAGGTCATGGGGAGGAAACGGGCAGGCTGTGGAGGAACCAGCCGGCCAGCCCAGCCAGCCAGCCCAGCAGCCGCCTCATCTCGAAGAACCATTCTCTTCTCAGCGACTGACATCAGAACTGCCAACCACGGCCTTGTGGACCCTCCTGACCTGGGGGCCACACCACCCACACGCACGGACTGCCCGGGCCTTTCTCTCATAGTAGCTGCGTGGACTTCTGTCCGAATAACCCCCAGCCTTTCCTTTGTTCTCTGGATGCACAGGAGGTCGCCCTGGTCTCCAGATGTGTGTGGATGGCAAGTCAGACGCTTCTGTGTCACTCCCAAACGACACCTTTCTGTTTGGAGATCGGTCTCCTCTTCGTTCAGCTTTGACACCTGGCAGTCGCCACCTTGGAATCATGATGTGCTCAATGCAATTACAGCACAGGCACCTGAAACCCTGGTAGCAGAGACGCTGGCCTGAGAGCAGAGGTGAACCAGAGTCTGCGGCGACTTTACCTGGGGTCCCCTAGAGGTGGGAATGCAAGAATTTCATTAGAGAAAATGTCCCTGAGAGAAGATGGGGAGGGATGGGCAGGACTGGGGGAGCCATCGGGCTGTCTGGCCCCAGTGAAGGGGAGAGGGAGGAAGGCTGGGTGGAAGAGCCTAGGCCACCAGGCACCTAGGGAAGGTCGTGCAAGCCCTGGGGCATCCTCGGGGGGCGGGGGCGAGTTAGGGGATGGGGCCGTCCTCTCTCCCAGGGCCCTGCCTGGCTTGGTCATGGGCTGGAAGTGGCCTGAGGGAAACCCAGCTCCAGAAGCTGTTTAATGGGCAATAAGCCGGAGCTTAGGAAATACATGGTCATACTATGTAACCATGTGCTGGATCTGGAAGGCCCGTGCAAGGCGGGGAGGAGAAACACGGACAGTGTAAAAGGAATTCTAGGGAGAAACTCTGCTATGTGGGGCAAATTAACGTCCAGGAAGAAATATGCTGCAAACCCAAACATTGGAGAGATGACGTCACGGGCATATGAAAAAGGGCCTTATGCATCAATGGAAAAGACACCATCGGGAAATGCCCAGTGAGGTGGCTTGTTCTGAAATGAAAATAGTGAACACAGTGAATACCTGTTTTATAACATGTTTTGTAAAACAAAGTTACCAGTCCTCGTCTGCATGGTGGGATTCCAGGTGATTATCGGTTTTACATAGGCACTCGTGGTCTGTGCTTCAGAGGGTCACAGACCCTCAGGCTGGCACCTGCACTCTCAGAGGGGCAGGCTAACATCCCGGTAGTGGGCTCATTTGTGTCTTCAGCTGGGGGAAGGCCAGCGCTGGGGGAGGGCTCCTTTGCCCCCCTGCCCCTCTTCTGGGCATTGGCTCAGAGTCTGACCCTCCGCAAGGATGGAGCTGGACCCTGGCGGGAGCCCCAGCATCCCTGCTCACCTGAGTCACAACGCCCCGGCCTCCAGGTGGGGGCTGCCTTTGATCTGGCTTCCCATTCCTCTGCCTCAGAGCCAGTGAGTGCCTCCAGGTAGGGCTTGAGCAACGTCCTTCTATTGGCCAAATCTCCCCAGGAGCCCTTTGCAGGCCCCCAGGGCCAGATGCCATGTTTGGCCTCCCCCCATGTTAACTAAGCAGCGTCCGTGAACCCTAACACCTGGGCATTGGAACGCAGCTCCAGTGAATGCGGTCCTCCCGTCCCAGGACCCCGGAGGTTCTATAAACAAAGACCCTCATCTGTTAACTACTCTTCTGGGTTATATTTATGATCTCTCTGCTAGTTATCTGGATTTTTACAAAATGAATCATTTCATCTCTAAGGTTTTTGGCTCCTTTCTTTTCTGACCACAGGGGTAAAACTTGGCCGGAGGGAACCTTGGCTGGCTGCATGATCTCCTCCCGTGCCACTCGGCCCCTGTGCCCCAGGCTCCTGTGGCAGGAGTCGGTCTCTCCCTGCCGGGATGGCGTAGGGGCCTGGTCACCTTCGACAGCCTCTTGTGAAGTTTACATGTTCCAGCCGCTGTCCTGATCTCTGGACAAGCAGGAGGGACCATGGGATGGACGATCTCCACGCACGGCTTGAGACTCGAGCTGCGCAAACCGGGAAGCCAGTCTCGGGCCAAGTCCATTAGCTGGTGTTGGCTTTCGCAGCTGGCTTTTGGCTGAGCCTGGGGAAACTTCAATTAAGTTCCTGTTCTAGGGCTTGGAGTTAAAGATTATTAATGAGTGCTCTCTACCGTGTTTACTATATCCATTACCAGAAGAATCAGTGAACTCACAGACACGCACAACGCACACTGGCACATTCGCCGTCTGAGGATGACGCAGAGCAGAGGGATATCCCCCGTCCAGCCCGCCAGGTGCAGCGCGGACCAGCCCACCACGGGTGCTCCTTCTGCTCTCCTCTCCCTCTTCTCTCTGGTCTCCACAGTCCTTCCAGAATTGCCCATATGCCATTTGCCCCCAGGTCCCTCCTTCTGGGGACAACTGGCCCTCTCAGAGCAAGAAGGAGGAGGTGATGGGCCCCTGAGAATTGTCAAGGAAAAGGATCTAGAAGTCAGGCAGATGTCCTGGGGTTTCCAGATCTTCAAGGTGAACTCTAGGGGCCAACCTGATGTTTAAATACTGCATCATATTTAACCCCAACTCCAATATGTGAATGCACCCTGTAGTCAGCATCAGTGAGCTCTTACTGATAAGATCTATATTTTCAACCCAAGTCTGAAATCTTGTGCATATTTTATACTTACAGGCGATCTTAAAATAGATAGGCACTAAATTTTCATCATTTTTTATCTGCATTTAAATTTCATAAAACTTATAGTTGAAAACAGAAGCATACAACTGAGTTGTACCAAGACACTCCATTTTCTAAGAACTGAATTGAGTGTCAGGATTAGTTCAAAATTACTTTAATGAAATAAAACATACACATCCGGTTTCTCAGTTGCAGCAGCCACGTTTCAAGTGCTTGGTGGTCACAGGTGGCAGCAGTGACCATGTAGGACAAGTAGCTTCCGAGCAGACGTGTATTTTGTTTTTGGAGACTGTGTAGTAATAGTGGCTGCAGCTCATGCTTGTGATTTCTGCAAATAAGAAGCTTGGGAGGAAGCTTAGCAGAACCGTTGGCCCGTGGCGAGGCTGGAGCCGAGAGCAGTATCGGTGTCTGAGAGGCCCCATTCCAAACCCTTCGTCCCAGTGTGTCACCTTGAGTTGGGTGGACCTGGCAGTCCACTCAGCAGGCACTATCCCGTCTGCTACTCCTCACCCGCGGCTCACTCGCTGTGGCCGCAGCTCCCCTCAGAGCGTGTGACCTCAGAGGGCCGCAGCAACTCTCACCTTCCACTCTGTGCAAGTGGCATAACTCGACATTTCTGTCTGGTCATCAACAGCCTCACGGCATCTTTTTAGTTTCATACGATCACTGGGGCCAGCGAGAAAGTGTTCTGCCTGCCCAGGTGCCTCTCTTGAGGTGCACACAGCCGGGCCTCCGAAGGTGCTCTTTTTCACTTTCGAGTTTATGACCTGAAACTACACACATGGGAAGTTTGGCAGAACCTCTTTCCCCAGGAAGTACCGGGCTCCTGAACACACATGCTTGGTTTTCCTCATAGGAGCTCAGTCCTGGCTGCTGCCAAAGAGCATCAAGCCCCAGTGACCATTCTCATGTGTCTGAGGCCCCACAGCACCAAAGTTCTGGTTGCTTCCTATGGCAAGAGGGTTGGGAAGTGGGGTGCCCCATCCCTCTTGCCAATGAGGGAGGCGCACTGCTTTAATCTGGGTCTCGAATAACCCCAAAGACCAGGCGCTAAAGAGATTTGTTCCCAGGGTGGCATTAGTGGCAGGTGGCGGAACCTGCAGGAGGCGGGGCCTAGTGGAGGTGTGCGGTCACTGCGGGCGTGCTTTTAAAGGGGTTGTGGGATCCTTGGCCTCTCCTGTTCTCTTGCTTTCTGGCCACAAGGCAAGCAATGTTGTCCTGCCATGTGTACCCACCATGATGCACCACCAGAGGCCCCAAAGCCACAGTCCCAAAGGCCATGAACTAGAACCTCCAAAACTGTGAGTCAGAATAAACCTTTTCTTTTGATTAGTTGATTATCTCATGCATTTTGCTATAGGGACAGGAAATTGACTAACACACTCTCTGTTCAGGTTGAGTATGCAGTGTGAATCATCTCCAAGTTACCTTCAGAGCTTCCTCTGTGTGTGTGTGTGTGTGTGTGTGTGACACATACCCAAAGGGTCTGACATACCCAAAGAAAGCCAGCCCTGCTAGCAGAGCCACTAGGTAATCCAATATCCAAAAGATAGCAACTATCTGCATGCAAGGTTCTCCTGGGAGTAGATGGCATCCTGCTGCTGATCCAAGCTCCTCCAATCTCCGGGGACCCAGATGAAGGTCTTCTCCAATTCCTTCCTCGTTGATATGCCTGTTCCCACTGCAGTGTGGTAAGGTGGAGAGGGCTCCCAGTGAAAGCCGTGCTTTCTCATTCTTCAAAGCCGTGCTTTATATTTTCAGTTCTGATTGGATATTGAGACCAAGCATGTTATTGCCTTTAATTGGTTTCAGACTTCATCAGGGACACAACTCACCATGGGGAGTTCATGAGTGCTCGCCCACGGTCCCCCCGCCCCCGCCCCGGGCTTCCTCTGCTGACATCTGTGGGATCCCTTTGCCCTTGATCGCTCCTATGAAGTGTTTTGAGGACTCTGCTGTATTAACTCCTTAACTACCTCCCTCTCCTAACTTCTATCTTTTCTTGTCATAAACCTTTAGTCTTGTTCACCCCAAATTCCCTTTCTGTCAGGGGTGTAATCTTCCGGGTCAAGGAAGGTCCTGGAGCTCACATTAACATTTATGATCATGCATGCAGGTTAGATCCCTGTGTGTTCTCAGCAGGGTGCAGGGGTTTCAACAAATTCGTGGAGAGCCCATTTAAATTTCAGAAGAACAAGTTAATGGTTGTATAACTATGTACCAAACATTGCCTAGGGCATACCTATTCTAAAAAGTGTGTATCTGATATTTGAATTCAACTCACTTCTGTCCTGACCTGACAACCTGCTCTCTGAGCCACTCCCTGCCTTACCTTGCTCTGCTTGCCCTCCCCTCACTGGGGGCTCGATCTCCAGCTCCTGGCCCTCCAGACCCTGAATGGGCGTAGTTGGTACTGGAGGAGGAGGACAGAGATGGCAGGCTGCATCCCATGAGTCTCCACGGCTCCACCCCGGCGGGCTGTTCCTGCCTCCGACGTGGTTTCTGCCAGGTAGCCGGGACCCCAGCTGCTGGCCGACTGCTACTCCTTGTTTACTTCCAGTCTGGGCTGGCAGCAGCTGCCCACCCTCCGGGTGAGAGGCACACCTTGCCCAGCACTGCATAAGCGATTCCCTGTCCTGTGTTCTATGTCATATGCTTGAGCTACCTGCAGCACTTTCTATTTCCCTGACAGGATCTTGACTGAGAAGAGCCGTGCGATTCACTCTTGCAGGGTCTCGGAGGCCCTTGCACTTCTTCCTTTAGTCCATCACGGGTGCCAGCTTGCTGGCTCCACTCTTCCTCCTCGACCACCTCGCACGTCATTTGTTACTGATACTAAAATGTCAAAACTTGCTTCTCTGTAGAAACTTAAGCAGACCCAGGGCTATCTGTAAAGCCTCATGTGCTCACTCCCATTCTATACCGAGAAGGTCAAAGGCAAGATGAGGATTCTGGTGGGGACCACCGGCCCCACGGTGTGCACACTGGTTTGTGGGTGAGAGGGGCCACCCGGAGGGCCACAGCTCTCAGACTCGGCTACTGCTTCTGCTTGAGTGCTGAGTCTGGGTAGCTGGTCCCACAACACGTGACTATAAGGCAATCCTACATTTGCAGTGGATAAGGGGCGTTACTATCACCAGAGGTCCTAGCTGCTTAGCTGCTGGAAAGTGCTCCTCCTCAAGTGAAGCCCAAAATACATCTACGAGAGTGTCGGAGAGTCGTGCTGTGTGTCATGTCTGTGCTCAGGATGGCCCTGGGGTCTGTCCCCGGGGGCTCCCTGTCATGCCAGGCTGCTGTCTCTACTCAGGGAGCCCCTGAGGCCATTGCCCATGTCTTCGGCTGCCCCTGCTGCAGATGGCAGCACGGCTTCCTCCCCGGCCTGCTTGGGCTCTGGAACGTACTTGTCCTTAAAACTGCGAATCGTGGCAGAGACCAGACTGTAACTTTTAATAAGTCAGAGCTTAGGGGAATTTGGTGGACGGGGGAGAGAGATACATCACAAGAGACACTTGCAGTTGCTGCTGCACATTACCATCCGAGTCCCTGGCTGTAGGGCCCCTGTCCCTGGTTCCTGCAGGGCTCCCTCTCCCTGGTTCCTGATCCTGTCCTGCTTGTCCATGAGCTGGCTGACCCCACCAGGGAGTTTTAAAATATCTCTTTCCTTTTGAGTAAACCACAATGGCAGAAACTCCCACAAAGAAATGATGTTATTCCTTACTTCCTACCCACATGGGTCCCTTCTCGGGTGACGGGGAAGGACAGCCTGCTCCCATCACGGGGAGCACCAAGCTTACTCACAGGGGTGTGTCTAGCCCCATTCTGCCCAATAAGACATCCGTGCAATTCATGTGTTTTGATTGTGGTACTCATTAATTAATATTGAATAGTATTACATAATGGGTATTAAGTAAATCCAATTCCTTCTTTTTAATCCTGACAATGGAGCTGACCCAGCCTACCAGGTCTTTGAGAGTCTCTTCCTGTTATCCTCGAACAAGAAAAATGTGCACATGTGCACACACTTGTCTTGCTAAGAGCACGGGGAAGAGAAATGATCTACCTGCACAGGCCAGTCTAAATGAATAGGTACAAAAGCACATTTTAGGCTTTGCAGATGCAATTGTAGAGATCTGCATATGCTTTACAAAACAGCACCGAATAGGCCCCCAGGGTGATCAGCCTCTTCCGAGCTGCATTACCTTGGGTATCTCCTTAAAAGAGGGTCTTCTTTCTCCATAGGAAGCTCCCTCTGCGAGCTGTTTAATTATGCAAATGTGAGCAAGATGTGAGCCCCAAGGCCAATGAGAAGATTTCTTCCTCCACGAGGGAGCTGCTGGCAGCTTCAGTGATAGACAGTGTCAATTATGAAGTAATTGGAAGATGCAAAAATACAGAGTAAGTATTCTTTTAGCCAATCACTGGCTCTAAGTAATGCCCGTATACCAATGTTTTTACCTGTTCCATGTTTCTTATTTTCATTTTAAGTGAGACATTACAATAACCTTCAAACCCCCTTTCCCTGGTCCCTCGTCCTGTCCTGATTTTCTCCTCCCGGCATCCCTGTCCTTCCATTGGTTTAGATCTCTCTACCTGTCTGTTCATACTTCGTATACAAAACGGACACAGGGCATAGCCTTGTATGCTTTCAAACTATGCAAATGGTTTCAGACAGAATGTATTTTTCTTCAAATTGATTCTTTTTACTCAATATGAAATTTCAAGATCCATATTACTACGTATAAATCTAATTATTCGTATAGTTCATTGATTAAACAGCACTATTCTATTCAATTTAATGACTCACTCTTTGAGGCAAGATGAAGTAACAGAGCTTCAATTTACCTTCCTGTTTGAAACATCCCACAAATGGACAAAGTGATGTTTTTAAGGTCACTGGACATCAGCCAATGAAGCCCAGTGATCCCTCTGAGATAACCAGCAAACAAGAATGAAGCCTCCGCTTTTTTGCCTTTCTTCCTCCACAGGATTTCCAGGCTCTGGTACAGATGCGGGGGGGACTCAGCAGAATTCGATGGGCTCCAGGAGGACAGAGCTGAGAGCACAGGACTTGGTGGTGGCTGGAGCTGGCAGGGCAGAATACCAGCGAGGAGGGCTTCCCAGGAGAAGCACCCGCAGATGCAGGGCTCGCCCTCGAGTGCTCAATGCAGCGCTGGTCTTCACCTGCATGTAAAAAAGCCTCCTGAGTCTGTCACTGTGGCGCACACCTGTCATCCCAGCAGCTCGGGAGGCTGAGGCAGGAGGACCTCCAGTTCAAAGCTCGCCTCAGCAACTTAGCAAGGCCCCGAGCAACTCAGCGAGGCCTGTCTCTAAATAAAAACAAAATGGGCTGGGATGTGGCTCAGTGGTCCAGTGCCCCTGAGTTCAACCCCCAGTACTCCCCAAAAATAAAAAGTTAAGTAGAAGCTTGGAAGACACAAAAGTGACACAAGAGAAGCCTGCAGAGACGGACACATCGGCAGGATCACCACCAGTGAGTTGCTGCAGTGAGGGTGGCAAAGGTGAGATGGCGAAGGTCCAAATGAAGTGAAGAGGAAAAGACCGAAAACAAGTGCACAGAATGTTACCAAGTCGTGAGACGTCAAGTGGCCTCAAATGCACATACCTGGAATTACCAAAGGGAGGGGGCAAAAAATACTTGAAGGAATAAGGGCCTAAAGTTTCCAAAGGTGATGGACTATAAAGCCCAGAGCCAAGAACCCCAGCAAAATACCCACAGGCAAATCACACCAGGGCACATAGTAATCAAACTGCTTGTAGCCATGCTAAAGAGCTCCTCCTCCAGGCAGCCTTATAAGAAAGTCAAGAGGAACAGACAGACAGATAAGGAGGAAAGACAGTCCACAGCAGAATTCTCATAAGAAGCAATGCATGCACTGGGCACAGTGGCGCATGCCTGCAATCCCAGTGACTCGGGGGGCTAAGGCAGGAGGATCCCAGGTTCAAGGCCAGCCTCAGCAACTCAGTGAGACTCTGTCTTAATAAATAAATAAATGAATAAGTAAAAGGACTGGGGGTGAAGATGAGTGGTAGAGCAGCCCTGGGTTCAATCCACAACCCACAGTATCTCAATAAATAATAAATAAATGAGCAACTCACATGGGGAGACATTGGCACAACATCCTTGAAGGATCGAAAGAAAACACAGGGGATCCCTCCTGAACTCTGCACGCGGGGTAAATATGTTCTGATGAGGGAGATGTGCAGGGACTCCATCTCTGCTGATGGGCCCTGGGGAGGTTCTCTCTCTGCTGTGCTTGCTGGACAATCCTGAAACCAGCGTCAGGCATGTGCTGTCCCCTCTCCAGGGTTTTCTTGGGAGCATTGCTGGCCACGAGGGAAGCCATCTTCTGTTTTACCTTAGTGGCCAAGTTGCCCGGAGAAGCCACCTTCAGCGCTGGTGTCGGCAGACTACACGTCTTGCTTTTCTCATGGACCTACTTCTGGAGGTCAGATTCTATTTCTCTGGTCTGTTTCTTCACCCTGCAGCTGACATGTTTGAGTTACATGGCTTCATAATATGTCTGTTGCTCGAGACCCTCTGTGTGACGTTGCTGCGGCTGCTGTAGTAGACACTCCCGAGGCAGGACTGTCACAGACAACACGAGGCCGTTGTGCAGGTCTGGAGGCCAGAGTCTGAGATCAAGGAGACGGCAGGATGGGTTCTTCTGAGGCCACAGGGACGGGAATGCCCCGGGCCTCTGCCCTGGCTGTCTTCACATCCCCTTCCCTCTGTGTGCTCTGTTCCTAAATCCTCTTCTCATGGTGTGCATTTGGATGATGAGTGACCTGCTTTTTAACTTGATCACCTCCATGAAGACCCAGATGCAGTCATGTTCTGAGACACTGGGGTTCAGAACACGCACATGAGGAAGACGCAGAAGGGCCCAGGCAGCCAGGGCAGATGGCAGAGAGGAGGCCGGGCAGGGCCAGAACAGAGGAGCACGGAGAGGGTCTGCTGACGAGGCCAACTGCCTGCTGGACAAACGTGCTTGTGGACACAAGCAGGGACCCAATGGGACAGACACTTCTGTACTCTTGTTCCTAAGTCAGAGACCCAATAGAAGAACTAAGATGGCTCGTGTGGTGGTGCACGCCTGTGATCCCAGAGGCTCGGGAGGCTGAGGCAGGAGGATCACGAGTTCAAGTCAGCCTCAGCAACATGGAGGCGCTAAGCAACTCAGCAAGACCCTGTCTTTAAATAAAATACAAAATAGGGCTGGGGATGCAGCTCAGTGGCTGAGCAAAAAAAAAAAAAAAAAGGAGAACTAAAACAGATGCATGGATAGAGGGGCACCATCAATAACAGTGAGGAGCACGTGGATGGGGAGGAGATAAGGAGAGGAGGAAAGTCCAGAGACTGTAAAAAGAGCAAGCCGGACTCCCTGCTGGACTCCAGGCCCTTCTTCTCTTTGGAGAGGCCTATTTCTGTCTCTCCGTGACTTTTGCAGTAAACCCGCTGCTTGCTTGCTGCCTCTGTGTCCTGTTCTTCAGTTCTCTGCTGAGCTGGGACAACGAACCCAGCGCCCCTGGATGGTGACAAACATGCAAACCTGGGAGCTCAACTCAGCGTGTGACGCCGTCTGCCTTAGTTTTCCGTCAGAACTGGATTTCAGCCTCAGCTTCTCAAGCTGCATGAACAAGAGCCTAGCAGGACTTCCCTCTGGAGTCCCATTGGGTGATGTGCGGAGACACCACGACACGTGACACTTCCCGTCCACACACATGCAAAGCCATCCGTCCTTCAGGGACCCTGTGCATTTCAGTGCCATCTAAGTTCTACTCCTAACGGCCACGCAGTCATTTCTTCGCCTTGGCCAGGCCAGAACTCAAGGGGATCCTCACATCCGCCGCCCTATCGGCCCCGCCTGCCTTCATCTGCTCTGTCCTTGTTGCTCCTATCGGTCACCTCTTTTCTCCTTTTATCCGATAAAAGATGGGTGCATAGAAGACCCAGCCTCCATGAGACCTCCCAGGAGCCCAGTCTTGGCCCAGATCCCCAAGCAGCCCACGGCCGGGTGAAGCGCTCCTCTCCTCTGCCCCCCAGACCCGTGACTACAGGGCCGCAGCAGCGTGGGTCTCCGAAATGTGGCCTCCTCTCGGGCTGGGGTTGTGTCTTGCTCAAATTTGGATACAAATATGCACAGTGTCTGGTATATAGGAAGTCACAGTAAATTCTGATGGACGAAGAGGATCGAATAAACCAGAAGGGCAGTTTATCAGTTTTTCCCGGGGGATAGTTCCTCTGTGGCGATGGCTGGCTAGACCCCTTCTCAGGTTTAGTGGGCCTGGGAGTCGAAGGGCGCAGGGGAGTGGGGCCATGTCGTGCATTCAGGAAGAACCCAGCAGACATGGTGAGGGCAGAGGCCCTTCCTCCCACAGAGACCTCCTCTAGCAGCGGGAGAGTTTGTGCCCACCTTGCTCGCCGTCTCCCCAGGCCTGTCTGGCTCTCTGTTCTGCCCTCCTGGTGCTGCTCTTGGCACAAAGTCCCCTGGCCTGGGGAGCAGCCCTCACTGCCCTGGCCACATCCCAGCGTGGCGGCCCTGAGGTGACCAGAGACCCCCATGGGAGGGCCACTCTTCTGAGCGCCTGTCTTGCTGAGCCTCTGAGGATTTCTTTTCTGCCCAAATTCTTGGGCGAGGGAAGCCCCTTCCTCCTGTCCCCAGATGCTGACGCCCTTCACAAGGAATGGTCAGTGTCTGTGCCCGGGCCTTTCTCTCCGAACTTAGTGGACTCACTGTGGGTTTCAAAACACCCCCAAGGAAACAAGGTAAAGGTGACTCTTCAAACGTGTGGAGTCCCTCGCTTTGGATCGTTTCTATCTCTTCAAAAGCAAAGGACGGCGCAGTGAGGACTGCTGTGTTGTGTGGGGACGTGGGGGTGCTGGCCAGCGCAGGCTTCCCGTGCAGTGCCCAGCGAGCCCAGGTCTCTCCCGCGGCCCCCCTCCTTCCATGGGTGGATGAAGTTCAAGAACACCTGCAAAGTGACCTCATGCCAACCAAGTGCCACGCTTGTGTCCCTGGAGCTCCATCTGCAGGACTAGACCACGGGGACCGGCCACCTTACTGCTGGGACAGGAGAGGTGGCATCCTCACCCCCTGACCTGCCCTCTTCTTAACAGAGACACCCCCTTCCTCTGTGCTTAAACGATCTTTGGACTCATGTGTGGTCGACAGAAGAGGCAGAACCCTCCCTGGAGCAGATGGAACCGCTGGTTGTTTGTGGAGAACTTCTGTTCTTTGCTTCTCTCCCCTTCTTTGGAAACAGTTTCCCTTTGTCTGCTAGGAAACTGCCTTTGCCTACCTGCTGCTGTCTCTGCGGACTCCTCAGCAATCCACCCTCACAAACAGCTCCTCCCAGGTCACGCCCAGAATCCCTGGTGGGGACTCCCGGAAGGTGGCTCCACCTGTTCCCAGAACAACCCCCGGCTCCTCCGCAGGGGTGCTCCCCCCGGGATTGTGGTGTCAGAACTCAGGGCAGGTGTCTTGGGGGAGGTGCCCCCAGACCTGACCTTTGCTATCATCTCCACTATCTGGTTTCCTGGGGAACATTTTATTCACATAACAACATCACCAGATAATGAAAAAACAAAACCTTAAACGTAATCTTCTGTGAAACTTTGAAATGTAACAGACTAAACAGAACATGGAAAAACAAGCCGAATCCCATCTTGTTTTCATGAGTCACAGAAGCCCTTGTGCAATCCACAATCCAAGCGCGGCTCGGCTCGGCAGAGTGGCCGCCAGCCTGCGTCTGCCCAGGAGCTCTGATGTGCCTTCTTCCAAAAACTTTGTTGGAACTTCTGAAACTGCCACTCGTACGGGACGGTGACTGGCGTCTCTTGCCAGTGTGGACATTTCCTCTCTCCTAGACCTCTGCTGGCTGCTTGGCATCCCTGAGTCTGGGGAACTTGGAGCCAGAGGTGGTAACAGTGGCATGAGGTGGCTGCAGGTGGCTCTGAGAAGAGGGGAGAGAGGGCAGGTGGTTCGCAACACTGCGTCTTCCGCTAGGCCAGCCTGTTCTGAAGTGTGAATTCAGTAGTTGACTAACAGAGCGAGGGGAACAGCCGTGTCCCTGGGCCCAGCGTGGCCTCTGAACTTCCCACATACTGAGTCACGCAGATCCTGCATGTTGCTCAGTCAGCTTCTGACCAACGTCACCCGAATCACAAACGTTGAAAAATGATAAGAAAACTTTCCAGGTGTCATATTGTCAATATGGCGTCAAATACCTTACTTTGATTATTTCTTGTGGGGAAAAAAAAAAAAAAAAAAAAGAACCCACCGCCAGGTTTGCAGCCTAGGGCCTCAGAGCTCAGAGTTCTCCTGTAAAAGCTGGTTTGCTTTCGTCTTTTTGTACAGGAAACAAACGCGCCTTCGGAAGAAGATAGCCGGGGCTGGATGTGTGTGTTAGGCCTGGCTTGACGGTCTGGGCAGTGCCCGCGGGCCAGGCGTCCTGCCCCTCCGCGCCCTGGTTTTTATCCCTCCCCTCCTTTCCGGGAAGGCGCTCCCTCCATCTCCTTCCCTGTAATTCACGTCACTTTTCTCGACATCAAAGATTGCACTGTGACTTCCTTTCTTGGCTCTGCTGCTGACAGTGAGGGATGTGGATGCTTTGGCAATGAAATCTGAGGCCATTAGATATTATAAATTCCCCTTTGGACCTTGGCAGTCATTTTTTTTTTTTTTTTTTTTTGGCAAATACTGAATTTCCTGTACCTTTGTAAAAGAAAGGAAAGTTTAAAAAAAAAAAACAAACGACAAATGTCAATGTAATTAGATCATCGGATCATCATCCAAATGTTTACATCTCTGTGATCACAGAAGCGCGACGGAGACAGCCAGGCGACGTTTGGAAGCACCGTCGAATAAATGATATGTCATGGCAAAAATAAATGTTTTGAATCACTCTTATGTTATCAGATTAATCACCTCCCAGCCCCGGCGAGACCACGGAGAGGGAAGCATGTAGCGTGTGCGGCCCGGGCATCTCCAACAGGCGCTGGTGTCCAGGGGCCGTGGTCAGGAGCCCCGGGTTCCTTTCAGGACAGGCCGGGGCTGCAGGGGAAGCGCTGTCTGGGGTCAGGTGCCACAGCATCTGAGGGCAAGCCGAGAGGACTCTGTGGCAGATGGGTGGTATTGTTCCATTGTCCCATGGTGTGTTTATTTTGATGTGAATTAGGAAAATATAACTGGAGCATTAAACCAGTTGTGTTCATGGCGCTTATTGCCTAGGATGGGGATAAGTTCCTTAGATTCCTAAAGAGAAGCCGGAAGTGTTTGGTGGCTGGAGCTGCCTGGGCCCGGTGGCAACTCCGGGGGTGGCGATGCCGTGCAAGCCTCGCCCAGTGTGGAAAGCCTTCTCTCTCTCTGGCTGTCCCTCTTGTCACAAAGCCACTGACCTGCTTCAGAGGTGTTCCAAGTCTCCAGTGGAAAAGGAGGGGCACTGTGTTGACCAGCAAAACCCCGCTTTATTTGTCTGATAGTAGAGAGGTTGGTTTCCTGTCCCAGGGGAAACCCTAGACTCGCATCTGCCTGGAGAGGTTCCACTTGCCATCCGGTCCCAAACACAAGGACCCTCTGCTCTCTTTCCATTTCCTTTGCAAGAAGCTGCTGCCGCCCTGGAGTGGAAGGGACGCGGGGAGGGAGTTTCTCATCTGGAGTGGGAAGACCACAGCTGCTGTGCGGCAGAGGCGACAGCCGCCTGGGAAGGCCTGAGTCATTCATCGTCTCAGAGCGAGGGTCCCTTCCTTGTGCAAATCAAAGCCCTTTCCCCAACGTGCATGCAAATCATGTACCTTGATGCTCACGGTGCTAATTGAACAAGGGATAAGTAGTCTTTAATTTTTCCCCCAAAGTAGCATGTTTTTGTGGTTATAATCTCTTCCTTATTGATTTGAAAACAGAGCTGACCTGATGCTGAGACAATACACGAGTGTCTCTACTTTCACATTAGAATATGAAATTCAGGGACTCAAGAGACATGAATTTCTTTCTTATATATGGAGTGGTGCTTGTGAAATATTTATTGAGCAGGGTTGAAGGAGTCACCTCTGCATGGAACTGAGTGTGACTGCCAGGGTTTGAGTGTGTACCCTTCAAAATCCATGTTAAAACTTGGTCCTCTGCAGTGGTGGGAAGAGGTGAGGCCTTCCGGAGGCAACGGAGCAGGGAGGATGGCCCCACGTGAATGGGATTCGGTGCAGTCACAAAGGACTTGATGCAGGCCATCATTCCTTCTCTCCCTTCAGCCATGGGAGAACCCAGACCGCCTGTCCTTGAGAATCCGGCCTTGCACCTCCTTGACTTTGGACTTTCAGCCTCCAGAACTGTAGGAGGTGCATTCTAATTCTTTACAATTGCCCGTCTTATTCATTTTGTTCCACCAGTACAAACAGACTAAACTGGTGACCTTATTTGGAAATAAGGTCCTTGCAGAACGATCAAGTTAAGATGAGGTCATATTGGATTAAGGTATGTCCTAAATCTAGTTATGATGTGTTCTTACTAGAAGAGGGAAATTTGGGACCAGAGAGAGGCATAGAGAGACAGGCCAACATGTGCTGGCAGATGCAGAGGAGCAGAACGTCACAGACCAAGGGTCACAGAGGGTTGCTAAACTACCTGACTAGCTTGGTTAAAAATTAATTTTGTGGAAATTTCCTCATGAATATTTTGCATGTGTATTTTAAAAAACACAGGCCTACTCGGGATGATCTGGAAAACCACGTTCGTTGTGTTGTCTCAAGGCCCATACTTAATTTCCCACCGTGCCAGGACCCTGTGGTCCCCGAAAAGGAGTCTGATGGCACCCTGGCACTGCCCTTTCCATTTGCCTTTTTCTCGAGTTGAACACTTCGACCAACTACGAACACACAGAACTCTTTTGCCTTGATCATTCGTAAAACATTTCACAGACTACTGATTTGACACAATGTATAAGACCAGTATTGCAAAGTGATACTTTCTTTAACTGTCCTGAACAAGAGAGGAAGCCTGCTCACAGCACCAACCAAGGCCCAAGGACGTTCAGGTGACTCCCACAGCCAGGTTTGCAGAGGCAGAAAGGCTCCGGTGAGCAGAGGACGCCCCCACCCTGCGGTGGGAACAGGAGGCCCAGAGCCCCAGTGTCCCCGCCCCTCCCCTGGTGGGGAAGCGCTTGCCGGCTCCCGTCGGCACATCACCCAGCCAATCGCGCCCGTCAGTCAGCAGTCGATGTAGCAGGAGATGGGCCTCAAGTAAGTTTCGTTAAATGGCATATTTTTATTTTTCATTATTGCACTTTGGAATACATTTTTAACATGATTGGCCTGTCAACATAATGGATTGGCAGTTAAAAATAACTAGGAGAATATGTAAACATGAAAAGGGTAAATGATGTCAATGGTAATATTGTGGATGCAAACAGTGGTCCATCAAGATACAATAAAATGCATTCCAGTCAATGGAAGCTCCATGTACAGCCACCAACACATTTTTCTACTATTAAACTGAACTAGCAATTTCATTTTAGCAAAGTAATGCAATCTGTCATATCTAACCAATATCGTTGGTCTGAATTGTACCTGTTTTTAAGGCCTTTCTTTTCTATTTCCTGCAAATGTGCACTGCAAGTGAACAGGGGTGTGCAACCAGCTGTATGTTTGTACATATTTAAGTAACATTATGATGAAAGAATTTGTCAGCCGTAGGAATCTATGGGAATTATTTTAAAGGAAATTGCTCAAGTTGGAACAGTACAGCCCTCGTGGCATTGTAGTCTTCTCTGCATTTTATCTTCAAATTTAGAAAGATGACGGTTTCAGTGTCTTTCTAGGATTCTGAAGGAAACACGTACAAAAAGTGATGGTCACTCGTAACCCCACTAACTGCTCATTTAGCACCTCTTCTTTTAGGGGATGTCCATGATTCTTTAATTGAATAAAGAGAAATTGTTGTGAAGTTACAAACCTTCTTTTATCCTCTCTTTATCACTTAGTCAGTGCCCACCCCGGGCACGGGATGTTAAATGAGGGTTTTCTGCCTCAGAGTTTTAGCAGAAATCCACACAACCGTGCCAGGAGTCCACTTCCTAGATCGATTTGGAGACAGAGGCTGAGTGAGACGTGGGAAGTGACAGGAAGTGACTTTTCTCAGCATCATGCTGTGCCCACACCAGGTGGGGCTGGGAGGCAGCTGGTGCATGCTGGGAAGCCTTGTCCCTGTGCTGGTGCCCCCATGCCTAGGGACACACGGGTGCTTCTTGCACATGTAGAGCCAGGTGAGCAGGTTCGGGGAACCCATTGGAAGATCTGCTCTATGCTCTGGGATCTGGGAATCTGGGGGTCTGAATTACACTTGGGAGGTGGGCCTTGGCCTGAGGCTTCAGGGGAGGGCAGGCCTGAGGGGCAGAGGCCAAGAAGCCATGGGCAAAGGAGAGGGTGCCTGGGACCTGGAGGTCATTCCAGCAGCTTCAGAACATTGGTGCGTGTAGACACCCCAACATGGAGCCCGTGAAGTGGGAAAGGGGACAGGGGACGAGGGCAGTTTCTTTTAAGGACATGGGTTGCTCCCTTTCCTCTGAGCCCATTGGTCTCTGGAAACACCTGGGGCGTCAGATGTGAGCAGGGCTGGAACACCCCAGGCGTGGTCAGCAGGGACGTCAGGTGCAGGCAGGGCTGGAACATCCCAGATGTGGTCAGCAGCAGCACAAGTTCCAGGTCAGAGGTCACCGTGGGTCTTCTCTGTTAAAAGTGCGTCTTGAAGCAGTGGCGGAGAAGGCTCCCTTCCTCGCTCCATCTGTTGGCGCTCCCTGGGGCAGGGCCATCTAGCGCATCTTATTTTGTTTTATATATTTTATTTATTTATTTTTAAAAAATTATTATTTTCTTATTGAGCCTTTATTCTTATAATTGTGACTAGGGTAATAACACTTTAACTTTTGATCTTACGAGTTTGCTTGGTTTGTACATTAAATATTCTCTCTTTTTTGTTGTTGTTGTTTTGTTTTTTCTTTAGGGTTTTTCTATCATCTCACTGGATAATTTTAAAAACATTTTTTTATATGTAGATGGACACAATACCTTTATTTTATTTGTTTATTTCTATGTGGTGCTGAGGATTGAACCCAGTGCCTCACACGTGCCAGGCCAGCGCTCTAACACTGAGCCACAACCTCAGTCCCTATTTCATATATTTTAAATGGTACATGGAAACATAAAAAACTGTACATATTAATGGGGTATTGTGCCCTGCTTTTATACATGTATACATTGCATATGGTGAAACCAGGTGAACCATATCTATTCCAGCAGTTTTTTGAAATCAATTATAACAAGCACAAGTAAACGATTTGAGGAAATTTCAAAAACACAGCCTTATCAGTCTCAGAGGCATGTAAATAAAATTTCAACTTGTCGCTGCTTCTAAATGATCTTGTCTTCTCATTTTCCTGTGGCATCTTAGCGTTCGGAGGATGGTCCTCGCCCCGTGTGAGGGAGAGAAGGGTCCACCATGAATGTGCAGAAGCCACCTTCCTGTGCTCGGTCTTCAAGAGGGTGGTAAGGAGGGCGGCTTTGGAACCTGTGAGCTGTCTTCTCACCTATCCAAACATCAAGGCTTCCCAGGTTCAGCTCTGCTGTCCATCTCTGACTGCCCAGCCTCTGTGGCCAGCATCCTAGCTGGCGGTGGGTGGACCCTGTGGTGGTTCTCGGTGTCAAGTAAAGTCCCGGGAAGCCCCCCGTGTGACATCTGGTGGACTCAGTGAGTGAGCACCACAGGTGTGGCTGAGAGTGGTGTGGAAGAGCATCGGGCTCTGCCAAGGCCACAAACAAACCGGGAAGGGAGAGCTCATTCCCACAGGTCAGCTCTTCTGTTTTGAGTTGTCTTTTCAATTAACAAAGAATCGAGGCGTCCCCAGAGCTCAGAATTGAGCCAAAGGTGAGGATTCAGAGGGTCTGATGGCCAAGGTGGCCCAGTCTCGTTTTTCTTGGGGATAATTCTCTGTTTGCTCAGATTTCTTAAAAGCCTCTGGGAGAGAGGTCGTGGGCCTCCGGCCAGGAGGAGGAGGCTCTGTACCTTCAGTGCAGAACCCCCTGACTGGTGGCCAGGAGGCTGCAACCTCAAGCAGCCTTTAATAGTGCAAATGAAAAAGGTGAGGTCGCGTTGGGGGACTTGCTTGCCTCCTCAGAGTCAACACAGCCAGTGCTGAGTGGTCGGAAGAGCAAACTAGATACGTACAGTCAGCCTCTGTATCTGCAGACCTACAAAGTTGCCAGCCAAAGATCAGAACTATTTTAAAATTTAAAAATCGTGTCTATACTGAACAAGTTCAGACTTGTTTCTTGTCATTTTCCCTAAGCAATACAGCGAGAATGACTATTTACATAGGACTGATGTTTATTAGCTATTGTAAGTGACCCAGAGACGATTTCAGGTGTGCAGGAAGATGTGTGTAGGTTCTATGCCAACTTGAGCATCATGGATCTCAGCATCTTCAAGGACTCTGAAGACCAGTCCCAATACTGTCTGTGCCGCAGTGAGTGAATCTGAATTCAGACCAGGGGGAATGAAAATTCTGGCTTCAGTTCTTTCACTAGCTGTGTGACTCTGGATAAATTGCTAAAGTGCTCTGATCTGTTTTCTTATCTGCAGAAGGGGAAGGTGGGCACCTCCTCATGGGGTGGAAAGGCAGGTACTTCAGGTGCAGGGCCGCTACTGCTCACAGCCAGCAGCCCCCGTGACCAGCAGCTGCTAAGTCTCACCACTGTGGATCCCACCTGCATGGAGAATGAACGACACCCTGAAGGCACACAGGTCGTCTGCTGCTCCTCATCCCTCCAGGGCTGGGTGGGGATGTGGCTCTGGGTAAGCGCTGGGCTTGGGAATCATTTCACCAACCCAACGTGGAAGGAAGAGGATTTGTACAGTAAAAGCATCTTTCATGAGGGGAGGAAAAGGCAGAGGGATACAAACCCTGCTTCGCTGTTTCCTGGGTGGGATTTTATTTAGAGTTTTACCGTGAATTACTGATTCCGTTAAGATAAATGTCATTGCTGGATGCCACATTTCCATCTCATCAATAGCCAGTGAGAGAAGATTTTGATTTTCAGTGTAGAAAGTACCCTACTCTGATGTGGAAACAAAGACCCAACGTGATGCGTGAAACTGCAAAAAGGAAATTCTAAGGAAGCGATGAGAGAAGGCCCCATAGAGGGATCAAAGGAACCTGAAGGAGCATTTACATCGACTAGCTACTGTGAGGACTTCAGAGATGACTTGAAATGGAGCGGAGGATTGCAGAGGGTATTCGAAAACACAGTAACCCTACCCAACACTTCTAAGACCTTGGCCTGCTTCAGAGAGGGAGCGCTCCTTGCATTCACCACTGAGGGAAAGGCAAGGGGTTAAAGTCGGAGCCCAGTCACGTGTGTTTATTTGGGAGGAGCACAGAGGGAGAAGAGCAGCACATACCAGGAGAGACCCAGCCCCAGCGACCTGTGGGCACGCACCAGGGGCTGAGACCAGGGCAAGGTTGTGAAGCCCAAAGTGAGGATCAATAGGGTATTTTGAATCAATAGTCCTTGTCCACAAAGATAAACCACCAGGGTGACCTCAGCCCAGGCTGCACAGGCAGGTACTGGGCAGACGTCCGTGCAGAGTGCTTCTGGTCTACGGCTGCGAGCTTGGGCTCCAGCAGAGTCTTCTGTGCTGGTGGCTCTCTGGCAAGTATGGTGTCATGGGGAGGAAACCAGGAAATGGACCTTCAGTGGTGATCAGGGACCTGGTCATGCCCCCGCCCCAAGAGGCCATGCTGGAATCTGTAGGCGAGGAGGCCCACAGAACTACTTTAAGCAGAAGAGAGAGATTTGTTGGGAAAGGAATGGAGAAGCAAGTATTTGGGAGAAATGAGCTCTGCTCTGCAGGCAGCTGCTGCGTGGTAGCCTGAGGGAGCTGGAGAGTCTCAGCAGTCACGGGAGCTGTAGCGGGAGCCGGAGGGAGGGTCCAGCTGTCGGGACTCGCTGGGGTCTGAATGAAGAGGTGCCATGGGAGTTGGGAACACCATCAGGGTCAAGTCTGGTGGAGATGGGCGTGGGAAGCAGCTCGGCCTGTCCACGTGGAGATGGGGAAACCTGTAGGCGTGGCCTGGGTAACTGGAACAGAGGGATGGCGTCATTGTGGGGTGTGACTTAAGAACAGACCCATCACCACGGAAAAGTCCAAATCTGAGGGTCTTCATTAGCCGGCCGGCTGACTGTCTCACACAACGTCCCCAAAATGGCTATTGGGAAAACAGCCCTGACCAAGGGGTTTTAGGGTTTTTTATACCATAAGTCAGTACACCAATCGTAAGTGTCTGCTGCTATGATTCAAAACTACAAACTAACATCATGAGATCTAAAATCATCAGCAGAGGGGGAAGAAGGTCAAGATGACCTTACTTAGGTACAAACTAAAAAATGGTTACTAACATCTAGTCAATCACTGTTGACATCACTGTTGACATGGTACATTGCTTAGGAACATAGGAATCAAAAGGAGAGCGATCTTAGATGATACAAGAAGTGCCATTTCGTGGTGCCAAACTGCTATGCCAAGCAACTGATGATGGGTACGGAGGCGGGTGTTTCCATGGGAGAAGCATTTCCTACCTGACATGGAGTCTCAGGGCAAAATGGAGTCTGTT
Organism: Sciurus carolinensis; assembly: GCF_902686445.1. Lineage (NCBI taxonomy): Eukaryota > Metazoa > Chordata > Mammalia > Rodentia > Sciuridae > Sciurus > Sciurus carolinensis. The sequence continues at coordinate 179,713,388 of NC_062215.1, read as the reverse complement.
TAGTCATTGCCCAGATAGCCTGGCCTGTAACATTTCCATGGAGTCAAACAGGTCAGCCGTCACAGTGTGGGAGCCACGGTGGAGGCAGCGGTTACTGTCCTGGCTGCCAGGAGGGGAGACTGCCTCCTGGAGACAGAGGCCCATGGAGGCCAGCGAGCAGAGGCGTCAAGGACGTGATGTCGCCTGCCCACCAGACCAGGTTCCTCAGACCCCACTGGAGCTCTCTGCACTGTCAGGGGATGGAGGAGATGGAAGGCCGGGTCCCCACTTTCAAAAATAGTAACTGAAAGCAAGTGTGTGGTGGGGGCAGAAGGGGAGGGTGGACGGCGTCATTCCCAGCCCCTCCCATCCGGCCGACAGACGCAGATCACAGGGGTGAAGGGCTTGCTCCAGGGTACCATGATGGGCAGGGACGCGGGCAGGTCCGGGTCCCGATTCTTCCCTCTTCCTCCAACCCACTTCTCCCCGAAGCAGGGGACTGACATTGCCCACCTGGTTGAATCCTAGCTGTGTAGGATCCCATTGTTTGTTTTCACAAAAGAGAAGTTTTGGAATTAACTGCAGTTCTGGTGGCCACACTGGCACTCATAAAATGACTGCCCTTCTGACAGGGAAAGCAGTCTACCTGCGCGGTACGGAGCCTTTGCAGCAGGGTATTGTTCAAACTTCTTGAGCAGGGGAACTTTGGAACAAATTAAAATAAGCAGATAAATAAGTGATGCACAGATAAATAGATCAACAAATAATCAGATGAGCAGAAGAGATGGCATGTCCTGTCGGAGCGGGAGGCCGTGGTTCCAGCTACGTCTTGACCTTGGCTCTTGCCCCTGGTGGAGAAGCCCCAGAAGACCTCCAGTTGGCTTTCCCAGCAGGGACACAGGGCTGAAACCAGGCGCATCGGAGCTGCGCAACACACAGATGGTGCAATGGTGAGTCTGTGGCACGCACAGACACACATGCGCATGTACACACGTGTGCACAACATGTGAGTGTACACCCACGCATGCAACCCCTCTTGGTGCCCGTGGGTCTTGGATCTCCAAGGTTACAATGAACTCGCTTCAGTGAGTTGATTACAACGTCACTGGCGGGCCCCTTCTTTCAACTGTGTTCACTCTTGTCCATACTTGTATAGATAAGGCGAAAATGAGGCCCCAAATCGCTTCCATGTGTTCTCCCTCTTCCTGCCTGTGTTTGGAATTCCTAGGTTTGTAATCTCCGAGCCTTCTGGAACCGAGACCCTAGCGTGGGGACTTGACCTGTCTGAGCGTGGCTTTATTCAGAGGCCAGCCTAGGGAGCCGGAGGACAGATAAGGGGGTTCCTGTGAGTGATCACAGAGCAGGGAGAGGTCGGTTTCCCACAGCCCCGTGCTTTGCGGTCACTTGAAAGGGAGCAGCAGAGGGGCCGACACAGCATCAGGGACACAGTGCAGAGTGCAGAGAGCAGTGTCCTGTAGCGCTGTTGCCGGGCTGCACAAGAGGGAGCTGCTTATCAGACAGGAAACTGCAGGTGACAGTTTGCTGTGAGCACTGTCACATCCCTGTGACTTGCTCTAGAGCCTTTGCTTCTCACGTTTCCACGAAATTCTTAGAAGACACATCTCCCTTGGAATTCATGGTATCCCCCAAAGACTCCCAATTAGGGAGCCGTTGTTCGAAATTTTGCTGAGCACAAGCTTAGCCATTGGGGACCCCTGTCAATGAGAATCACTGCAGTTTGATTGAAAAATGCATAATGACAAAGCCTCATATGAAGTCACAACTTGACCCTGAAGTTCCCGGGGGATGCATTTAAAAGACAGTCAAGCACTGGTGCTGAGACTTTTATGCAGAATGTGGGGCGTACAAGGAACCCACAGTGCTGCTCAGCTCCTTAGAGGCCAGAGCACTGAGCGCCCCCAAGCTCCTCCACTGCCGAGTCAGAATCCCCAGAATGTCTGGTTTCATAGTTGATTCTCCATTAAGAGGTCGAACTTAATCTTCCAATGTCCAAATCCTTTATTTATCATCAAAATAATATGACCAAAGAAGCAAATACAAATATCTTCTATTACATCAAGTGATACAGTTCAATACGCTACCATTAAAAAACGGCATCACACAGCAGGTTAGGCAGGGCGGGAGCCGGGAGAGCAGATGCATTTTAAGCCCACAGCAGTTTACCAAGAGCAAAGCATTCTTTCTTGCTTTGACTGCCACACCCTGAAAGTATTTCAAGACCCTGGGGCTTTCCGAACATCAAATCTAAGGAAGGGTTTCGCTCCTGGCTGGACGTGACCTCTGGGCCCGCTGAGATGGAGCTGGAGACTCCCTCCTCCCCATGCTCGCTCCCTCCCTCCCTCCCTGCCTCCTTCTGCAGATGCCTCTGCTCCTGCCTGGGCTGCTGGTGCCTCATCCCAATAAACACACCCAAGTTGGCAGTATTGTAAGCTGAGAATGGTTTACTGCCCTGAGCCCACTGAGCAGCCCAGTGAAGGCACAGCTCTTGGCACAGAAGGGGTGGACTGGGAGCTGGACCCACCGCCGCAGCCCTGCATCTTGAGAGAGTTTGAGACTGCAGAGTGCTCGCCCAGGAGGAGAGCCAAACTCCAGACTCAGGGAGCAGGGGAGCAGCTCTGTGGTGGAGTGCTTGCCCAGCCTGTGTGGGGCCCTGTAAGCCCAGCACCCAAACAAAACCAAACAAAGCAAACAACAAAACAAAGCCTCCAGGCCTGCTCTCTGCTGAACCCTGCTGCCTGGCAGCATTGTGAAGTCCAAAAGTCCCACTTGGACCATAGCAGGTCAGGGGCCCTCCATATTTGGACACCTGCTCCGCCCCCTCTTCTGATCTTTAACCATGGGAGGCCGGGAGACCCTTCTCTTCGGTCCTCACCCTTCCTTTGGAGACCTCCAGCTGCCCCTGGCTTTCAATGTCACGTGCCTCAGGACACTGGAAGGTGTACCCTCCGTCCTGGACTTCCCCTGGACTTCCGCACGTGCTGCGTCTCTCCTGGACGTTCTCTCGGTGTCCCACGGGCACCTGCAGCTCAGTGTGTCCACCCCCGAGCCCCAGTGTTTCCACCAGATCTTTTTCTAATTTCAGTGAATTCTTGTGATTGCTCAAGCAACATGCTTAGAGGGAACATTAATTCCTCGCTGTTTCTTATGCCCCACATGCAACCCATTAGCAAATCACACTGGCTCCAGAATCAGGCCACGTCCTTGCCGCCCACGCTGCCACCACCCTGCAGCAAGCCTCTTCCAGCTTTCCTGGATTCCCGCGACGGCTTCCTAATGAGCCCCTGGCCGGCCTGGCTCTGCGCCCCCTCCCCTGCGCTGAAGCAGCCCTGGCCAGGAGAGGCAGGAAAGTAGCCGAAGCAACCCCGCCACGCGGCATCACGCCACTGTTCTGAGCTGGATGCCCCAGTGGGACCAGCTCACTTGGTCAAGGCCAAAGTCCTCAACGTGGTGGGTGTGGCACTGCTTGGTCCCGCGATACCGTCTCGCCTCGTGCTCCCGTCCCAGTGCTCCTCCCATGGAGGCCGTGGTCCCTGTGCGCCGCGCCTGCACACGAGTGTGCTCTGCGCCCGCACACGAGTGTGTTCCTGCCTCATGTCGGCGCACACTCCCTTCCTTCTCCCCGGAATGCCGTTCCTGCGGGCGCTTCACAGCCCCTCCCTGGCTTGCAGGGCATCTCAGCTCACAGGACACCTTCTCAGTGTGTCCCTTCAGGGCCCTGACACTCAGAGGTCACCCCCTTCCCGTCCCTGCAAACCCACCTCTCTCTTATTTGTTTCCACTCAGAGTTACTCACTGATGTTCTGTTTTATGATGTGTGTGGCGGTTCCTTCGATTGCTCGCTGGAATAGAAGCTTCCAGGGGCAGGGGTTTTGCTCAGGCTCTTTACCCCCGGGAACCAGGGGCAGAGGCTGACCCACTTGTGGCTCTCAGAACCTGTCTGTGTGACCAGCACACTCAGTTCCTTTCCCACCCTTTTGTGAGCCACCTTCCGGCACGTACCCCAGATGTGCCTTGATCTCACATGGCGCTTTTCCTTGGGTGTACTTTGGGCATACCAGGGCTTTACCCAGAATGGAACTGCACGGAAGAGGGAAGTATTGCTCCAATTTCTTCTCCGTTTCCCTGTGATCACAGTCTTTCAATATGACCTTCAAGTAGAGGCAGAACTTATGTCCTCAGTCACTGCAGATGCGTTTGCACGTGTGATTGGCGTTGGCCAGTGGAATACCAGTCTGTGTCATCCACAGAAGTCACAATGTGCTGGCAGGGCTGGTTCCCCCGGCACTTCTGCTGCACAAGGAGACAGACATACCTAAAGTGATGTCCTTGTTTGTACCAGGAAAATGAGAAGCCCACAGAGTCAGACTGGAGGCACTTGCGGTCTGGCTCCCAACCCCAGACAAGCCAAGCAGAGAGGAGTCGAGCCAACCCAAGTGACCCGTACGGCGCAAGTCACCTTGCACACTTCCGAGTTCAGGAAGTAGCTGTCATTCGGCAACAGCGACTACTGCACATTTTGATAACTCCCAAGTCTCTTCCTGAACCCACACTTTTGACCTTAAGATCAACTTCCTAACTACTTCCAAGACATGGTCCCTGTGCATCTCACAGAAATTTAGAATTCATCATCCCCCCGAGTGACTTCTTGTCTTTCACTCCATCCTCAGCCCTGAATTCACTATTATTTCTTAAATAATCAGGCAGCTGATTGGACCGTAAACGGGAAAGCCCAGTGGCAGGATGGGCTTTGGGCCACTAGTCCAGTGTCTTCATGCTGCTGCCAAGGACCCGACTTGTCTCTGTCTGATTGGCCTTCTGCCAGGTTGGCTGTCCTCCTGGGCACCACTGCCACTGGGCCACCACTTCCTTAACACACACAGGAGGGAGGGGGTCTCCCACGAATGGGAGGCAAAGATCTGGACTGAGACGCAGGTAGGGTCTGAGTGGTCACTGTGGGCAGGGGAATGCCACCTGCTGTCCGGCTCAGGACTAAGCTGCTGGAACACACCAGGTGGATGGGTCAGGTGGGCTGACAGACACACGGTGGGACAGTGACCACAGAGCCAGCACGAGCAGACTTCTGCCGCATGCTCAGTGGTGATGGGAGAGAGGGAAGGACGTGGCCAAGCCCCGGCATGTGCCACGTGTCCTGCTGCATCCTAGGGTGTGGCGCTGGGTGGGTTTTACCACTGTTGAGGGTGGGTCTCGCTGCCTCCCGTCGCTCTGCTGGCAGCAGGTCAGCTCCCGAACAGCGCTCAAATCCTTTCCTCGCCTCCATCCTTCCCACCACTGCTTGTTCAGCATCCCGTGTCTCAATTGTAACAAACAACATTGCAGAATTTAGTACGCATAATGGGAATAAAAAGCAGTGCTGCTGAGCAGGAAGGAAAAAAAAATACCAGCACACCCCACCCGGAAATCCTCCCCACGTCCTCGGGCCTATCCATCAGGACTGCATGCTCGGAACATTCTAGTGAGACCTGTGACTCGGCTCAGCGGCCTCTGGCCCAGACTGTGTGCAGTCAGCCACTCCTCATTCTCCAGAGGCCTTGCGGAGTTCCAGCAGGTGGTCATCTCTGAGGTTGTGGGATTCGGGGGCAGTGGGGCCCATGCACAGCCACGCCCCTCACCTAAGTGAGGCCCAGGAGCTCAAAGGGAAATGAGGATGCTCTACCCCACACGTGGGATCCAGCCCTGTAGGGACAAGAATGACCTGGGCTGGAGGGGGGTGGGTGGAGTAAGGTGGGCCGAAGCCAAATTGCAGGGAGGGACCAAGTGGCCCCTGACAGCAAAGTCCCCACAGTGGGTGAGGCGGTGGGCAGGAGTGAGGAAGGGGCAGTGTTGGCAGGGCTGTACCGAGATGCCCTGGAACCCTCTCTGATCCAGTTCTCTTCTTCCCGGAAGGAACAGCTCTATATCCTGAAAAGGCAAGGCTGAAAGAATTCTTTGTAGGGTCCCCAGTGCCCAGCATCTTCTCCTGGAGGAGACCCGCGGAGGAAAGCGATGATGAGAGGGGGACACTAGAAGATGCCCTGAGAGAGCAACGCTGGCCTTGGAGGCCCCAGGGACTGGCGGGAACTCCTGCCAGGGGCAGCAGAGCGCAGCAGAGGGGCCACCGGGCGCCCTGGGCGGGTGGGAGGAGAGGAAGAGGACAGCGAGAGCACATGGCAGGCACAGGGACAGCCCACCCCCATGGCCCGCGGAGGTCGGCAGGCAGCCGGGACACGTGGTCACACATGTGGATGTGGCCGCCGTAAGGCGCACGGAGGCCCGTGTTCCGACTCGGACGCGCTGCGCTGAGCCGCGCTGCCTCTCTTCTGTTTAAAGTGGGTCGACGTAGCTCAACAGGCCAGGGACGAGCGCGATCCACCGCTGTGCCCTGGGCAGAGGAGATGCCAGCCTCCGCCAGCCTCCTCCCGCCCTCCCAGGGTCCATCCCCTTTGCAGGCGCACAACCTTCGTGCCCACTGGAGGCTGGAGATACATGGTGCTCCGTGAAACCAGCACCTTGCCGAGCCATCAGATCGGTCACAAGGAAATTTAGGGCGAGTGGCAGGAAAAGCTTCATAGCAGCGAAATCTTATGGGAACATAAAATTATTTCCCAAGGAAGTTGTTAAAAACCCATTATGTGAGCCATTTATGAATGTGTTATTTATCAACATCTAGCAAAAGAAAAAAAGTTAGCACATTACCAACAGAATTCCTCCATTGGCAGATGAACCAGCTGCCTAATAAGACTTTTTCATATTCATTGCTGACTTAAATTATAGCATTCTACTTTCTTGTGAGACACAGAATACCATTTTCTTGCAATATGGAACATATCGCCAAAAACAAAGCAATTGCTTTTGTGAGTGAGCATGGAGAGATATTTCAGTTGTATTTTATAGCTCTCATTTCATAAACCAGAGCAAAATAAATTTTAAAAAATCTGTGTAACTTCAAATGAGTATAATTTTTTAAAAGCCAGATTAGTTATGTGACTATGTCCTTAAATGACACAAAACTGATTCATTGCTGATTAACATGATATATTAATATTAACATGGTTATTAGTACCTATTAATTTAAAATGACCCAAGGGAAGGTGGGACTTTGGGGAGAGGCAGGCTGGAGGGGTACCGTGGGTGGGAGGGCAGGGGGCTCAGTGCGTGGGTGTTTCTCATGGCCAGGTCAGTATGGTACCACTGAGAGAGTGGGCAGAGAGATTTTAAAAATCACATGTGATGATCCCAACCTGGGGGAACAGTTAGTTAACTGGACAGAATTTGTGCATCTTTACCCCCGTCTGTGCTGAAGGCATAAATAATTCCATGCACCTCTAGACACCAAAGTCTGAGAACAACAACCACCAAAAAAAAAAAAATAAGGTGTATCCAGCCAGCAAGATATCAACTACCAAGTTTCTAATTTGCAGAACAACATTAAAGGAGTAGGAAAAATTCTCCACCAACGTTTGAAGCAATCACTATAAAGTTCTCCAAGCTATGGAAAATATCGAAGTCAACTATTTACAGTACAGAAAGGCTCATGTGCAATGGAAAGTAGCCCCCAAATGAAGAACATCTGGGGGAAAGTCCCAACCAAGCCGAGGAATGAAAGCAAGCAAGACGCAGAGCGTGTTTGTGAGCAAGATGAAGAAGAAGGGGGCTTTGTTTTCTTGTCTAAGGCAGTGAGACCTCCTTCCTGGACTGAGCTTAAGGAGGTGATTTGATTCTGTCTGACTGAGTTTACAACCTGTCAAATGAAAAGACTGCTACCTCCCCGTCCGCAGGATGGAATAATTCCAAATGTATAGAATCTGTAGACCACATAATGGAAAAGTAAAATACATGCACGCGTAATTACTTAAGACCAACTCGTTGAAGGATGCGTTATCTGGATTACAGGAAGACAAGAAAGGGAGACAATCTAAAGAAAAGAAGAAAAGTACTGGCTTTGGCAGTTGCCAAGTCCCAGTTCCATGTGGGTAAACTTCTCCTTGTCTTGGTTTGCATGTCTTTAAAATGGGCTTTTGTAAACCTCAGTCGAGCTAGTGCCGACAGAGCACACGGGAGTGCAGACTAGCTGGTGTTTGCCATCTGCCCATCTTACCACACTTTTACTGGGAAAAGCAAGGTGACAAAGGGTGGTCGAGAGTCTATCAAATAATAGTGTTCTAGTGACAATTATTTATGAGTTTAAACTCTTGTGGGAGCATTTTGGATGATAAGCCACATAAAATGATGGTGGGAAGTATTTTGCCTCCTTGGATGGGCAGAGTTGTCTGGATGCACGGGAGGCCTCTGCAGCAGTTCAGGTGGTCCAGAGTGGAATGCATTGTAGAAGGAATTTAATAAAACCCAACAGGAATGAAGCAGGCCTCCCCTCCCTGAGCTTCCTCTACTCTGGAGTTTATAATAGGATATCCCACAAGGACAGAACAATCTCACCATTGCTGCCCACATTAGCACAAATGGTTCTGAAGTCCCGAATGTCCTCAGGTGTGTATTATTTATCTCGTGCATAGTATACCCATTTAGTGTTGCCTCCTCAAGAAACTCCTGTCACTTAGGCCTCAGGAAAACTTTGAAGTTAAGCAAGTATGGGCTTCAAAAGATTGCTGCTGGCTGGAAATATGAGAGCGTAGCAGGGAGGCAGAGGCGGGGAGAGGAGCCGGCGGTATTCAAATCATAATTAGGCCTGCCCATGTCCGCCCGCTGTTGAGAGGCTGAAAAGCAGATTGCAAAGAATTCCTAGTCTCGGGCCTGGTCTGACTGCCTAATGGGGAACCTGGAGGAGTTGACAATAGGGACGAAAGCTCAGGAAAAGGAACAAGAAGCATGCGAACTTGGTTTTGGTCAAGCAGGTCGGCTCAGGGACGGCTGTTTTCCAGGACACTGGTGGCTAAGAGGTCCTGACATGTAGTAAGTACCCAGTGAAGTGACGTGGCACCCTGATCATGCCTCCTGGGACTGTGAGACACCATGTCTGGAAGTGGCTGTTCAAGTGCTTGACTCGAAGCTGGTGGCCATTGAAGTTCTTGTTTTCTTTCTCTTCTTCCCTTCCCAGGAGCCAGAGGAAGGTCCCAATGACATTTTTCTACTGATGTTCACACTGTCAGAATTGCCCTGGGATTGCCTTTGGTTAAAGAGGACACCATTCCCTGTGGCAGTTAGGAGGGATGAGGGAAGCCACCTCTGGGTGCGTGGGGGCAGGCCCAGGTGATCCCCATCCTCCGGGAAGACTCGTCAGTACTTGAGAAGGCACCAAGGCCCCCTTTCAGTTACCAATGCTTGTGAATGTCTTCTGGAAGCACCCTGGTTCTGAGTGCTGGTCTCAGAATGGCTGCTCAGGATCTGGAGCAGGGACGTTGCAGTAAATAGACGGTACCTCACGGAGCTCAGGGTGCAGGTTCAGGGCCCCGGGTTGGAGATTGCAAAGCGCAGCGGAAAGGGAGTTGGGATGGGTTAGCGATGTCTGGGCTGAGGGATGGAGTCTCCATGCCTCCCCAGGCTGGGGACACAGAAGAGGGCACACTGCAGCTCGTCAGGATTCCTGTCCGCGCGGGAAGATGGCTCACGTGCCACTTGCAAACATTTCCCAGGACTTAGGATTAAAGCATCACGTGCACTCCACAACAAGATGGCCCTGCTGTTGCAGCGGGTTGATTTATGATGCCAGCTCACAGTGCCACTGTCCCTTACTGCCAGGTCACAGTCCTTTTTCCTGATGGCCTTCAGGCAGCTGGATCTCCCCTGCCCACTGTGGGCCTTCCTCTGGTGACTCACTGGAAGCAGGTTTTCTGAGCACGCCGGGGCCCACAGGACATGGCCCCGTAGGGGAAGGGCCCCGAGGCTCTGCAGACCCATCGGCCTGCTGGGCTGCCGGTGCCCCATTCCTCAGGCCTGGCGGGTGGCAACCTGAGCATTAAGGATCAGTCAGTGGATGATGCCCGCGCTGGGCAGGACCCACAATGGCAGCTTTGTCAGCCAGGGGCACCTGAGAGCTGAAGTCAGCCAGAGGGCAGCAGGAGCCCGTGAAATGTCAGCTGTCTGGGGTCCCAGCGGCAGGGCTGCCAGGAGAGGTGGCTGCGTTTTCTCAGCTCTGCAGTTGTTTCTGGACCAAGCTTGAGACAACGGGCAGCTCTTAATGAGTTAGGCACTCTGCTGATGTGTGGGGACTTAGCCCCACACGTCAGTCACAGAGTGAAACACCCATCTGTCCCAGAGGAATGACCCATGGCTCCTCCATTAAGCCCCCTCCCACAGCATCCTGCATTCTTGTGTGAATTAGTTAGAAAGTCATCTTGACTTCCTCTGAGGGAAAAATCAAAGGGACAAGACTAAGGCATATTTGAGGCGTATTTGAATCTCTAAATTCCTGAGTCATCTTAGCCAGGCTACTGGAAAGGGCGCCATCACACTTGGGTCAGGGCTTGCTTTTGGTAAAATGACTCTCTCGTCCAGGGAAGGGCAGAGATTCTGAAGAAGTCAGTATAGTGTTGACCATCCTCCCACTGAAATGCAGAGGGCTTTCTTTGTGACGTGGCCGGAGTCCTCTTGTGTTCATGGTGAAGGGTCGAAGTTTCCACCGCCAGGAGGCGACATCATGGCCCTGGGTGAGGCAGAGCTTCCTCCCAGGACAATGCTGAGCGTTGAAGCTTTGCCTCCCCTTCCACTTCAGCCTGTACCTGTAGTTCTGAGATTGACTTCAAGTCCGACACTGAATCAAGAAATGACTACACGGAGATCTTTCTTGTCCTTAGGGTTGGCAAAGAGTCCTCTGGCTTCAGGCTTTTCTGGGAAGCTGACATGATTTTCCACCTGCCCCAGTCTGTTCCTTCGCTTTTAGGCATTGAGAACAGCTCAAAAGCTCTGTTGCCAAAGATGGCACTTTAGGACAGAAATCCCACCTGGCGGGAATTCCGACCACCTGGTACCTCAACCTTCTTTACCTGTGGGTTCCTCTCAAGATGGGACAGAGCCTGTAGAGGCTGTGATGCTGGAGGCACTAGGAGGCCTGGTGAGAAGACTGAGGGACGGGCCCAGACCATGCAGTGTTAGACCAGCAGACCCCAGGGCAACTGCACTTCCGTCTCCCATGCTGCCCACGGCCCTCCACAGCATCCAGGAACGAGGGGACGCTCCAGTCCTCAGGGGAAGGCATGGCCCTCCGCCCAGACTCCCACCCTCTGGCCGGCGGAAGGCGAGCTGTGCTCCTGGCCACCCGGGCATGTGGGCCCGTGCCTCCTGCCCTCGTGGTCTCCAGCTTCCTCCCTGACCCTGCCTTGCACACGTCTCCAGCTGTGACGCGCCCTGCACAGCCAGCCTCTGCCTCGGACTCAGGGCCCCGAAAGGCCCGGGCGCACATCCTTTCCCCACGTCCCTGGTCACTGCACACTCCGAGAGAGGCTCAGGGAGCCTGAGGCCCACCTTCCCCGAGTGGCGTGCAGTCACCTGGAGGCCAAGAGGAGGGGGACCACGTGTCTGCCGTCCTTTCGTTTTTGCGTATTTCATATTTCTCTTCTTTTTCATTGGCATAGTGTAGTCACACACCCAGGCGGGGTTCACTAAGCCATGATTGTACAAGCACATAACTAGTTTGGTCCACCTCGGTCCCCAGCACCTTCCCTCTGCCGCCTCTCCTTCCTCCCTGGCCCCTCGGCTCCTCGGCTCTATGGCTTTCCCTCCCGCTTTCACTGTTTTAATCAGTGCTTGTGATTATGTGTGCAAGTGGGTCCGTCGCCGTGTGTTCACACACAGACAAAGCACAGTAAGGGCCCCACTTTCAAATCCCTCTGTCCTCAATTTGGGGAACACCTTGAAACCATAGCAAGAAATCAGGTGGTCCCAGAAAACACCGGGACAGCAAAAGCCACTAAGATAACAAGAGTGTCCGAATGCTTCTACACGGTGACTTCTTCTGTGAAGTTGTGGCAAAAAGTGTTTTCTGTGACTGATTTCTTGCTGGGCTTTGAATGTGTTCCCCAGTTCACATGAGTGAATTTGGAAGGGGGACCTTTGGGAGGTGAGAGGGTCACAAGGGCCCTTCCCCCTGAATGGATTAATCCACTCTGGACTGGGGGATCCTGGGCATGTGGGCTGCTTCAGGAGTGGTGTTGCTGTACAAGCAAGCTCTGCCTGGCACGTGCCCGCCGTCTTGCCGTGTGATGCCTCCGTCCTGTCGTGGCCCAGCATGTGGCCCTCCCCTGGTGCTGAGCAGAAGTCGGCAGCATGCTCCTGGACTTCCCAGCCTCTAGAACCATGAGCTAAAGAAACTTCTGTTCTTCCTAAATTGTACATCCTGGGGAATTTAGTTTCAGCAACAGAAAGCACACTAAGATATTTCTCCAGCCCAACTCTGAGTCCCTTGAGAAAAATTATGTCTTGCAATTTCTTCGTAGCAGTCAGCAGAGCCTGCGAAGAAAGCCCTTCACACGCTTTGGTGAAAAGGATGTGTGAAGGTTGTCCGCATGCTTTAGGCGACGGACCCACCCACCCCAAAGGCTCCGGCCACATCCCGACAGTGGCTGAATTGTGGGCCTCAGGCTGTACGTGGAGCTTTGTTACAGAGCAGAGGGCTGGACAGAGATGGGGCTGCCATCCAGCATTGCTTGTCCAGTGGGGGCACTGAGGCCCAGCCTGCTGAGGTCCCACATCACCGGGTACCGGAATGGTGTTGGGACCTAGCCCTGTGGAGCACCTATCACATCGATGTCCCCCAGTTCCCACACGGGGTTGAGGGGGCAGGGGCTAGGGAGGTGAGGAAGAGGGAGGAGAAGCAGCTGGAGCGTAACTGGAGTGAGGGCGTCCGTGGACCTGCTCCACCCTTCCCTTTCCGGATGGCGCCTGGCTCTGCATTCTCTGTAGGACGTGCATGCCTCCCCTTCCCCACATCCCCATTCCTTGCACCCCTGGAACTCCTTGTTGACGATGGACACTGTCTGGCTGAACTGTGAAGGGCTGTGGGGTAGGACTCCCTCCTTCCCCCATCTTTGGGTCATGCTTTGCAAAGCTGCTGCCCCTGACTTCTGTCCCGTCGGAAGGCTGTGCTCTGTTTCTTTAAGCCAACTGTTACAGCTCAGGAATCAGATCTGCTGCAGGGAGGTGACACTCTGTCAGGGGGCCAGGGTGGTGTCCAGGATGGCTGTTCTGATGAACCAACAGGTCAAGCCTAACAGAACAGCCAGTGCACTGGCCCAGGGGACCTGGTGCGTGGGTCGTCCTGCTCTCCTGGTTGATTCGGCAGCACATGGCGAAGACCTGGTCATGTTTTCAGAAGGATCATTTGAAGAGGTTCTTTAAATTGACAGGATGGTTCACCCCCAGTCAGGAAAGCAGCACCGGTGTGTGATCCTGAGAAGGTGCCAGGCCACGGGACTGTTTCAGCGGCGAGTTTGTTACCATGAGAAACACGGTCAGCTCCTTAGTGGAAATATGCTAAATACGGTGAGGCATTATTAGCATACTTAGGTAATTAGGGCACCAGAGAGCGATATGGGGACTCATGTGCAGACTTAGTGCAGGGCCAGTCCTTAGATGGGATTCCAAAATCACCACCAATGGGAGCTTCCGCCATTGCAGAGCCCCAGATGCAGCCCTGGCTGGAATAGCTTGCCTGCCAAAGCCAGTGACTGGCTAGGGGTCTGCTAACTGCCACACATCATGTCCTCACAGGGATTGTCCCTAGGATCACAAAGAGCAGTCCCCTTCGCTTAGCAACGAGACCTGTGCTGTGTGGTGCTGCAACTGATTAGAGCTTGTCTGTGTCTGAGACGCCTCCCAGGCCATAGGTCCTGTTCTGCAGAAGGTCACCCACCTTCGCTTGGACACGCCTCCCTCCTCAGCTCTGCACCCCTAACTCAGGGTGTCTCCAGCAATGCCACATGGAATTTTCCTGAAGATGTAGAAGATTAATCGAGACCCAGTCCACAATGAGCCATTGTTCCTGCAGCGTTCCCTCCGCTGGCTTCTGACCCTGCCCTCTAGGGGTGAGCGTGCATTCTCCCAAACTCGGGACGATAAAACCTCACCAACAATGGCCCTGCTGGCAGCTCACATTTACAGGGCGGAACAGAGGGGGTGTTGTTGCGGGAGGTGGGGAACTTGGCTTTCTGCTGCTAAAAAGGAATTCATTGTACACAAACTTATCATGATAATATTGAAGGAAGTTGAAGGTCTTCCCCACAGTTGTGCATTCTGACTACTTGATTTTATTTGTCACGTTTCCCTCTGGTCCTTGTCTCGGTACATGCAAAGTTTCCACTGTTGTCATCCAAGTGCCCCTTGGCTTTTCAAAGAATCACATTGTGATGGAGATGTCTCTTTTGGATAGTTATGTACCATTATTAAAGATTCAAAGTATCATTAATTTCCTTCAAGCTCTATTATGTTTGTCATTTGTCACTGGGTCAGCTCATTAATCACCTCCCTGGTTGCCTCAGGACTGAAGCTTAGCTATCTACAGTTAATAGAAATCTGACCACTGCACTCATGAAGACAGGCGGCTCACGAGTGGCTGACCCTGCGGAACGAGCGAGGTCTTTTAATGACCTATGTGGTCCAGATCCTTTTAGGTGATGAAGACGAAAAGCTTACAGAGTTTGTGAAAACAAAAAGAAATGTCCCTCCTCTCCCTTGGTCCCTGGAGGAAGAGTAATGGTGGACAGCAGCTGGCCTTGCAGTAGTGAAGACCTCTGAATGAGGGGACCTCCTTGTCCACCTCCCTGCACCCAAAGGCGTGACTGACAGCTGTGCGGCCAGCTGGATAAGGGCATGGTGGGGTGGACGGGGCGCAGGTGCTGGCTCTTCCTAATGCACATGGCTGTCAGGATAACTGGGTGTGAGGACATGTGCTTGCAGTCAGGTACTCTGGGTTCAAGTTCAGACAGACTCCGTTCTTACGCAGTATGTGATGTTCAGTAAATGACAGGGACATCCTACTTCTTCTTTCTTCATATTTGCAACAAAAAATTACATCCATCATTCATGCAATAGGTATTTTTTGAGCATGACTCAATGCCAGGGACATGGTGGAGCCCAGGGACCCGGCTGGGAGGAGGCAAAGGTCTGCTGTCATCCTGTACAGCTGCAGGAGCAGTCAGCAAGACGTGGGCGTGTCACAGCACGTTTCGAGAGCCCACGGGCAGATCTGGAGCCTGTTGGGCAGGCCGAAGATTGAGCCAACCCATGGGGAACTGGCAGGAACAGCAGTCCCAACACAGGGAACAGAAAGCACAGGCTCCATGCAGAGAGGAAGGCTAGTGTCACAGAGGTACAGGGCCAAGAGGACAGAGGGGCATGTGGCTGGAGGTGCGGGAGACCTGGCATGTTAAGGAACTCCCCATGGAGTCAATTTCAGGAGTCAACTTGACCGGGTTGAGGGATGCCCAGGTCGTTGACAAAGTGTTAGTTCTAGGTGTGTCCTCGAGAGTGTGGCCAGGGAGATGGATATTCAAACCCAGTAGAGTGAGCAAGAAGGATCCCCCTCACCTGAGAACACCACCTCTTCGTTTGAGAGTCTGGATAGAACAAAAGGGCAGAGGAGCTGGGACGCCCATCTTTCCCTGACTGTGGACGTCAGAACTCCAGGCTCTACACCAGCACCCCTAGCTTCTCAGGCCTTCGATCCTGGCTGAGAATTCTCAGACAGGTCAGTATCTAGGCAGCCTTGCTGATTAAGGCTGGGGCCAGTGTCCAGCTTCTGCTGGGAGGTGGCCTCAGCTGGGACAGCTGGGGTCCACTGGTTCTTCATGTTTTGTCTACAGAAGGTCAATCTGGCCCATCCTGTGTGACTGCAGAGGGACCCTCAGGAGGATCCTGGTCCCACAGGCACCATTCAAGCTACTGCTTTGCCTGGAGTGTGTTCACCACCCACTGGCCACACTGAGTCACAGTGACAGTGAGGGACTACAGAGTCACATGTGGCCCCCAGTGCTGCCCATCAGTCTGCAAGTTAACTGGCTCTTTACTTGTTCTCATCTTCTCTTAAAAAGCAAGAGTTAAAACGTTTTCTCTGCTTTTACCTTTGAGAGTTTCACACTCCCTTCCCCCAAGTCTTCCCCAGCTGAAGCTTGGCCGATTTAAAATTAACACCCAGTCACACAACAAACAAACCCAAGAAAAGGCAAGTTGTTTATAATCCAGATCCTCCCTTGACATATTTAGCCTCGAAGATTATGCCACTTCATCCTCTATGACACAGAGCGTATCTCCTTCATACTGAATTGTCATGTGCATCGTAAAGCATACAGTGGGTACTCAGTGTTGCATATTGATCTACTTTTGAAGTTTCATTCTTGGTCATTGTCTTCAAGGCTATTATGTTAAGTATCCCCATTTCCAGAATATTCTGATTGTGCATTTCCAAAATGGTCTATACTGTTAGCCAAGTTCCAGAAAACTCAAATGCACGCATAGGAACAATAATACCAACAACAGCTAGAAGCTCTCTAGCACTCATGACCTGTCCACACGGTTCTAAGTGCTTAAAAAACTTCAATTCTGCACTGATCCCCTTTGAGATTATCCGGTTTATACAATGGAGTCATCTCGAGAGAGTTTTGAATACCACATCCACATCACATACTGTTTCAGTCGCCTTTTCATTGCAATGACTAAACAATCTGACCAGAACAATTTTAGGAGGAAAAGCTTATTTGAGGGCTCAGAGGCCTTAGTCCATAGAAGGCCGACTCTTTTCCTAGGGCTGAATATCATGGTGGAAGAGTATGGCAGAGAGAAGCAGCTCATGTGGTGTTCAGAAAGCAGAGACTCCGCTCCCCAGATACAAATATACACCCAAAGCCACGCCCCATCCCACCTCCTCCCGCCACACCCGCCACTTCAGTTACCCCTGGTCAATCCCATTGCGCGTTAATTCACTGACAGGGTTAAGGCTGCCACCCCGTCATTTCTCCTCTGAACCTTCTTGCGCTGTCTGATCCCTGAGATTCTGGGGGCAACCCACATCCGAAACATGACACATACAAACTCTGTGTACTTGGTAAGAGGCTTGCAATAGAAAATGAGCTTGAACGCTGTCTACTCATGTTCAGACCTGGACTTGTAATACTGAAGTGATTGTTCTACTCCTTCATTAACAATTGTTACAGTTAAGGCTCGTTTGTATTCACAAGAGCATGGTCTTAGGTGGAGCCCCGTCTGCAAGGGACGTGGTCTGAAGGCCATTGGCGACTGCAGGCTGTGCCGTTGGGCGGAGGAAGACCAGGGAGGCTGCGAGCTGAGCTGCTGAGGATTTCACAGCGCGCCCGTTCCGGACTTCCACCGTGCTATAAAAATGCATCTCCAGACTGGGCTTGGCTCGGAGGGCTTGGGCTTGAAAGACTGGAGGGCCGTATTTCTCCCCAAGTGGAATATACTCATCTGTTTGATGTAGCGCGGGTCTGTGACCGAGCATGAGAGCAGAAAGAGAACAGCTAGGCAAACCAAATAAAACACTGGGTCTTATGTGGAGTTCCCGGAACACCCTTTTGATGTTTAAAAATTGCCTGCCAAGACTCATGGTTTATATGCACGTAATGGACATCTTCATTCCGGTTTTGACTTTTAAGAGGGTCTCCCCTGAAAAGCAGAATCTCAGTGGAACCATGCTATGGAAATTGGTTCAAAAAAATAAAATGTGGAGAGTCTAATTTTTTTCTTAAGGTGGTAATGATATCTAAAGATTCCTGTTAGTTCTGAGCACTACCCTAGCCCTGCAAGCCCTTCCTCACATACACACACGCAGGGACACACACACACATGCGTGCACAAGTACACAGGCATGCACACACACAGGACACACACACATGCACATGAACACACACGAACACGTGTACACACATGTGCACATGCACACATGATACACGCACACACTACACACGTATTCACACTGTGCACGAACACACATGAACATGTATACACACCTGTGCATATGCACATGATACATGCACACACACTCATTCACACACTGTGCATGCACACACATGCACATGAACACACATGAACATGTATACACATGTGTGCATATGCACATGATACATGCACACACACACATTTACACACTGTGTATGCGCACACATGCGTTCACAGCGCACAGCATGCACACGCACACACAGCTGCCAAGGGCAAAGGGATGTTGGTGCGAAGGCCTTGCGTCCCCCTCTGGTGGGGCAGCCGTTGCAGGTCTCGGGTCACCTTGGGCTCGCGCGCAGTCAGTTTGTTCATTTTGTGCCATACGAGGTGAGTTTCTACAGTCCTTTAACTGTTATGCTTAAGGATCCCGTCAGTCTACCACATTGAAGGACCAGGATTTGCTTATCTATTTCTCTGTTATTCAACATTTAAGTTGCTCTTAACTCTTCTCTAACAGATATTGCGCCTACATCTACCTTTTTATAAAACTTACACCTTTAATTTTATCATTCTTTTTCTTCTTCTTTTTATGGTGCCAGGGATTGAACCCAGGGCCTCACAGATGCTAGGCAAACGCTCCACCATTGAGCCACAATTCCATCCCTATCCTACTGGCCTTTAATCATGCCTTCTGGATACGTTTCTGGAAGTGGAGGACTAGGTTGGGGCTTGGGTTGCCCCAGCACACCAGCCTGCAGGACGCTCCTGCTACCGTGCCATGGGGTGCCGTGGAGATGCATGCCCGCGTGTGGGCACCCAGTGCCCTCCCGCTGCCCCAGCACAGGGCTGTCCCTCAAGCTGTCTTCCTACTGAGTAGGAAGCTCGTGTGTGTTTTCACGTTATTTGGCCTTATTCCACCTTCCACTCCTTCTGTGTCTGACTTCGTGTTTGTTCGAGGTCTGCCTTATTTTTATCTCTTACAGGTGTCTTTTTTGTACTTGGCCTTGGTTCATTTTCCCACGAGGGTCTTGAGTCCTTGCAAGCCCACGTGAGCATGTTCAAGGGCCACTGCCAATGCTAATCATATTCGTTGACATAATTCCTGTAAAAACACTGCCTCACGTTTCCCTGGGCATTTCAGTCCGGTTCGTTTCAAGTTGATCAGTAGTCACAGTTCCAACACTGCCTGACCCAGTAGCTGGCTTGATGTCCCCTTTAACTAAAAACATGTTACTCATCAGTTCTTCAGAGGGAGGGTACTTGGTGCAGATTTTTTGTGAATACACTTGTCATGGTTAAACAACCTCCTTTATTTTGAAATCATCGTACTGAGTGTGGATATAAGTTAGGTTTTCTCCACATTGCCCCCGGCTTATCCCAAGGTGACTGATGTTGCCGTCCACCCTGACCTGTTTTGAGCAGAGCTGTGTCCTCGTAGGCTGCGCTGGGTCTGGTCTGCAGTGCATATTTTTTCCATCAGTCTTGATTTCTGTATCTTTGCAATTCCACTCAACATTTGTTATTGTTAATATTATTTTCTTAAAAGGTTAAAATTTAATTTGTTGTCTTCTATTGAGAATTTAAAAAACAAGACTAGGGTTTGTGGGGCGTGCGTAGGGTCCCCTGTAAGAAAAACAAGACACATTGTTGTTACACACATCCTGTCCCAGAAGCCTCTGCGGGCCTGGCCGTTGGCCTGGTCTCTACTCCTCCTTGGCTGCCTCCTGTCTTGGTGTCTGGTGCTCCAATTCACTGCTTCCTTTCTGCCCCTTGGAAGTTACCAATTTGCTCCAGCTCCAGGAATTTTGCATGTGCTTTTCCCTCCGCCCTTAATTTTCTTTTCCCAAATCTTAGAAGGGCTGACCCTTTTCAGGTCTCGTTTCAAATATCTCCTCCTCATAGGCCTGCTTACCCACTTAAACAGATGCCAGATCTCCTTCACTTTCTACCAGGCTACCTTTGAAAAATTGTGCTCATCGCCTGTACCGTGAACCAACAGTCACCCATTTGTCTACTCCTGCACTTCTGTCCCTGCCCCCAGAGGGGAAGCTCCTCGAGGATCAGCGATTGTCTAACTGATGCACAACCCTGTCCCCAAGTCCAGCTAGCCCCTGGCAGTCACTTATTAAATCTCTCTCCAGTGACTTATTCATCATTGTTTCTTTTATCATGTGTTATTGCATTGCAGGGACTTAAAAAATAAAAAAGCAAACAAGGAAGCCCACTATATGTACAATCATAATGCACCAATTAAAAATTATCTTACAAACACAAGGGTGGTAGTGTCCTTGTTTCTTTCATGAACTTGAAGCCGTCTTTCAAAAACTTAATTATTACATAGAACGTGTCATGGGAAATACTATTTAAACATTTTAAAGGGGGATTCTTAAAATAGTTTTGTTAGGAATCTATGATGAGTTACAATAATCCTGTTTCAGCAAATGTTTGAAATGTGATTTTTGCTATCCAAGTGTTTGTCAGCTTTTTCTCTGCTGTGACTAAATGAGTCCACCAGCACAACTGTAGAGGAGGAAGAGTTTATTTGAGGTCTCACGGTTTCAGAGGTCTCAGTCCATAGAAGGCTGGCTCCATTCCTTGGGGCTGGAGGTGAGGCTGAGCATCATGGTAGGAGAGTGTAGCAGAGGGAAGCAGCTCCCAGGAAGCAGAGAGAGACTCCACTTGCCATATACAAACATATACCAAGCCACACCCCAATTCCCACCTCCTCCAGCCACACCCACTTACCACTCAGTTAATCCCAATCAGGGGATTCAATCACTGATTGGGTGAAGACTCTCACAACACAATCGTTTCTCCTCTGAACCTACTTGCATTGTCTCACACGTGAGCTTTTGGGGGCCACCACACATCCAAAACATAACACCACAGAAGGCACAAACCAGTCCCCACAGAAGGCCAGGATTAGAGACCCTGGTTCTAAAACAGGGATGGCACTGCAGGAGGCTCAGTGGAACGGTTGCCCAGCACTGGGTCAAATAATATGAATTGCTAAAATGAGTCACCCTTGTGTTAAATAAGGCAGGGAAATTATTCTGATATTGGTTGAACAATGAAAAAGTACAGTATCTCTTTGAATAACGGGCGCATAAAGACTGGGCTATTGGAAATGTGAAACATGGCCCTCTACGTCCCTGGCTTCTGCACGGAGCTGTTCACAGCCTACGGCACAGTTATAGGGCTCAGCCACGTCTTTCCCACCTGCGCAGACACCTTGGGCTGGGCGCCTGCCCCGGCTGAGCCCAAAGACCTGATTAGAAGCCTCCTTTTTAACAGAATGAAGCACAGGGTATGCCCAGCACCACTGTGATAGGGCTTCCCTCGGTCCCTTCTGAATGGCGCCTGCTTTGGTGAGGCAGCCCCCTTTGTGGGAACAGTGACCCCTGGGAAGTCAGTTGTGCATATGTGGGTGTCCCACCGGCTGCTGGGCTCTGGGTAGGCCATTGAGCAACTTCTTACCTCCATCACGACATACCCATCCTGAGACTCCTAAGACACGCTAATGGGTGAGTAGAGAGGAGCAAACACAGGGCCCTGGCCCCGGGGAGGTCAAGGGTGAAGCACTGTTACTGTTGTTATCTGCACCTTTGCTGGTTCTCTTCCAGATTTAGCTGGTTAGTTGCCCGGGTACGAATGCCCGCCTTTCTCCCATGCTTTTTATTTCACTGTTGGAATGGGTTTTCTCAGTCTAGCAGAAGCTGCGCCCATTCTGAACATGTCCTGGTTCAAAACATTGCCCTGCTTGTGGACTGAGCATCAGGTTCACAGCCCTTCGGGTCACTAACACTTAGATCAGTTGACTCTGAAATTATTCTAAAACAGAAAAATGCATAGGAAATGTCAAATGCTGGAACTGAAACTGGCATCTCACTTTTGTCAATGAAAACTGGACCTTGTGGCTACCCGTGCAAACCTGGGCAAACTGGATGTGGAAAGAGAACTTGGGGAAGAAAAGCCCGGCTATGTGGCTACTGGGTGAAGCCACGTGCTGGGCAATGGCCTTCACGCTTGGCCCAGCCAGCCCCAACACCACAGGTGCAGGGCAGTGGCTTCCCTGGGTGGCCCTGATAGCACAGGCCAGGGGCCTGAACCCGCAGTTCTGTTGTGCTGCAGTTCTGGAGGCTGAAAGTCAGGTGAAGGGGTCAGCAGAGCTGGTCCCTCCGAGTCTCTCCGTGGCTCATAGTCATCTTCTCCCTGTGTCCCCACGAGGTCATCCCTCTGTGTCTGTCTTAATCGCATCTCTTCATAAGGACCTGTGGATTAGGACCTACAATAATAGCCCCACTTCAGCTTAATTGCCTCTTTAAATAAAGACCCTGCCTCCAGGTACAGTCTCCTTCTGAGGTACTGGTGGCTAAGTCTTTAGCACCTGACTGGTGGAACAGTTCTGTCCACAGCACACAGTTTCCCTGCGGATTTGCTTGTCTGTGGCTTCCAGCACGTGAGTCATGGGGGACAACCGGAGCAAGTGCCTCAGCATGTCCCCAGTGTTCAAACGCTCAGCACATGAGCCTGCACCTCAAACCCTTTCCTTTTTCCCAGTGGTAACTTCTTCAGGTGTTCTATAATTTGAGTTTATTCTTTTTGTTTTGTTTTTTAGGTGGGGTACTTCTAGAACACAGGATTGAGACTAAATGTTCTGGAAAATGTCTTACGGCTTATCAATACATTTTAAATACATATATTTTAGAATCTGAAAAATAATGTGACCCCTGTCACCTCTATTTCTGAATTGATTTTGATTCTTGAATTGAAGCCACTGTGATATGGAGAAGGATTTTTGTAGTTCTTCATATAGACCCAGATTACACTGACCACAGTCCAATCTTTCTGGTTTTTTTGCATTTAGTTAATGAAGGTAAATGTTGGAAAAAGAGAGATCTTACACATGTTTTCAAATAATGAAGTTCAAAATTAAATCAAAATGAACCCAGCTAAAATTAACGTGGTCAAAATTAACCTGGTCAAAATTAACCTGGCCAAAATTAACCTGGTCAAAATTAACCTGGCCAAAATTAAAAGCTGAGCAAAGAGAAGCAGCAGCAAGTCAGGCGGTCCTGTCAGTCAACACGGACAGCCCTGGGTTCCAAAAGGGTGGGCCTTGATTTGGGAGAGTCCAGACGTGCCACCTTGTGAAGTGGAAACTCAGGAATCCATGCAGCAGTAATGGGCTCTGGCGCCTGTGCATTTAAAACAGAAGGGGCCACTTGCCAGCAGGCCCTGGAGGCCCAGGCCAGTTTTGGTGATGTGTGCTGGCGGGTACAGTGGGAAACCTGCCAGGGCAGACTGGGTGGTGCCCGGGCACGGGATCTCGGTGTACTGCATGCTCCCTTAGAGACCCGAATGCTCGCCAGCACGGTAAATGCTCTGAGGTCCTACAAGGAAAACAAGCACATCCATCTAATTCCGTTTAATTCTGCATTTTCTGCAAGTGGTTTGGCTGCAGGGCCTTCCCCGAAGTGCCGCCGCCTTAGGAGGACTGCATGAGTCCTGCTCACGTCAGCTCGCTCGCCCCCTGTGGGTCTACAGAATTTGCCACCTCTGCTACTCACAGTTTACAAAGGATGGCACTGAACGGAACAGAAGCAAAGCTCACAACCCCATCAGACAGGGAGCATCGGAGCCTTGACTTGCCCCTGGCTGCCCTGTACTCTCGGGGGTCTCCGTGGCATACCCTTCCCTGTGGTCTCCTGGAGCCCAGCCCAAGGATGTGGCTGGATAACTGGATGTTCGGAGAATCCGAACAGGTTTTCTTGAGGCCACCCAGGCACCTTCCTCCTCTGGTGGCTGCTGGGTGACGGGATACAGGTAGACCTTCTGTTTTGCAGATGACCTTCTAGGCTCTGGTGGAAGGGGCAGCTTTGCTGACCTGCAGCTGTGGAGCTTTGCTCCTCCCACCGTTAGAGCAGGGTTCACAGGAGCAGCGCCTCTGGCCTTGTGGGAAGCCCGCTCTTTGCTGTGGGGGGCTGTCCTGCGAATTGTAGGGTGCTTTGGAGCACCCTAGGTCTCTGCTCTCAAGGGGCCAGGAGCACCCCTCCCCATGCCCAGCAAGCTGCTAAACCAGCATGGTCTCCAGACGCTGCCAAATGTCTCCTGGGGACACCCCTCCACCCCCACCCCCCACCCCTCATGAGAACAACCGAGTTAGAGTGGTGCTAGTTCAGGTCTGCCAGTCATTTGCACCCTGGTGATCTTGAGTCGGGCTGCAGCAGGACTCCCCAGGCCGAGGGCAAGCCCGGAGTTCAGAAATGGCGTGAAGCCGATACCTGGCGCCTGGACCCCAGGACACCTGGATCAGTCTGCCCTGGGAGGAAGCAGGTGGCACAGCAGGACCGGGCAACCCGAGGAACTCGCGGGATGATGGCATCAGACTTAGCAGGGCCAGGGAAACTGGCACGGAGAGTGTGGCTCTGGGCTGGGGCTGGCACCCGAAGCAGCCAGCGTGAGGGGAACGGTCCCTGAACTGGAGAGCGCTGCGCAAGGGCCGCCTGAGCCCACGGCCACCTGAGCCGGGATGCAAGCGTCCTGTAGCCACGGCCTGGGAACCCCCAGCAGGCACTCTGCCCAGGCTGCCCTCCCCTCCACCAGCCAAGCCAACAGGAAGTGCAAAGCCAAGGAGCCTCCTGGGTTCCGGTCCACATTGGTCTTCTCCAAATGACTCACAAGCCGTCCCAACATTCTTATTGAACTCCCCCTTCCCCAGATGGAACGCTTGGGTATTCCATACAGAAGTCTCTCTCACAACAGTCCTATTTTGTTATACTGTTCTATGTACTGAGTGTCTTTTTAAAACCTAGTTCCCGATTGCCTCGTCACTAAAGCTTCACAACTTGGTTTACTCTCCAGTGGTGCCAGCAGGACCAATTTTGCTGCCAAACTGTGATTTGCCAAGCCCCCTCCTCCTTCTCCATGCCTTTTCACACCAAGGGCCTCAAACGACCAACAACCCAGACCTCTGACTACGTGAGCAGGTTGCTCAGTCCTCACTAGGAATTTTGGAGACTTCAACATTGTCCAGGCTTTCTCTTTTTTCCCTTTCATTAAAAACAAAAATTTCTCTAAAATTGCTTCTCTGCATATTTGCTAGCATGGCTTATTTCATCTTGGAAGCATGCATCATTAGTTTCCTTTCCAAATAGGAAATTGTATTAAATTACAAAGCCTGCACACTATGCATTTGTTTTTTTCCAGGCTGAAATTCCTGAAGCCCGAGCTTTGCTGGGGTCCTGGGGTCTCTAGTTATGCCCTAAGTCTTATTTGAACAAGGCTGCTTTTTGGAGAATCGTGCTTCACGCAGGCATACCACTCTTGTTCAGTTAAAATGTTTTGTTCTTAATGAGGAAAATTTAGCCTCAATATCTGCCAGAAGAAGTGAGACTTTGGTGTCTGACATTACTGTTTATCCTTTGGGATGTTTGAAGTGTCCAACATCTGCGTACAATAAACAATAATAAGGTCAAGTGAGGTTTTCATCGCTTAGCAGTTTTTTAACAACCTGTCTGCAGGTTTAAAAATAAAATCCTAAACAAATAATAACAATAACGTTTCAAACCACAGGCATCATTAGCTAGTATATCCTGAGAATTATTAGGATATACAAGTAAGACAGGGACAGAGGCCCGTGGGAGAGAATTACTGGCGGAGAGAGACATTCATTTCAGCACACAGGGACTGGCCTAATGAGTCACATGAAAACGAACCGTCCAGACTCTTGAAATCTTGATTTGTGCTGCATCTCGAAGCCGGCACCATGGACTGAGAGGTCATGAGGATTAAGCTCCAACCCGAGTCAGTAGAATGAAGCAAGCAATTCAGCATTCAATTTGGCTAGTGCTTTTTTTTTGGACATTTTAAATACATTTGGGTTTTGCACAGCTTTCAAATGCACTAAATAACACTAGCAGGAATTCCACCAATGTAGACCTAAGACAAGACCATAATTTATTTGGGAAATTGACCAAAACACAAATACATTTCTGGAAAAGGTGAAGAATGGCTTCCCCTTTCCTCTTTCTCCACTTGCAGAGCAGGTCTGGGTACTTGGCTGTGGCAGGGGAAACAGGGCTGATAAATTAGGTGTTGGGAGCACCCTCCTGCCACGGTGCAGGCAAGACCTGTGGCCTGCCTTGCCCATTACCTGTCACTCTCTTTCTCCCCTTGGGAACACCAGGAAGCTGTCGGGAGAAATAATTGCTTAACATCGTGGGGAGTCAAGACCTTTTCCCAGCTATCTAAAGGAAACGATAAAATTTCACATTCAAATACCTGTCTTGCAAACACTCTTGTATTTTTACTTCCCATAATTCCACCGTGCAAAGAGTAGGGTGCTAAAGATCGTAGATGTGTCGCCTGCTGAGAAGACGGGGAGTGTTATGGGGAAAGAAGGATAGAAATCCCTGGGCTCTGTCCTGAAGACTTCAAGGAATAAAACATTCCTAATTTAAATCTGTTCAATTCTATGAGATACTGCTTGTGTTTATATGTGATTACAAACGAAGAATGTGACCTATTGTTTTCAAGAAAAGATTCTGCTTTTGAACCGAAGGCCCCAACGTGGGGCATAGCATTGGTGTTTCCCATATCAGACTCAGGCCAGGTTCATTTCCCAAGCAGGTCACAGACCAGGAGCTGTGGCAATGGGGAAAGCAGCAATGGCCAGGGCTCAGCAGCCCCTGGAGATTGCAGGTTCAGGGGACTTCCGTGGCCACTGGAGGAGCCATGGAAATCACCCAGAGGAAGCATAGTCCAGAAGCTCCCAGCCCCACGTGGCTCTGACACAGCAGCCTCCCAGGAAGCAACGTAGGCAGGGATGTCCTGGCCTGAGCAGTAGGGGCTGGCGGGAGGTGGGAGGAATCCTGCGGTGGAGGCAACACCGTGGGGCCCCTGCAGGCCTGCTCTAGTGGGCAGCACAGGTGGAAAGGGGCCCTTGGTTTGCTGGCTGTGTCCTCTCTCCTGGGATGGCAGGTAGGGAAGTGGCCCCCTGCAGCAGGGTTTCCCTGCAGAGAGCAGCTTGATCCAGGGGCTCTTCCCCACACCAGGGGCCTGAGCACCTGCGCGCTGGTGCTGAGAAGACGGGCACACCCGTCGTCTGGAGCTGGAAGAGCTTACCAAGGACTCAGGCACAGCCAGCAAGCAGGACACGTGAGGCATCTGAACACACTGTGGTTTAAAGGAGGGGCTCCACACGGCCATCTATCTCCCCTGGAAGACGAGCCCCTCAGGAGCGACTCTGAAATCGCCAGTTCACACTCTCAAAGAGATCTGAGGGCAGCCTTCAGAGAGAGAGAACAATGCACACTGAAAGCACGCGTTGGGAGCTTTATTTTGCTTTTAATCAAAGCAGTCAACAGGAGATTGGCTGCTAAAGGAAACCACGCACTTACTCCTTCTGTAATCAGAAAAAAAGTGCAGGGATTTGCATTTTGGATTTTTGAAAGAGAAGCATGCAAATAGACACAGCTTTGAGAAGATTTCAAAATTCCAGCGATGCAGGTAGCTTGTCAAACAAAGCAGAGCAGTCATTGGACTACTTTGCAGCAGGAAATACCAGTCACAGTGGGTAAGTGGCTCCTGAAGTCCAGGGGGAAATAAGTGGCCCCAGCTTCAGGTACTGCCAAGTGTCACCCCTTCCCGGGGGACACAGTATGACGATCCTTCTCAGAACTGGATGGGTCTCTTTGCCCCACAACAAAGGTCTCCAGTGAGGCTCTCCCAAGGATTGAGTGACAATACTGATCATGACAGAGGAGGCAACAGCGGAGAAGATGGTACCAGTTAAACTGCATGCGAGTAAACACTGACGAGGTACAATGCAAAAATAAAAACACTGAAAAGAAAGGATCTGCTATATAAAAATAATTTAATGATGAACATCTGCAATTCAAATTCCCACTGACTTCCACAAAATCTTGGGAAGGAGGTAGGGAAAAAGAAAAAAATCAATTACATGCTCCCTGCTGATGCTAAGTCACCGTGGGGGAGCTAGAAGATGCTGTTTATGCAAATGTTGATGGAAAAATTGTATGTAGATTGACTGATGTATGTACATATCAATCAAATTTAAACATTACTTCTGTTAGTGAAATATAAAGAAAAAATACAAATTATAAAAAAAAGGGATCAAGCATGCTGAAGCACTATGGCAAAGGAAAGAAACCAGAAGCATGAGGGAAACGTAAACAGAAACCATAAACTAGGACAGAATTAAGACCAAGGGTGTCGGTTCACAGGATAGCAAAAATGTGTCCGACGATTCTATTAGAAGACAAAATCACTCATGAAAGCAGACACAAGTGTGAGTCTCCTTCCAAACTGTCCTTTAAAATGTGTGGCCCCATCACGGCAGAGCCTCTCAAAGGGTTTCCTGGACATGCAGGGCCTCTGACACCTGCCGGCGAGGGCATGGACGGGGAGCCCGGACTGTCAGCTCCCGAGTTCCTTCTGAACGCTCGCCAGGCACTGGGCTGGTTGTGAGGGACAAGATGGGGAAGGAGACACTATGTCGGCTCTCAGGGAGGTGACGTTCTGGAGAGGAACGCAGGCAAGGGGTGACTATGGGACCCACCTGTGAAGGGCCAGGACCCGCCCCCCACCCCGAAGAAACCAGCTTGTTACTACAAGATCAGTCATTGGTGTCTGTAAGTTTCATGTAGAAAACGAATCAGGTTAGGTGGCTGACGTGTAGCCAAGCACTTAAGATGTGCCTGTTCTGTGTACATTTCAGTTTTAGTATTAATTTCTCTCAGTGTGAACCTGCAGAGCTTGATGCTCCAGAGCAGGCCCGGGGGCAGGTTGACTCAAAAGAGCTCTGAGCTCGTGGCTGCCTCCTTAGAATCGCGACAAGCGGTGGGGGGGGAAGGGGAGCCCAGAGAGTCCCTGCCCGAGCAGGCGTGGAAGCCTCGCATGCTCACTGGGTGGGGCCAGAAGCACCTCTACTTAAGCTGCTTTTATGGTCAGTCGGTCTGCCCTAGGGCCAGGCCTGGGGTTCCCTCCCATCAAAGTCAGGGCTCTCAACAATTGTGTCCATTGTCAGAGCCACCGGGACCCAAGTGTAGGATGGTCACGACTTTTAGTGTCTCTCGTCCACAAGAGACTTACATCTCTTTCTGTTGAGGACGGGCTTAAGGTGGGGCCCCCGGAAGCAGACCCCTCGGCCAAGACGTGAGTGCAAGCTGTGGTTCGGGAGGTGGTCTAGAGAGCCGTGACAAATGAGTCGGGAGAGGCCGGGGCAGGGGGAGCCAAGGCAGTTGGTTGTCCTGGGGAGCAGACCAGTGCTGTGGGCGGCTTTCTCCTGCCGAGAACCCTGGAAGCAAAAGACACGCTTCCAAGTTGTCCCTAGAAGGGAAGGAGGCAGAGCCTCTCCTCCCACCCTCCATCTCAGCTGTCCTGTAGCCAAAGCCACAAGCACAGGCCCCAGGATTTGAAGGTCACAAACGCGGCCTGTCCGAGGATGGAGAGGGCCAGTGTGCCGCTTGTGGGTGAGGGACACCTGCCAGGCTGGACCCCCAGGCCCTTCTTGCTGCTTTCTTCTTTCATTTCTTTGTTATATTGGGTCTTTGTGCCTTACTCCACTACCAGAGAGGGCCACTTGGTGACAGTGCGCCTTCCTCCTTCCTTCCTTCTTCGCCTCCTCTGTCCTGGCTGTGACGCTGATTGAATGCCCACTGGTTTGAGGCTCCGCCATGAAAGATGGCTGGACATTTGTGTGCAGAGTTCACGGTGCCATGAGGCAGTGCTGGGAGGGAGGTGGTCAGGACATGCCGTGGACAAGAACCAGCGTCCTCTGCTTCAAAAGTAACCACCGGAACATGAACTGGGATCACAAAGGTGGAGGTCCCGTGGGAAGCCTGATGATTCTAACAGGTGACAGGCAGTTGGAAATGCTAGGGGACCTGAATGCTTGTCTCCTTCCCCGTGGGAAAGTGAGCCTCGTGGAAGGAGGTGAGGCCACAGGGCACCTCTCCAGGTGGAATCCGGGCCGCCGTGTGGACAGTGCGAGGATGCTGGAAGGAGGATTTACGACAGACAGCGTGCGCTCAAACAAGAGGGCCACTGCCGCCGCTCCCGCCTGCTCTTCCCAGAGACGGTCCCCGAGTGTCCAGTTTGCACATCACATATCATCCTGCCAGGTGTTCAGGCTCACAGACGCTTTCTGCAGACCCCTCTGTCGTCCTTGGATTCCACCCTCACTGTATATAATGAGCCCTGGGGAGCTCGTTACAGTGAGATTCCTGGGCCAGGCTCCAGACCTGCTGAGTCACCGTCTGCCCTGGTGGTCCAGCTTCGGAGCTTCTTATGCAGCCAAGCATGCTTTCTCTAGGTCAGCAGGGGGATTCAGCCATCCATGCATGCCTGCGTCCTTCCACCTGCCGGACTGTCCGTCCATCCATCCACTATCCATCCGCCTGTGCATGTACTCTCCATCTGTCCATCCATTCATCCGTCCGTTTATTCATCCGTCTATTCTTCCACCCTTCCATCCATCTATTCATTCAGAAATTTCCTTTGAGGGTCTAATAAGTGCCAGGCAGGTAGTGAAGATACTAGAGTGAGCAAAGGAGCTCACTCGTGGTCCTACCATCAGAACTGCCACTTCCTGGGAGAGGGACACAAAGTAGGCAGGCAGGGATGTTTTAGGAGTTGTGTGTTGGCAGGGATGAGGTCCTGCCTGCCACCGGGGAGCAGGACGGGGAATCTGAAGGGGCAACTGAAAGGCCCCAGCTCCATGCCTCGAACCCTGAGTCGAGGCTGAGCCCTGCTCCCGTCCTTGGCGGATAAGGTTTCCAGGCTACCGCACATTCCTCAGACAAATATCCCTCTTAAGCACAGGGGCCCAACAGTCCTGTTTGTCCTTGAGACAGTTAGCAGCACAGTTATATTGATAAGCAGGAACCATGAAAAAAAAAAAATAATAACCTTACCCTTAGATGGCCAATAAGAAACCTGTTACTTACCCCGCGCGAAACCTGCCCCTTCACCCTATAAAAACCCTGTACCCCAAAGCCCGGTGTGCCACTTCACCGAAGCTCCGGCTGAGGTTTTGCTGCGCACCCGCAGGCGCCTGTGTACCTAATAAATAGCCTCTTGCTTTTGCAGCCAGTGTTCGCGTGATTTTCCTTGGACAGGGGGACGGAGGGTCTTTCACAACTGAAACATGCACAGGAGTGTTTGGGGAAAGCTCCCTGGGAAGGTAACATCGGAGACTTCAAAAAGGCAAACAAAGCTGGCCTCAAGGATGCCCACAGGGGAAGAAATTCCCAGCGGAGGGCCAGTGACGGCGAAGTAGGAGACTGCTCTAGAAGCAGGGAGAAGCCATGCAGTGGAGCCGGGGCAGGCCTGAGAGGTAGGGGAGCTAGATGATGCTGGGCTGAGGCCCTGAGGAGTCCGCTTTCCTCTAGTTGAGACCCCAAGTCCTCGGAGAACTGAGCTGTGCGGTCCTGTGACCCGACTGCGGGTTTTGCAGACCATTCTGGCTGCTGCGATTAGAATAAACGCGGGAGGCCGCTGGATCTGGGCAGCGGCAACGCTGCCTGTGAAAGCGGCTGGCGACACAGAGCTGCCACGGGCAGACTTGTCCCGCACACCCCCGGGGCACCACTGCCAGATGTTGCAGCAGGGCCCTGCCACAGCCCTGGGCGGGCGAGGGTGTCGGCAGCAGACAGGGATTGGACTCTGTCTGCGAGGTGGGCCCGGTTCTCCAGAAGGCCCTTTCACGTTGGAAGGAAGCAGCTGCTCCCCACCTGGCTCCTCTGGCAGAGCCGGTTCAGGGTGGGCCTTCATCCCGTGCTCCAGAGCCAGCAGAGCCGTGGATGCGCACGTGGTTCTGTGGTGGGTCCTCTGCCTCCCCAGGGCCCCGGGAAGACAAAGTGGAAGTGAGCCCAGACGCATCTCCAGAGACAAGCGCCTCGCAGCAGATCATGAGTCCGTCCCCGCCATTGTGGGATTGTAAGTGTTTCTGAAGGGAAAAACATGGTGTCTTTGATGGATTTTCTGTTTTCCAGACATAATTAATCACAATGTCTTAGGAAATCAATTTCTCTAATAGCAAAATAATCTATGTTTTGCCAACTGCGAACACCACTTTTATTTAAGACACGCTCTCCCCAGTTGATTGTACTTCTTGGCGCCAGGAGCAAGAACTCTGTCCTGTGCTTGGATAACAATGATTCACGGAGGAAATATGAAGCTCTGGGACCAGCAGAGAGCGTTACAATGTTTTTGCTGCATCAAAGGAATTCTCATTCAGCAATGGGGTGACAAGGTGACAAAACGTTGGTATAACACATAAGAACATTTGTTTCCTAAACTTTTGAGAAATGAACTTTTTTATGAACATGCAACAAGAGCACCATGCAGTGGTCTGTAGCAGTCTGAACCGGTAGGTGGGGGTTAACTTAGCCCTGCACCCATCACAGGACCTCTGCAACTGTCCAGGAGACAACCTCCCGGCTATCTCCTGCGGGAACAGTGCCAGTGCTTGCAAAGTTCTGTGCTCAGAAATCCGTCCTCCCATAATGGACCCTCGCCCTAGGTCTGGCCTCTGGAAGTAAAAACAATTTGTACTGTTCTTCTTTCAAAGGGATGAAGACAGCTATCAAATCAATATCCCAAATTTACTTTTCTGAACCCAATTCTGCAGGAATCCAGGCTTGGTGACTCCTTGGAGAAGCCATCTGAGTTAGACTGGGAGCTTCCCACACCCATCCTGGGGTTCCAGCTGGGGGAAGGCAGGACGTGCTGGGCATTGCTGTGGATTTTAGAGCAGCGGTCTCTGGGGGAGAAGTTCCTGCTCCCTTGAAAACAGCCCAGGAACTAACACTTGGCTCACCCTGCTCAGATGTGCAGGCTCTGCTGGAAGAGAAAGCCCAGCATCCTGAACCCACCCAGGTCTGGAAGAACTCTCTCAAGAGAGAATGACTTGATTTTAAAATTTTAAGTGCCTTTGTCATTTTCTTGCCAGGCCTGACCTTTTACAAATGTGCTTTTAATTAGGCGAGAGCGTGGCCTATCGTCTCCCACCCTCTTCAGTTTCCAGTGACTGTGCCAAATAGTCTCAGTCAACTTCTTAAATTAGCACGGGGGCTGCCTGTGCTTCAGGGGGCTTGGGGAGGATGCTTGTCTGCAGGCTGAGGCCTGGGCCCTGGGGACACGAGAGCGCGTGGCCAGTGCGGGTCACCAGGAGGGCCTTGCTGTTGGCTACACATGCCTGTGACTTGGCTGACAGACCCCCTCCTGGAGTGAGTTTTGAAGACATGCCTCTGTATGGAGGGCACGTCCCTGCTTCAAAGGACAACTCTGGAGAGCGTTTGGGTCCTGGAGAATCGCTACTGTCCCAGGGTCAGAGCTCAGAACAGGGTGTCTCGTCTCCAAAATTAAGAAGAAAGAAAGAAAGAAGATCAACAGAAACTCAAAGGGGGGAGGAGTGCGCTTGTGCCACAGGCCACCTGTTTTCCAAGAAGGAGCACTGAAGTCCTTTAGAACGAACCGTGGAAATGACTTAGAAGTCTCTCTTGCCACACTGAGCCACACTGAATGCCTCCTGTTCAGATAAAACCCCTGCATTTTGTAAGGGCGTCCGCTCAGTGACGTCTTTGAACAAAGCATCCAGACACACTGACTAAACCTCAGCCAGACTTTCCTCCTAAGGATGATCTTGAATCTGATGAGGGGTGACAATCCTTCAAGGGTCGCTGACACTCTCACAGACATTCTGAGAGCAAGAATCACAGCAGGCTTTGAAATCCAGACACCCAAAGCCTGGACCATTCCTGCATCTCTAGCAGAGGTGCTCGTAAGTATTGTCAGTTAAGAGCTGACGCCATTCTAGACGGAGTGCTGGACAGCTAAGGGCTCAGCCGTGGCCTTGGCTGCAAAGCCTCCTTTTGTACCTAGGACTCCGCAGGAGGCGGTGGCCTCTGTGAGCCTGTGGGCCAGCCTGGTGGTTGAGAACGCATTCGGCAGTGCGGATGGAGAACCTCTGCTCCTGAGGTTTCAGGAATGAGAGTCCTTCACCGCTGCCTGAGCAGAACGAACGCCCACACCTCCCGGCAGAAGCGTTGTCTCTGGTTACCTTCGACACACAGCACTACCCCGGATGTAGGGTGCCAGGTCAGCGAGGTCCTGGGAACTCACGCTTCTCAGAAGGAGCCTGTGACCCAGTGTGCTGAGTGGTCCCAAGTCCCACAGCAAGTCAACAGCAGGGCTGGCCCAGACTCAAGCACTGACGGTGCCCCACTCCTTCTCTGCCCTTCCAGGATCCTTAGGGCCTTGCCAGGGGAGGACACCCTGCGCTGGGCTTTAGGAGGGGCTCAGGCCCCTGGGTCAGAGTGGGCGAGGGGCGGCTAACACGATTTACAGTCTTAGAAACTGATTCCATTTGGTATTCCTCAGCTTTGCAGTTACTGCCAAGAGGTCCTGCAGGCTGGGACATGTCCCTCCCGACTCCTGCAGCACTGGCACTGAACACGTGGACGGCCTTGCCTCCTCACCTGCCGAAACGCCCACCTGCCCAGGGAGCCTGTCCGCAGCACATCGAATCCCTGGGGAGGCCTGTGAGTCCTGCCCAGAGGAGCTTGTGGGGTGGGAAATTGCTCTGTAGACTGAAATGGCCTGGTGGTGGTGACAGCCCTTCATGGGCTGGGGGCCTTGGGATGGACTCCCAGCCCCCGTCTCCCAGGAGAATCCTGCACACCACTCTGAAGCTGGTCTTCTCTCCCTGCCTCACTACTGTCTTCTGGTGGAGGCTGCACGTCAGCTCCAGGTGTAAATCAATCAGTTGGGAACAGGGTCGGTCAGCCTTGGTCACCTCACTCATTAAGACGGGGAGCCCTTCTGCAGCTCCCCTATAGCTTCCTGGAGTGGCCACTAGGGCAGCATTCAGAGAGATCTGCCGGTTTGGGTTCCACTATCGGCGACCCAATTCATTCTCCCGGAGCCAACTGAGCTTAGGGCCGGCTGGGATGGGCTTGTGCACACTGGAGGTGGGCTCTAATAAAAAGACCCAAACCCCGTGTGTCCACTCCCCTTCCTCGAGGCCGACAGACTGCATTTTCTAGGACCTGGGCACAGCCATTACTGAATAAATGTTTGTAAGTGAAGGAACCAGTGGATGGGTAGTTGCTCACCCTTTCTTAGAACAGGGACGAGGGATGGAGGCTGTGAGGCTAAGTCACGCCACGGGGCGAGATCAGGAGAACGGGGCTCCCACAATGCTGCTGGCGGGTTCCCACCTCCCGCAGTAACTGCAGCAGCCTGCTATTTAGGACACAGTACGAAGGTCTACGTGCACGGCAAAATGGGCTGGCTTCGGATTCTAGTCTTTCCACAGGAAAGACTGCAAAGGGACTTTTTGGGCCTCTGAGGCAGAGTGGGAGAGAAAGAGCGTGCAGCGGGGCTCAGAAGGGTGGTTCACAGCAGGCAAAGGCCTGTCTGAACCCCTCAGTATACAGTGCCCGAGCCACCTGCCGCACAATGCAGAGAGGATGCAAATCCAGGCTGAGAAGAGAGCAGACAGCAAGGCCCCGCCCTGTTCCCCAGGTGTCTGGACTACGGCATCCCCACATCACCCACCTGGTTCTCCTTCCCGCCTTAGCACCCAGACTCCTTGAAAAACAGAGGTAAACATAAGGCACAAAAATAGAAAAGTGTGTGCAGGGTTGGCCAAGCATTGTTTGCAAAAAGACTCCCCAGAGCCCAGCCTGCTGTGTGGCCTGACTCCTCCCTCTCGGCCACGGCCCAGCCTGACCTGGTGCGAGCAGGTGGGAATTTTTTATAACTGAATCCATTTCCTAGAAAACTGTCCCCCTCTGTGGCATTTGTATTCCAAGTTGTAGGAAAAAGTTCCCGGTGTCTGCTCCCCATCCATCCAAACCCAGTTGTTCCTGCTTGGTCACACCTCTGCTCCTCTCCCTCTCCTCTCTCTGACCACAGTCCTCAGCTCCTGGCTGGGCTGCCGCTAGTCACCCCAGCAGACCCTGCAGATTCCAAACGTCGCACTCAGGGAATCCCGTCTTACTGGGAGAGGAAGGGAGAGAGTGAGGAGCAGACTCAGGTCTCTCCATTCCCCCTCCTCTGTGGAAGCCGAGCTTTGGCCAAGTCTCCTTCCTAACCATGTGTTCTGCTTGTTGAATAATAAACTGAAAGATTTGTTTCCAGGGTTATGTTACTGTTGGCTGATAGCGTATCATTTCAAGGGGGTCCATTTTTCTCAGCTCGGCTCAAATCACTTTGGCAAGTTTAATCTGGTCTAACAGTTTTGCTATTTACTGCTGGAATTTCTGTATCTTAAGAGCACCCTGGGAATTTAGCTTAGTGCCTAATGGATTGACTTATAGCTCTGCACCAGGTGGATGTGGAGATGCTCAGCAAATGTACACAGGATGTGTTGCAGGATTTGCTCTGCTGTAGGAGCACTCCCCCCGGCCCAGGGGTTATGCTGTGGGAGCACTCCGCCAGGCACGGGGGTCATGCTGTGGGAGCACTCCCCACGGGGGTCATGCTGTGGGAGCACTCTGCCAGGCACGGGGGTCATGCTGTGGGAACACTCTGCCAGGCACGGGGGTCATGCTGTGGGAGCACTCTGCCAGGCACGGGGGTCATGCTGTGGGAGCACTCCCCCAGGCACAGGGGTTAATTGCTGGTTTCCACAACGTGCAGAAGCGACTGCTTGAATCTAGAGATTTAAAGCATTTCCAACACCAAGTGGAGGGGAGCTGGGACAGACCTGGGCCTGTGGCTCGCTGGTCCTGGATCCCCCTGAACTTATTTTTTTGTCATTTGCATAACAGTTTAATAAATCCTGCGGATGGAGCCAGGAAGTGCTCTGGGGGTCTATCATATCCCGTTTCTGTCTCTATCTGTACTTAGAGAGAGCTCCATAAAATGTTGTAAATGCTACAGAGCCCAGGACTCCTGAGATCCATGGCAGTGAAGTGACCCTCATCTTCGCGGATGGCACTGTAGCTGGTAAAGGTTTTTTTATATGTTTACCTCTTCCAGGAAGAGATTACAATTGCTTCTATTATCTAGAGAAGAAACCTTGTCACATAATCAAAAGTAGCAAAACAGAGAGGGGTGATCACAGAGAACAGCCATGGCAGGGACCAGTGGCCACGATGAGGAGGTGCTCATGGCGGATGGCGGTGACAGTGATAGGGACGGGATGCAGCCAACACCCCCGAGGCCTT
The DNA here is from genome assembly GCF_902686445.1 of Sciurus carolinensis. Taxonomy (NCBI): domain Eukaryota; kingdom Metazoa; phylum Chordata; class Mammalia; order Rodentia; family Sciuridae; genus Sciurus; species Sciurus carolinensis. Next base: position 179,676,348 of record NC_062215.1, on the reverse strand, counting down.
CCTGTGCTCCCCGCTCTGCCACGTGGCCCACATAGAGTTATAGTTGAAAACTCGCCGCATCTTATTGGTAGGACCGCGACAGCCTTATTTTTTGTGAGATCATTATTTTTTTTCGGGGAGACTCACAGTCCCCCAGCAAGGGAGGAAGAGAGCAGGGTCCAAATCCAGCTCACAGCTCTCCAGGTTCCACGTCTCTCTGAGGTCTCCCTTCCTTCCTGCTGGCTCAAGGGACGGGGCGTTACAGACGAGACAGTCTCTTTGTAGAAAAATGGTAGAAGATTTTTAAAGGAAGAAACAGTGGCTCATTCGGCAAGTCCTTTGGGTCCCTGCTAGGATTGGGCACTGCACGGGACGCCGGGTGAGAGACGCTGGCAGCCAGGCGTCTGTGATATTTCTGTCCCTCATCTGTTTCTGGAGCCTTCAGCTATTTGTTTAGTACCAGCCACTGGGAGGACCAGCCGTGTGTGGATCCCATGCCTTCCCCACACTCACCTGGTTCCCATCCCGACCCCCGCCCTCGTCCCCGCGCACCAGCGGACACAGCGGAGGTCAATGCCCCGTGGGGTGAACCCCAGGGCAACAGAGGATAGAAGCAGCAGAAAATTCATTTCCTCCTCCTTCCCCAGGCACAGTGTTCTAAGACCTGAACATTCACAGTACACTCAGAAAACGGTTCCACGACATCTAGCCGGCGAGCACACTTGCCACCAAGTGCTGGTCAGCTTGGGACATCCACCGCAGACTCTCTTCTTCCGCCTCACCTGCTCCCCACTGATTGCTGTTTTGGGGGTCTGTGCTTCCTGACTTAAGAGTGGCATATTTTAGTTTGCTTCAGGCTCTGATGGCTGGTCACTCAAGTCAGGACCCCAGCACTGGAGCAAAGGAACTGGGAACAGGAAGGACTGCTTGGCACTTGAAAAGCTGAAGGACTTGGTGATTGGAGGGAGTCTAGAGAGTCAGGGGTGGATTCCAGGATGAAGTCTAATAAATGATGCCTGATTTAAAAGTTCACCATTAGTGGCCCCTTTCCGTAAGAATATGCTTCCTTGTACTTAGCATTTCTTAGTCTCTCCGTCCTGGATCTTCTGTGGAGGATGAGTTGACAATTATTTGCCAACAACAAAGCCATGTGACCAGAACAAGGACGAGTTGTATCCTGTAATTCAGAGCAACTGCTGTAGCTTATCTCATTTAATTCCTGCAAAGTCCCCTTTAATTATCTATCCTGGAGTAGCAGGGTAGAGATTGTTGTTGCTGCTTCTATTTGACAACTCGAGGCACAGAGACGTTATTGACTTGGCTGAGGACGCACAGTTGGTTGGCAAGTGGTGCAGGTTGGCTTCAAGTCCAATTCTTCTTGCTCTTTTAGGCCCTGGAACTCACCAACCTCACACTGGCAATACTTCTTCTTTGGTGTCCTTGTCTCCTTTTGAGGGAGGCACCCATTTTCAAGGTAATGGACTCAGTGATTCTTCATGAGCATGGAGGTGGGTCTTAGGATTTCCTTATTTAGTGCAAGCCCCTCAAAGATTCTCAATACTAAAAGAGGTCAGACCTTTATTAAACTTTTCTCCTCTGCCTACAAGGAGGGATTGTATCATGCCCACAGATGGAAAGACCCAATATTGTAAAAATGCACGTCCTTCTTTATCTGTAGACTCAAAAGTATCTTCACGAACACCCGATGGGACTTGTTGTGCAGCTAGCTCTTGACAGTAGGCTAACACTCTAGAAACCCAGGGCATCAGGAGAGCCAACGCAATCTTAGAGAGCAGAACTAGCAGCACCCACAGCCAGCCATCGAGACCCGCCAAGGGGCTGACCGATTAGGAGGAGGAAGCAGAGTCCAGAAGCAGACTGTGTGTCTCTTACCCAACTTGTAGTCGGGGGGCACCACAGGACGGTGTCTAATTGTTGGTCTTTTCAAAAATTGGTGCTGGTGAGGTGGAAATACCCATGTTTTATTAAAACAGCTTAACCCCTGACCTCATGTGGGCCATAGATGTAAACATGCAAACAGGAAAATACAAACTTAGGAAGAAAGCAGAGGGGGAGGTCTGGTACTTTTGGAGTGGGCAAATGTTTTTAAAATATAATCATAAAGAAAAATATAGTAAATTACTCTAATAAAATGGGAAACTATTCATTCATCCAAGGGCATTACTAGAGAGAAAAGGTCTACACAGAGTAGAGATGTTATTGGTACTACATTTACCTGACCAAAGGTTCACTTCCAGGTGTATAAAAAATCCATGCACAAAAAGGGAAATTGTTTTGCTGTACCCACTAAAAATGTGTGTGCCTCATGTAGATCTCAAGCATATATCCAGCTACAGTAATACACAGATATGTCCACCAAGAGAGATGGAGTAGAATATTCACAGTGACACTCTTTGTGATGTTCCCCAGCTGTAAGCTAGGCGAGTGCCCATTGAGAGGAGGATAGATAAATGTGCTAAAAGCTTTGTGACAGAATGTCATAGAGTAGCGATGATAATTCTGGATAAACTCACAAACATTCTGGAACAAAAGAAATTGATGAAAGTGACTTGGTCTATCATCGTGAAGTTTTAAAAAAGTCTTGATAAATTAACCAACGTTCTTAGAAGTCAGGCTAGTGGCTGTTCTCGGTCGAGGAGAAGCAGGGGTGCCTGGGAGAGGCCCAGGTGGGGCTCCTGCAGTGCTGGTAGACTTTGTTTCCTGGATCTGAATGCCGAGTGCATGGGTATGTCAGTTTGACAAAATCCATCAAACCATATAATATGTAAATTATGATATTTTGCGTTTCTCCACGTGTGTTAAACTTCAGTAAAAAGTGAAAAGAATCAACACAATGCTAGCATGTGTTTATATTGATTTGTTTGGTTGCATCTTGTCGCTCTTTGTGGGGAACTGTTACCTTGGTGCCGGGGAAGAGCGACTGCTGGTGGTCTTGCTCCTACGAAGTTCTCTGCTACCTGGTCTCTGCACCCAGCCAGGTGACCCTCTCCCTGATGAGCAGGCGTGATGTGGTGGAGGTGTAACACGCTCTTGCACATAGAGGTTGTCCTCTGGCACTGACCTCAGATCCTGGCCACCATGCTGTGAGGAAGCCCAAGTGGCATCTGGAGCCGTCCCTGGAGTTTCCGCCCCCATCCGTGTGGCTATGCCTGCCAGCCTCGCCCGCTGCTACTGCTGGCTGCCATTCACTGCACGTGTGCTCTCCAGGCATGGTGTGCAGAGAGGAAAGTGCCTGTTCTCCACCAAGCCCTGTCAGCATGACCTGGATTCAAACAACCCAGTGACCACATCAGAAGGGTTGACGGGTACACAGGGTGCTGGCAAGCCCGCAGGTGAGTAATCGACTCCTGTCTGAGCTGGGTTGACTGGTGATCACTTCGTCCCCAGTTTACTGCCTGAGGTGGTCCTTCAGGAGGAGGAGTGAGCTATGTCCTATCCAAGGCTTGTTTGTGCCACCTGCTTTCCCTCCCTTCAAGTCCATCCAGGTCCAAGACTCGTGACTCCACCTGGAGTGCAGTGCTGGCCCCTGCCTCTGCTGGCTCCCTGCAGCCCTCTGTTGCCTCCTGCGTCCTTCCTGCTGCCAGCAGGCTGACCTCTAGCACCAGCCTGGCCTTCCCTCTGCACTCTGTCCAGCCTGGCTTGGTTCCCTCCTGCCCTCAGCTGCATCTCCTTCCTTCTCTGTGCAGGCCCGCCTGAACCCCGCTGTGAGAACTGAAGTAGTTGACTCGGATGTATTTCTTTGATCAGGCTTCCGCTGAAGCGTGACTTGGTCAGGGACACCCTCTCTGGACTCGCAGAGCTGCTGCCTGGCCACAGCACTCTCCTGGTCCCTCACCTTGACGATGTGCAGGTATGGGTAAGTGTTGGCAAAGCATCCGACCTCTCTTCCTGGGTCAGACCAGGTGCTCCGAGGTCCGGGCTGGGTCTGTGGTTCGCTGTGACAGGCTGCACCTCGCAGAGGCTGCACACAGGTTCCAGAGAAGTAACTGGGTGGCTACTGCCCACAAGACCATTTCCTGCCTCTGACCACATTCACAGAACCTCCCACATTAGGCTTTGAACTAGAAGGTAAGTTCAAGACAACCTGAGACCCCACGGAGCTCACAGGCTGGTAGAGGGACAGATATCACTAACCAGCTCTTCAAGCTCGGCTCCAGCGTGCCCTCTCCTCGGTACCCATGAGGAGCATGAGCCAGCAGAGAGCTCCCTCTTGGCGTTCCCGATCCAGCACCTTCCTTCCCAGCGTCTTTCATAAATGCTGAGTAAGTTTGTTGAGGCTCATATTGGTTGAACTTCCCCCGAGACATGCGCTATGAACACCTCCCACAAGGTTTCACACTATCGAGCAATCACCCCGCTTTGGAGAAAAGAAGTAGAGGCTTGGAGACCCCAGGTCAAGCAGGAAGTCTGTGGGAGAGGCCACCATGGAGAGAGGGGCTCCGTCAACCATGGGGGCAAGAACAGGGTCACACTGGTCAGTTCAGAAAGGGCCATGCTTCCAACAGTTACTGGGTAAAGGAATCACGGCTGCAGTCCCGATTCCGAGGGAGCACAGGAACTGCAGAGGCCTCAGACCCTGGACTGTTAGGGCTGTTCAGGAGCTGCCCGTGGCTTCCACGCTGCCGCCAGCACCTCCTCCCGATGGCTCTCCCTGACGTGGTTCTGAACGGGTGTCTGGGGTGGTGCTTCGGATTGGCGCAAGCCAAGAATCCCGGCTGTTAGGGGTCAGCAGTACAGCTTTGGCTTGCTACCCTCAGAGAGGAGGAAGGCAGCAGAAACAGGGTCGAGGAGATGCGAGGCGAGGTGAGTGCAGAAGCCAGCCCCCGACAGCAAGTCCAGCCTAACCTGCCTGGTATGTGAGCGCGTGCGTGTGTGCGTGTGCACGGCGGGAGCACGCCTGTGTGGTGTGTACATTCACTGTTCCCGCCTCCCAGGCACCTGAGAGGTCCACTCCCACCCCGTGGGGACAGGCCCACCATATCCGTCTTGTCCAAGGATCTTTCTCACCTGCCAACTCTCTGTCTGCAGTGACACTAATAACCACCCCCAAACTCTGCCCCGCTCTTGCGCCCAGCACCCCACACACACTCTTCCCTTCTGCCACACCACAGGGCCCAGAGCCGCTCCCAGCACACCCAGGGTAGACTCGTGACGCTGCTCTGCCTGAGGAGGTTGGAGACTCCCAAGAAAGCTCCTGCTGGCCTGGAGAAGCGACAGACGTAGCTGGCGTTTCCTTTTGGTGTTCGATCTTTCACTTTCTTCCTACTGGAAATGTGACCACGCTGCCTGGACATGGAGCACCCATCTAGTGAGGATGGGGCAGGAGCCACCTGCTGAGGACCAGAGGGGACGCTGGTGGAGGGAGGCCCCCACACTGACCGTGCCTTGCCTGGCCCCAGCCACCTGAGTAAGCACTTTCAAGAAAAGCAAAAGCCTAACAGACAGCCTGGGCTTGTCCAATTTTCTGGCTTTTGTTCTGAAGAGTCCCTGGTCTCAGTCCTTGCATGCCCAGACCCTGGCAGGATGGACTCCCAGGGTTTAGAAGTAGAAGGTGCTGGGCTAGTATTCTGTTCCGACTGGTAGTTTTCATTAAGATTAGTTGCCTGTCTAGTCTGTATAGTTAGAATGGAAACTCCCCAAGGAAGGAGATTTTATGCGTATTAAAATGCCTAATATTAAAGATGTTTAGCAAAACCTTGCTAATTAGGTGAATGAATTTCATAGATCCTTTGACAATGTTTCTGGATCACTTATTTTTGAAAGTACATGAATGTGTTAAAATTTGGGGAAATACAGAAAGAAAAAGGTGCAAATTGTATGCAAAGCTTGAATTCTTTTATTCTAAAATTTACTTTGCATAACTGGATTTTCCAATGCTATACAGCAACTGCCCCCAAGTGTAGCAGATTCCAACAACCCCACTTTATCTAACCCTGACTCCCCAAGGCTGGAGTTCAGCCAGTGGTCCCCCCAGGATGTCTGCCACATTCTATGGGTCACAAAGCGTTACTGGGCCTGCCCAGATTCAAGGACAGGAGAGAGAACCTGCCTTTCCTGGAGAGATAGTGAGCTCAAGTGCAAATGCACACGGGAGGTCACTGTCGTCCTGGGAAACGAGGCTACCACTCTCACTCTAGTTAGCGATTTTCATTTATGAGGAAGAATTAATATTTTAAGTCCCTTCACATGACTTTCTCCTGAACTGTGACCAATCTTTCTAAATGATTTCTCTACATGTCACCTCTGGGCTCTTTGGGACGTCTGCTGTTGTCAGGAAGCAGCTGGTCAGTCGGTAGAGCAGCATGCAGGACAGTCTGGTGGGGCCGCCCCTCCAGCCTGCTCCCTTACACAGGAGCGACCCCCAGCCTTCCCCCTCCCTGGGGAGCCTGGATGCCACCCTCCTTCCACGAGGCTGTCTGCACACTCCTGTTCACCTGGCTCCCGGGGCAAGGAGGCTTCTCTCTCTAGAGATTCTGGTCCTATTAAAAAGAAATCATCCTGTGCCCAGGGGAAACCTGTGCAGACTGAGATCCTGGAGGGCAGCTCCCGGGGCCCTTCCCTCAGGTAGACGCCCTTCTGGAGCTGTTTAGAAACCCCAAGCTGTGGCGGGCCACCAGGTCTGTACAAGGACTGAGGACAGACACACCCAGAGCCGACAAGGTGTTCGTGCGGAGCAGCCCCTGCAGGGACCTCCTGCTTTACGCCTCTGAAACTTTCGACTGTGTCTCCAGAGCATAGAATAAAGCCATCACCTGGCCGCATGTGGCAGAGCAGCCCCCACGCTACCAAATGACAGGCACAGGGGTGCCTCATCCATCAGAGAAGGATCTGAGTCAGCGATGCCTTGGTGTCTCAGAGTCAGACAGGAAAGTTCCGGAACCTCCTCACCTCTCAGTAGAACTTCAGGGAGGTCTTAGAAACGTCCCTGATTTCCAAGGGGGTCTACTTGCTAAGAGCAACTTTAAATAGTGAAGGTACTTTGGGGTAATTCCAGGACTGGGGACCTTTATTAGCCGAATGAGGAACCAAGCCCAGGTAGTGAGGGCACCTGACCAGGGTGGGCGGCTGCTGCCTCACCTCCAGCCCAGCCGGCTTGGCAAGTGCACGCTGCCCACTCCCGACCTTGCTGCCTGCCGAGTCCTTGCAGAGTGAGGGTGGGAGGAAAGGCAGGCTAGATCTGTCAGGGTAACTGGCACAAATGTCCATGAGAAACAGCTCTGAGTTCCAGCACAGGTTGACTGACAGAGAGTCTGCCAGGCTTCCCCTCTGCAAGGCATAGCAGCCTGCAGGAAAAACTTTTAAACAACATAGCCATGTACAATGGAGGAGTTAAAACATAACCTGACTGGCCCTGTGACTGTTACTTTTTCAAAATGGAGTTACTTTGGCCTAAAGACCTAAGGAGACCTGCTGCAGCCTCAAGCTGGAAGGTGTGTGTCGGGGCTCTGCAACACCTCCCTCCTCTCACTCAAGTGCAGAGCAGGGATGGAAGCCCTGGGGGGGAGCAGAGACCAAGGCCCCAGGGAGTGGGACCTCAGAGCCACAGAGGCCCCTGTTCTGGGAACTGACCTCCCAGCCAGTGCATGGAGACGGAGCAGGGTTCTGATTGTGAAGTGCTGATGAGGATGCTTCTGCGCGAGCAGGGAGAGGAAGCGAGCGGGAGAGGTGCTCACGCAGGAAGGATCGAGTCCTCAGCCACAGTACTGCAAGGCAGGCCGCTGTTCACCAGAAATCGCCTCCGTCCCCCGTGGGCTGGGCAGCCGGGAGGGAGTCTGTGCCTGGCAATGTGCAGAGGAGCTAGCCTGGCAGCAGAATTCCCCTGGCTTGCCTTCGCTTGGGACTGGATTGGCAGGGGCTAAAGAAACAAAAGACAGAGTCACCTTCTCTGAATTAGAAATAAGTAGGCATTTCAGGGTCAAGGGAACGGGTGGGGTGGGGTGGGGGAGGGGGAGGGGGTTGGAGGAGGCAAAAGAAAGAGCAAGGAAAAGCCAAGGCACAGACTCGGAGGCGAGCTCTGGAATTAGGTGAGATGCCAGGAAACCTGGGGCAGGAGCCCCTCTGACTCCTAAATGTTCAGCAGGGTCTGTCCAACACCTCAAGGTTGTTTTAAGCAAGAAACGGGCCAGGGTCTCACGCTGGCTAAACACAGTGAGAGGGAGGAGTCTGCCTGACAGCTTGGTGTTTTCTAACCAAATGGTTCAACCAAGGCAGGAGCTTGCAGTGAAAGCGAGCCCCTGGGACTTGCCTGAGGCCGGAGGAATTTATTGGATGAGGGGGAGTCAAGTCCAGGCTACTGCCATCCGTGGGGCCAAAGGGCACCAAAGGACACATTGCTGTTTTGTAGGGGACTGGTGTTATGGTTCATTGGCAAAGAGGGCTCAGGAACTTTCTAGCAGTCCTTCCGTTTGTCCTGAGCTCCCAGCTGTCCTTACGGGGTGGAACCTTAACGAGGACGAGTCCTGGCCTCCGAGGCACTCGGCCTACCAGGAAGCCCAGAGTCTGCTTCGGCGCTGCTCTGCACACAGCCCTGTGGGCGCAGCACGCGCACTCCCGGCTCGTGCTTTCTCGCTCCTCCCTTCTCTAACAGACACCCGAGCTACAGAAGGCACGGGCTCCCTCACCAGGGCCCGAGTAACTTCATGGAACGAAGACCAGATCCGCACGGGCAGACCTGTGGGGAAGAGACCCGGTGCTCTAGCTTCAGATCCTGCAGCGAAGCCTCACCTCTGCGGCCAGAGCCACACGGCACTCTGCCTGAAAGTTCTTGCAGTCTCCAGAGGGCGACAGCCAAGGGGGAAGTCAGTTGGTTCTGGGTTTGCCAAAGCAGAGTCCACTATTCTTTCAAGAATGAGCCCAAGGCACTGTCCCCATGTGGCCAAGGCCAGAAGGCCACGGATGTAGATTGAAACGCACCTGCGCCCATGCATACACACACACACGCACGCACACACACACGCACACACACACATGTGACGGCAGCCTCCAAACCGTGGGCGAGCTGAGAAGGAAAAGCGCTGTTTCCTCGCCCACCCTCCACCTGCTGTCTGGTTTGGGGACAGCCGTGGCTTCTCAGCCCTGAGGCTGTGCAGCTGACTCTCCACGCAGAAAGGCGTCGTTCTGATAACGTCTTGGCCAGCAGACGTGCCAAGGCGCGGTAGGCCCAGACCTATAGGCACGGGCGGGTCTGGAAACACCCCTCGGAGCTCGTGGAGGGGTGAAGGCGGTGGAGAGAGGACGGCTGTGTGGCAGGACGGCAGGGCGGTGCTGGCGTTCGCCCCAGCTCCTGACGAAGAGAAATGGGAGTTCATGACATCTGCGCGGCTGGTGACTAAGACCGTGTGGAGGGGAAGGACTGGGGGATTTCAATGAAATTCCAAATTCAAAGAGCTGGGGAGGCAGATGATTAATGCAGGGTGGGGCGGCACAAGCAGGCAGCCAGAAACACCGCGCGCAGATGTGGCTGGGCTCCGAGGAGCTGCCCGGAGGTCAGCGCAGGGAGGGGCCGGTGCAGGGAATTTTGTGGGCAGAGTCCAGGCAACTGCTGGTTTCCATCATGATGGGCGTGAGCGAACATTCTACCAGGAGGGGTTGAGCTAGGGCCAGGGCAAAGGCAGTGGCTTCCTGTGTGACCCCAGGGTGTATAGAAAGGCCCTGGTCTTTGGTGGAGGTTGGCAGTGGACGCAGGCTGGAGAGGCCGGAAGGGAGCTCCAGCGCCTGCGGAGGTTCACAGCTCCTGGTGCACAGAGATGTTGCCTCCAAAATTCCCGGTCCCGCTGTGCAATGACTTGGCCCTCCAAAGCTGCTGGCCAAGGGGTTGAGAAGGTGGGGAGGGAGTGTCACATGAAGGAAGGGATGAGAAAAGATGGGGTCCAAGGTGAAGATGGGGTCCAAGGTGAAGATGGGGTATAAGGTGAAGATGGGGTTCAAGGTGAAGATGGGGTCCAAGGTGAAGATGGGGTCCAAGGTGAAGACGGGGTCCAAGGTGAAGACGGGGTCCTTTGGCAAATGCTCTTCTTGGGGTAAGGAAACAGTCACAGGAACAGACAGGCCAGCCCAGCAGCCTCCGGCTTGGTCTCCACCCGTGCGAGCTCTGAGGAGTAAGAGAGAGGTGGGCAGTTCCGGAGGACAGCTCTTCCCCTGCGGCTCCCGTGGGCACGGGGTCTGTGCAGCCCTGGGCCTGCAGGGCCTGGCACGTGGAGTCGGGGAAGAAAAGGGCAAGAGGCAGAAGTTTGTAGCTCAGGCCTGGGTTCTGTCAACCCCCAGTGCGCTCAGCCTGGGCTGCTGGGCAGGCAAGAAGGAAAGGGACTCCAAGGAAGGGTTGACCCTCCGGCCTCAGGGGCCACACACCCAAACCCCTTCCTGTCTGTCCTCAGCACTCACATTTCAGGAAAACCCACTTTGAGACAACACAGCTACGAGTGGAAATCGGGTCAGCAGGACCTACAGGCACTAGCATGGGCAGAGGACAGACAGGCAGGAGCCACACCTGCTCGGGCTCCCTGGTCACCTGGTCAGGCAGGGCTCCATGGAGACAGAGCACATAAGCACAGGGCTCTTCTAAATGCCTCATCCAAAGGCTGGTTTTACAAGGTGATTTCTGGGCAGAGGCTAGCTGTGGGGTACCACTGTTATGTCAGGTCCAGCTCTCTGACTTTTCACTCAGGGGCACCTGAGTGCGCAGTGTCTGACGTGGGACTCGCTCAGATGAGGACTCCTTCATCAAGGAATCTTCCATTTGGGGAGTGAGCAGGATTTTGTTACATCTGCGCAAAGGAAAACGTTCATTATCACCCAATTCTGGGCCTTGTCTGCCAGATGTGCTGATCTGTCTTGCACATCATCCATCTGTGGGGTTGTGGACGGCAGCCCAGGCTCACTCCAGAGAGCAGGGCTTCCATCTGGGTAATCAGGAGCCTGTGTGGATGCAAACCCGTGGACCACCAAACCCCACAGACCTTCATGACGGGCCCTAGCGCTGGTGGGTCTAACAACTTTCAGCAACAGCGAGAATGGTGGAAAAGTTCTTAATGGAAGCAGAGCTCCAAGGCTGAGCCCAGGCAGCTGAGGGCTGCAGGCCACTTGGGTAGGTCCTAGCAGATGTACCTCAGAGGGTGGCTTTGAAGTGGGGTCCCACGCCTGTTTCTCTCCGGGGAGGGTGTGTGAAAACACACCTGCGGACCCTCCTATTATAACCCAGGCCTGAATCTTACTTACGCCTTGGGGAGCAACAGGACGGTCACTCATGAGATCCTTAGCCTGGCAGGTCATCTGAGAGGCTGGCCGATTTTTCTCCTAAGTGCCCACCGACCCATCGAGAGCACACATGGGTGAGCCTGAGGTGCACGGCATGGGCAGCCCCACTGCCCCCGCCCCACCCAGCCCCACCCAGCCCCTGCCCCACCCAGCCCCACCCCAGCCTCACCCCTGCCCCACCCCAGTCCCACTGCCCCTGCCCCACCCAGCCCCACCCAGCCCCATTGCCCCTGCCCCACCCAGCCCCACCCAGCCCCTCCACCCCCACTCCTGTGCCAGGACCTGAGAACATCAGAGAAAGTTCTTGTCTTCCAGGAGCTCAGTTTGAAGAATTCTCAAACCTTCCTGAGTGCTGAGATCGTCTGGGGATCTCATTCAAATGCTGACTCCACTTCATGCCTGGGGTGGGCCCGGGGTTGTGGATTTCTGACTAACTCCCAGGTGACACTGGAGCTGCCTGGTGGACGCTGTAAGAGGAGCAAAGCTGAGAGCCACGATTCTTAACGAGCGGCCCCCAGGAAGCAGCCCAGCACAGAGCGCGTACCAGCGCCTCCCCAGACCTGGATAATCAGGAGCTCCGGAGGCCGATGGTGCCCTGTGCATTAACCACCCCTCAGAGGTTCAGAGGGGCCAGCTCACCACCTGGTCATGTCACTGAGCCAGCAAGGGCAGGTGGCCAGCACTGCCACCTCGACTGGCTTTTTAAAGGACAAGCAGGAGCTATCAGGCAGACAGAGGGCTGTGCAAAGCCCCTGAGAGGAAAGGGCAGCAGGAGGTGCGGGCATGGGGGGAAGGAGACCCGGAGTCACCCGGAGCGCTGCAGGGCCATGGTGTGCAGGGCACACCTCTCACCATCCCTCTGCCCCTCCACGGGGCCGCACTACAACAGCAGAGAGACAAAAGTTTGCTGCGAGGCCAGAGTTAGGATCGTTTCCCTTCCTGGGAAGAAAAGCTGCTGACTCAGAAAGCCGTCTCCAGCCTAGTGGATTTGAGAGGGGGTTCTCTCCAGGGAGCCCAGGCCACCGAGAGACAGCTGTCACTCATCCCTCATTAGGGGAGCTCAGGTGGAGCGGGAGAGCAAAGAGGGTGGGCAGCGCCAGGAGCATCCTTGGGAGCTTGGTGAACGTCCTCCGCCCACGCGCATGGGTGTGAGCGCACAGTCCCAGGCCAGAAAGAAGCTGAAGTTGTCTCAATTTTATCTCCAAACGTGTGCGCGTCTATGCTTGTTCAGTAAATGGTGCGGTGCTGGTAAAACAGGTGACCTGCCCTCCCAGGGGTTCAACCTGGAGCCGGAGGTTCCTTCTGAGAAGCATCCAGAGGTGCCAGGAACACACGGTTCTCTAGATAGGTGGTGTCTTTGCTGAGGGCATATTTTAGAGAACAAAATCCCTGTCTCGACAGCAGGCACGTGGGTCGGGGTGAAGGCAGGGTGCCTGCCTCATCCATTGGCCCGAGGCTGAGGCAGCACCTCCTTTGAGTAGTGGCCCTGGAAGCCCCATCCCAGAGTCCCCTGGGAGGACAGGGGCAGGTGGGCAGCTGCCCGGCATGTGGACAACCACAGGACAGGCACTAGGGAACTCTCTGCCATGCAGGAAGGTGCTCAGCTCCCTGGGCTCAGCAGCAAGATGACTGAATTCCTGTCCCTACAGCCTTGGATCCAATCATAGTGGCCTGACTCGCTTAGCCAGGGAAGACCGGTGGCTGCAGGGGAGGTAACCAGGCAAAGAGGCCAGAGGGCCCCGGAAGACACAGCTAACTCAAGCCCAGGCTTCTGGCAATGCGCATGCTTAGCTGGAAGGACCAGAGAGGATGAGCAGGCGATCTTCTTCAACAGATAAGAGAAGCATGTTTGGAGGGTGGCTGGTACTGGTCCAGCTATCTCAGGGATCCTGGTGACCGCATCTCCACTGCTAAACCCTCACATCACCGCGCTCTGCTCCTCGTCCTGCGCCTGATGCTGATAGGAAGATAGAGCTGCGCTGCTTTCCATGGCTTGGAATCTCTCTCCAGCTGCAATGTTGCGTCACATTCACTGACCTCTCGCAGCAAGAGCTGGCTGCGTCCCCTCTGAGGGAGGCCCCGCCCCACCGTGTAATCCCGCTGCAGCATGAGGCCGCATCTCTGCAGGGGCTTGAGATGGTGTCTGAGCCACGTAAGGCCCGATACAGCAGATACACAAATACGCCTAAAATGGGGCTATTCCTGCCTCGTACCCCGACGGGGAGCAGGGTTGCTGGACATCCAATGCCCACGCTTCTTTCTATTTGCTCCAGAAAGAGCTGCACAGATTTCTCCTACCAGGCCTGCCTTTCAAATCTAACTCTTAGATGGTTAGATGACAAAATTCATCGCAGGAAAAGAAGATGATGAATTGAAAGCCTGGACTTGCTGTTAGAGATGGTGCCATTCCTCCTCACAGCACCTTCAGGACCTCGGGAAGCTGAGAGCTCGGGAAGGCCACGGCAGCAAGCAGTGCTTGGTCCATTTCTCAAGAGGCACCGGAGGGCACAGCTGGGCAGGGCCAGAGGCCAGGTCCGATCACAGTGAGGGGTTGTGCTGGGTTATGTCCCAGCACCCCCCGGGGTCCCATGCAAGGAGACATCAGCCTGGCCCCCATGGGTCCTGGCTGCCAGGTGGAAACACACCTGTGGGCCCCTGGCAGGGCCCACATCAGAGCCTACTTGTGTTGAGGTTCCATTCCTAAGAGGAAATTTCAGTTTGAGTTGGAGAGGTCACGAATCCTGGGCAGAAGTGCATGTTCCTCTCCTGAGCTCACCACACTGGCAGATCTGCCTGCCTCTTGGAGCACGTGAGCTCTGGCACTTCACTGAAGCTGGGCTCAGTCTCCTGCTTCTAGGACGTGCTGGATCCTGCTAGGACACATGTGGAATTTTTGTGCAGTTTTGTGGCCAACAGGGAAAGTTTATGAACTGTCATGCACTGAATTGTATCTCCCCAAAACTCTGAGGTAACACTAACCTCCAGAACTTCACAAGGTGACCATATTTGGAAGTAGGGTCTTTGCAGACAAAACAAAGCTAAAATGAGGCCGTTACGGTTGACCCTAAACCAAAGTTACTCGTGTCTTGATGAGAGGAGGGCTGTAGGACACAGACACACAAGGGACAACCATGGAAAGATGCAGAAGACAGCCATATTCAAGCCTAGGAGAGAGGCCTCAGGAGATGTCAACTCTGTGGACACCCTGATATCAAATTTATAGCCTCTAGAATTGGGAGAAAATAAGCACATGCTGTTTAAGCCATTCAGTCTAGAGTGCTTCGTTACACAGCTTTAGCTGACTCTTACGGGAGTAAGAAGGGAGAAGCTTTGTGAATCTTAGGATTCTAGGCACTTTCGATCCTTAGGTTTTTAGGAGTCACTCCAAGAAGCAACAGATATGCTTGAGTGACTTATGCTGAGTGATTTGTCTCCTGCTGGCTCAGTGGTTGGAACCAGAACCCACAGGCTTCTGGGAAACTCCACAGGCCACCTGCTCCTCTAGGTGTTGGGAAGTGGAGTAAAGACAGCGAGGAATTATTACCCCAGACCGCACAGAGACTACAAGCATAATAATGTATTCTGGTTTTAGCTTTTGGTCAGAAGAAGTCAGTGTGAAGAGTGACTGCAAAGCATTGTTATTCCAGTTTTTTAAAAACCCTACAGAACATATATGTTTGTTTTCTTTTGCTGCAACAAAATAGCTGGACCTGGAGAATGGAGACAGAAACCTGCTGCATGCACAAGGGGCCGCTGTGTGGGCGGCCCCACTTCCCGACAGCCCTTCAGAGAACTCACTCGCTCCCCCGGACCCGCGTGAGCCCCTGCTGAGGGAGGTGCTCCAGGACTGCGTTACCTGCAAGGCCTGCCTCTTGAAGACCCCTCTACCTCAGCTCTGCCACACCGAGGACCAAGCTTCCAGTCGTGAACATTTGGGGGACACTGTCAACACCAGCAGAACACAATGGCCGTCTCACGGAATGGAAATTTTCCTCTTACGTACACTGAACCTTTGATCAGGGTCTCAGAGCTGCTGAGCACCTGTTTGAAAGGCCTGGACACCAGGGAAGTCACAGATCTGTGAACTCGGATGACAAGAGATGAATGCTCCTGGTGCTCGGTTCCAGAAGCAGGTTGGGAGCCTCGAGGGCCGGCGTCCCAGTCCCCAGGAAGAGCCGGGCAGGGCTCCTGCAGGCACACTGCAGTCGGGCATCCTGGGGGCAGAGGAGGGACGGCGGCTGTATTCCAACGTTGGCTACGGCACGATGATCATGGGCTAATGACCCAAGAGGGCGTTTGAAGGAGAGGGATTGCAGACCAGGTGCTTTTATTCTCCACCTTCCTGTCAATGTTGGGCGGCCATCACACCTTTACGGTCTCAGCTGTGGACCATTGCGGATCCTTTACCACCTCCACGTTACGTCGTGACTCGTAGGATGAAAGCTAGGAATCATCTGCCTGGGTCCACGGATGAGAGGAGCGTATCCTCACATGGGTTCCCACCGCCAGGAGGGGCCCGAGGTTTGGAACCACTTTCTTGCCCTCACTCATTTTAAGTTTTGTTCTTTTGAAACCTACTTTAAGAAGATGAAAGTTGAACCTTAATATTTTTTAAAAAAAAATTACATGTAACCATTATTAAAAGCCCAGAATACAACTCCCAGTTTGTTAATCACAGATCATTTTGTACAAATTTTTCCATCATATCCTTTACCTCTTTGCCTACTGAGATTTTGATGCTTTTCTTGCTAGTTGAAATGAGTATTTTAAATTCATACCAGTTCCTTCAGAGTGTTTTAGGACACGCATGCTCCATGCAGTATTTGAAAATACACTAAAAAAAGGGTCACTTATTGGAAATTCAGTTTTAAGCAGGTGCCTGTGTTCTCTGCAGACCTAGCCTTGCCTCCGCCTTTCTGGCCAGGGGTTTGACATTGGTTCCCAGTTCCCAGGTGTGTGTGCTAAGTTCCTGAGCTCACGCCACCCCTTCGTCACTCCCCAGGCCTGGCACCGCGGCGGCTGGGTTTTCTCTAGAGCAGCCTTCAGTTTTGGCCTCTGTATTAGTTTTGTAGGGCTGCCGTATCAACCTCAACACACAGCAATTTCCAAGGGTAGGGTTCTGACATTAAGATGTTGGTGGGGTCATTCTCCCGAGGCCCCTGTCCTGGACTTGCTGGTGACTGTCTTCTCCGTGTGCCTTCACATCATCTTCCCTCTGTTCCTGTCAGTGTTCAAATGTCCTCTTGTTGTGGACTCACCCCGATGACCTAATTTGTCCTTAATTACATCTCTGAAGGTCCCTTGTCCAAAGGCAACCACACCCGAGCACTGCGGGGCAGGACTTCAGCGTGTGGATTTGGGGGAGACACCTCAGTCCTGACCACATCCTCCATGCCAGTGGCCACCTGCCCAGGCTCTGACTGTCCACCTGGTTGTCTCAAGACAGTGTGCCTGTGGTCTTGAGGGACCCACCTTCCTCTAGGCTGGGAGCTGTGCACAGCCCTGGGCAGTTCTGAGGACAGCTCGACTTCACGGGGACCTCCTCCCTCCCGGGCACAGCTCCAGTTCTCCTGGGTGGAGCCTGCTCGGGTGGGGCCCGTCCACTGCACACATTTCCCAACACTGGCCAACACCCTCCTGGACTGCCAAACTGGACCAGCTCCCGGAAACTTCTGCTACACTGCCTCACCCCAGGAAGGCCGTCCCGCGTGGCAGCCGTCTGAGTCACTCTGGACGTTGCCTCTCTGCCTTCTGGATCCTGGGCTGCAGACTCCCAGCTGCCTGACCCAGGACATGCCCCAAGACGCAGGCCAGGGACCCCTCGCACCTGACGTCTCTGGCCTTCACTTCCCCTTCAGGCCCATCGTGTCCGGGAACCAGCCGGCCTCCTCTCAGGGCCTCCCAAGCCATGGCACTATGCAGCTTATGGTTGACTTTTCTGTTTTTTGTTTTTGGAATAGTTTATGATCTACTCCATCTAGAAGTTACAGCCTCAGATGACCTGGGAGGGGCTTTGATTCATCGCCACTAAGCAGTGCTTCCGGATTTCAGTCACTATCAACACACACCAGGAGTTTGTCAGGCACCTGTTTGCCTGATGTCTGCTCTGCAGGACATGCAGTTCCCTGACCCGCAGTTCATGCCCTAGGAATTGAGAACCGCAGGCCACACACGGCTACTGATCGCCCAAAAGTGGGGAGTCCACACTCAAGGCCTTAGCACACACAAACAAGGGAAGTGTCTTGTTAAAAATTCTTCAATGGATCACCATTGAAGTGACACTATCTTTAATAAATTGGGCTTAATCAAATGAGTTATTAAAATTACTTCCACCTCTTTCTTTTGACTGTAGCTAAACGTGTCTACGAGGAAATGTGAAATTCCCTGCGAGGCCATCTTTCTGCATATGGTTTCCTCTAACTTAAGGCTCACACACTGCAATCCTTTGACTGCCTGTAGATACTCTAATGTTTCCATTAATGTCCCTCCTGGAAAGTGTTTTAATATCCGCTAGGACAATATACATCTTTCCCATTACTCTTGTTTTTCAGATTATCTTTTGGAATATACACCGATTGTTCTTTTGGATAAATTTCAAACTTATTTTTGCCAAATTCATAAAAATCCTGTTTGGATTATTCATTTGTACAACCAGAAATATTTTTCTGCCCTCAAGTTGATGGTCTTTTACGACTTCTTATGGAGTGTGGAGGTTTTATTTACACTTCACGTTTTCTCAAAACCACTTCTATATGTGTGACTTCTGACACTATAGCCAACGGGATTCTCACTCAGATTGTTGGTTTTATCTTTGTCTTTTGAAGCCCCTAAATCAAGCCGTTTTTAAACAGTCATATCCTTTGAACTGCTATTTTGTGCAAGGAGTGTTTGTCACCTTTTTCAGAAGCCTGCATTTTATTCTGTGTCCTCTGTCCCTGTCATGCGACCGAGACCAAGACTCCACCCTCAATGGGTAGCTCTGGGGTGGTGGGCGCTATTCCTGCACCTCTCTGCTGGAGCTGCTCTCTGGGATATTCACCCTTTTAAACTTGGCAATGCCTTTTCTTGGCTTTGATCGCCTTCAAGGACACCATTAAAGAGGCATTTTCTCTTTCCAAGTAAAATAAGCAGCCTAGAAGACAGAATTTCCTTCTGGCTTTCTACAACCCATTTACTATAAAAACAAAGCAAAACCATTATTTTCTTGGTTTGGAGACATTTCCACAGGGTCATATGCCAGATTAGAGACAATCCCTGATGCTTTGTAAAACGTTAATGGACAGAGGAATGGTTCTTCATTCCCTAACCCAAGTTCAAGAGACGCAAGGGAGGGTTAGGCTAGGCTTAGTCTCAGCAATAGGGTTAGATTTATAGTGAGAGTCAAGGTTAGGGAAACCAAGTTTAAATGTACTCATGTATCAAACATCAATTTTATAAAACTCCAAAATTCCATACAACACTTCTCTTAAATTACTAAATCCTCAGAACCCTTACATTTCACATCAATAGACGAAGACGCTACTAGTATACTCCTTGGAGAAAATGGCAGCTTTGAATTTTTTGTGGGATAATTAATAGGGTAAGCGAAGGTGAGTATGGCTGGATTTGCTATCAACCAAGCTGAGTAACTGCACGGGTTGCTCGACAGAGGTACAAGCTGCCTCCTACTAGCGCGGGGGTGGGGACAACTGGGCCTGTCCAGCACCTTGTCCTTGGGAGAACACACTTGAGTTATGTTTGGAACCAGATCAGGCAAAACTGGGTAATGAGAATCACTCTTTCATCCTTCAAAGCTTTGTCTGATGAGGACCTGGTCCAGCTTCCTTGGCTTGGGCTTGTGGGCGCTAGTATTTCCACCCAAGAACCATGCTGGGCATGGCCCATCACAGACACCAGACTGAGTCTCATTGGGCATTTTTCAGATGCACTCTCCCTTAAGGAAACATCCCTACCTGCCATCCTGTTCAATAAAACGATGCCTCTCTTCCTTGGCTAATGGTCCCCAGGAACTTAAATGGTGACAGGGATACCGCAGTAGGTCCAGATTCGGAGAAGTTCTTTTCCCAGCTTTCCAATGAGTCCTGCTGCTCCTTGAACTAGCCCTGAGGGACCTCCCAGTGACCCTCCCTCCTCACACAGTAGCTCCTTGGGCTGGAGTCTGCAGATCCATGAACAGATGCCTGGGAGCTCTCAGGATGGGGATTTGGTCATGTGGTGCTTCTGTTGCACCCCAGGGGAAGCAGAGGTTGAAATCATCTCAGGAGAGCAGTGGATGTTGGGGAGGGTGACTAAAAGGAAAAGGGAAGCAGGAGGATTGGCCAGGAGGGACCTGCACACGGTGGCCGACAGAACTGTCCCTGCCCGTCTGTTGTAGTCAACTTTTTTGCTGCTGTGACTAAAAGGATCTGCCAGCACAATTATAGGGGGCTTAAAGCTTCAGAGGTCTTAGTCCATAGAAGGTTGGCTCCATTCCTCAGGGCTCAGGTGAGGCTGAACATCATGGCGGAGGGAAGCAGCTCACATGGTGACCAGGAGGCAGAGAGTCTCCACTTTCCAGATACAAAATATATACTCAAAGCCACACCCTAATTCCCACCACCCCCAGCCACACGCACCACTTCAGTGACCACTCAGTTAATCCCATCAGGGGATTAAATCACTGATTGGGTTAAGGCTCTCACAACCCAGTCATTTCTCCTCTGAACCTTCTTGCACTGTCCCACATGTGAGGTTTGGGAGACACCTCACATCCAGACCCCAATACCATCTCACAGCCAGCTGTGGAGTCAAACTTGCCCCGTCAAGGAGTCTCCTGTTGGGTGGGAATGGACAGAAAGCCTTGCTTAGTCCCTGGGTAAGGCCACCCCAAGAAGCAGTGTGTGATTCTGCCTCAAAAGGGGAAGATGACCTGTTAATTGTCACCTTGTCAGCTGCCCACATGCCTCTCAGCTTATAGGGTGAGCTGAGCTCCACACCTCCGTCTATCATGCACAACAAGAACTGTGGGTTACTACTTTGCAGTCTAGACCAGGGTAGTACCTGGACTTGCATGAGTTTCAAGCTGAGTGAATGCACATTTCTAGGGAGAAGATTCCAGCCTCTTAGCACATTATCTATCCTGGGTTCAGCTCCTTTGTGGAACCAGAACCCGGATCATTTGCCCCTTTGTCCGCTCTCAGAATGGCAAAATCTGGGAAGAGCCCTCTTCCTGACCTCCAGGGTATCCCTCCTGAAGGGCAGGAGCTGCTTCCCATGAATCCAGGCTTCCTCACCCATTGGGAGTTGAGATTTAACGAGCTGAGTAAATCTCCTTCCCGCCTCACAGGGTGGCAACAGTGATAATGTGTTATCTCTTCTGCTAAGTCCTCTTTAAACAAGTACGTCTTGGCTGATCCAAGACCAGATAAGAGAGGGATCCAGGGTCCCTTTGAAAACTGTAATGAATCCAAACAAGAATTCTTGGATGGATCATTTCTGCTCTGGTTTGTATTAGCCATGCAATTAAAGGGTTTGTGCACTGGGGCCCTGCAAGGGGGTCCTTCCCACATGAAAGGGAGGCGGGTCACTTCCTCAGAGGAGGCTTTCCTGAGCTTTCCCTGGCTATTTGGCCCAGACATTGGAAAAGGCCAGTGTTTTCCAAAGGAGAGGTCACTCGGAGGGAAGTCGCCAGAGACGGACCGCAGGGCAGTCCTTCCCAAAGCAACGGCTTCCTTCCTTTCCCCTCCGGTGGCTCCAACCTGCCTGTCCAAGAGCAGGGGAAAGGAATGGCGTGGCAGTGACTGAGAGGATCGAAAGTGATGTGGATGAACTGGGCAGCCCCCTGCCCTCCCGCCCCTGGCACACGCACCACTGCCCATGCTGAGCACCCCAGCTGGGTCAGACAAGGCTCGCTCATTCCAGAGTCCTGTGTGGGGTGGGAGCAGCCGGGAAGTCCTGCTCAGTCCCTGGCTGAAGCCACCCAACAGCGTGATCCTGTTGGAAAAGACAGCCCCTCCGTGCCCCACCTGGCCGGGGCTCTCCGAGGCACCCCTGCCTCCCATCCCTGAACCAACAACAGCTCCCTGGGGCCTCCTTGGCCTGGACGCTTCCCGATCTCACACAGACACCAAGGCTCTGGGGAAGACCGAGCAGCCGAGGGAAGTACAGAGCCCCTCCAGGCCAAGAAGTCCCCACCTGACATGTCTCCATCCCAGCATCTCCCCCAGGCCCTGGCTCAAAGGGACCACCCTTGTGTTTTCTTAAGCGGGACTTGGAGAGCTCTGGAGAAGATGAAGGTCCTATTGCAGTCTTCCTCTTAAGGTGACCTATGCTGCAGGGAGTCTGAAGTCTGACACCCATGCTTCCTTTCCCTGGCACGCTGAGGGTGTGGGGGGCTGCTGGCTACAGGCCGACCCCCTAGAGTGGACACACCTATTCCCCTGTATGGTGGGCAGGGCAGCAAACCAGGTCTTGGCCAATCAGGGCATGCCGTTCTCCTGGCCATGGGCTCAGATCAGTGGTGTCCCATCAGCCCAAGCACAGGACTTGGGGCTGTGGTTAGGTCCTGAGTGAGGAGTCCTGTGAATTTGGTGACTGCTGTCATCCGTGGCCATGGGCAGCAGGGGTGGCAAACAAGAGGGGGCCAAGGTGGAGAAAATAGCAGAGAGACAGAAATGGAGTTGATGGAAGGAGACCTGCTGTCAACCCACCTCGGGGTTTGAATCAGTTGTGGTGGGTCTGCCTCGAGCTCAAAGGCCTCTGGGATGGGTGCCACGTAGAGGCCTTGCTGTCCCCAGCACAGGTAAGAAGCTGAGCTCAGCACAGGTGCACCCCAGCTCCCTGGACACTTCCCTGGGGACCGCGCGCCCCTCTGCGGCTCTGGGGTGCTGTGGAGTAGCTTGACAGCCGCCCTCTTCCCGCTGCTCCAGGACATACTCTGGAACATGCAGGACCGGTAAGCTCACTCTAAGAGCTGCACTGAACAAAGACGCCGCCTGGACTTGGCAGAGGTCGGGGCCTTTGGTCAGACTGGCTGGGAGACAATGGTCTCTGGAAAAACGCAGCTGCTGTGGTTGGTAGGTGTACCCAGAGGTGTCGGAAGCCTTATCCCCGCCTGTGACACTTTTGGGGGAGGTGGCACCTGTAGGAGGCAGGGCCTGGCGGGAGGAAGTTAGGTCACTGGGGTATGCTTTCGAGGGGTGCTGGGCCCGCCCCTTCCTCCCTCTCCTTTCCCAGCCGCCGTGAGGTGATTCGCGTGCTCTGCCATTCACTCCGCACCACGACGCCCTGCCTCACCACGGGCCTCAAAGCCATGGGACCCAGGGGCCATTAAGTTTCAAGACCAAACCTCGAAACTTAATAAACCCTCCTGCTTATGAAGTTGATCATCTCAGGCATTTTGCTAGAATAACAGAAAGCTGACTCCCACAGCCATGACTGCTTCCTGGGCAGGAGAGGCTCCAGCTGAGGGGTGGCATCCATCCTCCCAGCTTCTAGAATGTCTTGCCCCACGTGTAAGTTCTGGTTTCAGGATTGTGAGGAGCGATACTGCGGCACAGGCCTTCTCCAAGAGCAGGAAGCTCTTCTGTGCACGTCCCCACCCCAGGCCCGCAGGACTGCCTTCTTGGGGGCCTATCCTGACAAAGGCAGGCAGGTCGGGCCCCCAAGCACGCAGACCCAGGAGGCTGCTCTACCACCATTCTAGAAAACACTGACATGCAGAGGGAAATAAGAATCACCCAGGACCCTCAGATCATAACTACGTGCATACCTCCCAGGGTGTATTTCTCTTTTTAAAACAAATATTTCAGTACAATTTATACACAAAAAGTATACAAATCCCAAAAGTACAGCTTGACAAATTTTCAAAAATTGAACACACCTGTGCAGTCAGTGCCAGGTTGGAGAAACAGCCCCAGAAGTGCCCCCGGGCCCCGTCCCCTCCAGTGCCCCTCCCTCCCAGGGCCCCCAGCCCCAGCCCTTAAGGTCGCCTCTCACACAGTGTGCTGCTGTTTGGGACCCGCCCTTTGCACCTCATTCTGTCGCCGTGACTCACCTGCTGTGACCCCATAGTGGCCCTTGCTCATTCTAACAGCTGTGTAGCATCATCTCGTGTGGGCATGACACAGCTTAATTACCCCCTGATCGATGACCATTAGCCCTTTTGGAAGTTTCCAGTGTTTTGCAACAGAAAGTGCCCAGTGTGCTCTCAGGTAGTATCTCTTGAGGAACGGGTGCCCCTGTGTCCAGGGCACGTACCTAAGGCTGGACGTGGCTGGTCAGAGGACACGTGACTTCAACTCCAGCAGCCACAGCCAAAGCATTGTCCAGGCGGTCACACCAGCCCTCACACGGCCAGCAGTGTCCCAGGGAGCTGCTGCTCACCCCTGCTGGGATCCGTGTCCTCCTGGCTGATCTTCCCTCCGTGTCTCAGTATCTGAATGGTCTCTTGTGAGTGCCTCTTCCAATCCTGCCCATTTCCTCAAGTTCCTTACTGTTTTCATATTGATTTGTAGGAGTTCTTTGCATATTCTGATTTGAATCCATTTTAGACATGAGTATTAGAAATTTTTCTGTGGCTTTCATTTCTACTGTCTTCATAATGTTTTAATGTTAATCTTATTTTTTATTTATTATTTAACATGTTTTGTGCCCTGCTTAAGGATTCTTTGCCTACTCCATGTTCATTCTTCATTGTTTCTCCTTCAACGCTTAAATCTATAGTGAATCTGTAAGTGATTTTTATAGGATATGGTTTTTTTTTTTTTTTTTTTTGCCAGGAGATCCAGTTGATTGACTCAACAAACTTCCACTCTTTTACTGAAAATATTTTGCGAATATATATGCATGTTTATTTTAAACAAGTAATTTCATAATGTAGATGGAGTATTTCAAATATAATTTTAAATTAATGCTAATTGCCATTTAAGTTAACCGAAACACAATTTTAGTGTCCATATCACATAATGTTATATTATACAGATATACCAATTTATTTAGCCATCAAGTGCTATTAGACATTGAAATTGTTGCCAGATTTTTGTATGTGCAGAATTGTGATAAAGGGCTAGTTATATCTATTTCAATGTGTGTTACTAGGACAGACTCCTAGAAAGATTGACCCAAATAAATATTTTAAGCCCTCTGATAATTATTGCCAAAATGCTTTTCAGAAGGTTTGTTAAAACAAAATTCCATAAAAAACAGAATTTTACTTTATTCCCCCAATGCACCTCAATCTGTCAGCATTGAGTACTACCCTTAAAGCCTTTGACAATTGTATGGCCAATAAATCACATGTTAATGTCAAGTTGGGTTTTCTTTTATAGTGAATGGGAATACTTCACATTAGCTACTTTTATTCCATTTTTCTGAGAACAGTCAGTTTGATCATTACTGTTTTATATTAGACATTATTTTTCTCGTTGTTGATTCATCTGAACTATTTATATAGGAGGTAGAAGTCAGACTGGTCAATGCAGACTTATTGCCAGGAGATGTTGCCCACTTACTTAGGAGTTGCATATTTTATGTGGTTCAGCCTGACAATCTTCATTTTATTCTTTTTTCCATTACTTGTAATCTTCAATAGCTTAGACCAAGTACTGACTTCTATAGACAATTTGGGATTTAGTTTCTTCCTCTATCTGAAACTTATTCTGTAGCTTCGATATCAGATATGGATTCTTTCAAATCTATGAATATTTTTGATGTAATATATAGATCTTTTCAGATCCATGAAATTTGACCTGAAATACGTCTTCAACATCTTCTGTTTTTTTTGGCACTGGGGATTGAACCCAGGGGTGCTTAACCACTGAGCCACAGCCCCAGTCTGTTTTATTTTTTATTTTGAGACAGAGCCTCACCAAGTTGTCCAGACTGGCCTTGAACTTGGGATCCTCCTGCCTTGGTCTCCTAGGCCAGGGATTACAGGCGTGCCCCACCATGGCCAGCTCTTCTGTCCTCTACCTGATTGCTCCCAGCAGCTGTGCTGTTTCCCAGCAAGGAGCTGTGCTGCGGTGATCTGGGTCATTCTAGCTGCTGGCACTAAAGTTCCTCCTGTATGTGACACCACATTGTTTGAAAGATTCTCATTTATTTATCCATTTACCTATTTATTTAGTGGTACCAGGGCTTGAACCCAGGGCACATGCCACTGAGCTACATCCGCAGCCCTTTTATTTTGAAGCAGGGTCTCAACCAGTTGTCCAGGCTGGCCTTGAACTTGTGACCCTGCTCCCTCCGCCTCCCGAGTCACTGGGACTACAGATTCTCGTGATCTTTGTGGTGTGACAGGGGAGCCTCCGGAGGCTGGGGACCTACTACAAGGAAGCCTTGAAGGAAGCAAGCTGCCCGCGATGCCCCATGCCAGAGAAGACCAAGGGCTTTGGGGGAGCAGGGGAGAGTGAGGAAGACGGGTGAGGGAGGAGAAGTCAGGGGAGGGGAGAGGCTGACACCGAGGGGCCAGGGCAGGGCTGAGGGGCGGTGTGTTCAGCGGGGACCACATGGACGGGCGCCCAGGGTGTCAGCCCGTGGGGCGAGGCTGCGGACAGCCTCCTGTCCCGCTCCTGTGCCCAGACCCCAGACTGGCTCTGTTCTGTGAGACTCAGACGGGAGCAGAGCCCACGTGTGCAGAGGCCCTGACGCTGGGCGGGAGGTGTCCCTCGGGAGCACAGGGCTTTGGGCCTGGCCGCTGCAGGTGGGAGCCCACGGAGGGGCCGGCCCAGCTCTCCCAGGATTGGTTCCGCTCAGCCACTCCTTCGGGCCCCTCCCTTCGCTCCTCCCCTCCCTTCTGATCGCAGGGCACTTCTTTTGGGAGCCCAGATCCCTAAGTTCCTAAGTTCTCCCTAAGTCATCTCTCTGCGTCTCGGCGTGTCTTGTGACACTCTCTTTACCATCATAACCATTTTTTAACTTCTTTTTATGTATTTATTTTTATGTGGTGCTGAGGATGGAACCCAGTGCCCCACGGGTGCCGGGTACTGAGCCACAGCCCTGGGCCCCCTCACGGCCGTTTTCAGGGTACAGCAGGATACTGTTAGGTACGTACCCTCGTTGTGAAAGCGCTCTCCAGAACGCTTTGATCCTGTTCAACCCAAACTCTGTCCATGGAACCCTGACTCCCTTCCCCTCCCCGGCCCTGGCACCCACCTTTCTACTTCCACCTTCTCTGTGACTTTGGCCCTCGAGGGACCTCTCATAAGTGGCATCCTACAGTACCTGAGTTTCTGTGGTCACCTTATTTCGTTTAGCCTGACGTCCTCGACATTCATCTGTGTGGCAGCGTGGGTAGGAGTTTCCTTTCTTTCTAAGGCTGAAATCTTTCCGTGGTGTGGAGGGACCGTGTGGTTTGTCCACTCACCTGTCCAGGCACACTGGGTTGCGTCCACTGTGAGGCCATTGTGACTCATGCTGCCCCAAGCCCTCTTTGCGTCCTTAACATTAGAACTGCAGCCCGCACTTGGTCCCATGGGAGGAGCCCCCGAGGCACGCCAGGGTGCGTCCGTCCCTTGAGACGGACCTTGCCCCACCAGGGAGTTGTGACTCGTGGCCACAGCTGGCCATGCTGTGGCCAAGCCCTCCTCCCTCATCCACACAGGGGAGCGTAGGAGTGCGTCCCTTCTGACCTGCCGTGAGGCTCCTCCTAGTTAGTTCCAGAAATGTGAGCGCTCAGGCGACTCAGTCCTTCTCTGTGTCCTGATTCTCTTTTTCAGAGAGTTCTGAAAAGAGAGACATTTCCTGCGACTTTAGTGGTCATGCTAGATGCAACCCATAGCACACCTGAGCCGGGCGTTCCTTCTCTCCGGGATGCCGGAAGTGGAAGAGGGTCTGCCTTGTGCTTTGTGATCACGGCATCTTCTGAGATAACTAGGTTCCTCAGAGTGGTCCCCTTTCTTTCAACAAGCATCCAGTGAGAGCTCTTTGTACATCCGTCCCTGTGTTGGGCATATTAGACACAGACATGAATGAGAACCCTGGCCACAGAGAGGGCCATGGACCGTGGGACTCACACACACTCACAGGCAGCCCAGTGTGACCCATACGTCCTTGGGTGCAGTTACGGCCAGCATCGTACACCTTCCAGCCTTGGCCTGTGGTTGTATTTTAGGAAGTTACAGCAGGATTGTTGCCTGAACAATCGGCCTCATTATAAAGATGGCACACAGGACTTGAAGAAACAAAGTGGGTAGTGGGAACTGGGTGTCTGCCCCCTGAGGCTGATGTGCAAGACCCTCCTCCAGGGCTAGTTCCTTCTTGAACCAGGCTGCCTGCCTCTGGGCCCAGCTTAAAGCTGTCCTTGGGCTTTGTTTAGTTAGGCTTTGAAACGAGATGCTGAGCTCTGGGATTTCAGTTAGAAATTCCATGCTCCTGCTATCTAATTCCTTGCTGAAATGACACAGAGTTTTAGACTCACCCTTCC
The DNA here is from genome assembly GCF_902686445.1 of Sciurus carolinensis. Classification (NCBI taxonomy): domain Eukaryota; kingdom Metazoa; phylum Chordata; class Mammalia; order Rodentia; family Sciuridae; genus Sciurus; species Sciurus carolinensis. The sequence continues at coordinate 179,648,693 of NC_062215.1, read as the reverse complement.
TGATGCGTGTGAGTCTTATCTCACATCCTGTGGGACAATAGCTGGAGTGTGGCCGCAAGATTACCAAACAGTCGGTTTCCATAAACAAAATCCATCAGCCTGCTCCGTCTTGCCATGAGGGGTTAGCACATGAAGACTCTGGGGAAGTTCTGCTATCAACCTGAGCTGGTGACATACAACACACAGGACCATGGTGACATTCTGAAGCGTCCTTGCCTTGTGGGGTGTGCAGTCTTCTCACTGTGTCTGTGACCTGGAAGGGGCGTTCTGGTGGACAGGTATGCTTTCCCACGCCCAGGATCCACTTCCCTTAGGCTGTGTTGGAGGAGCTGGACTCTCCCGTGGGGACCCCATCTCCTATTTCTATCACCCCTTCAAATGGCCCCAGTGCTATAAATTGGGAGGGTGGTCCAACCAGCCAAATTAGATGCTCTCAGACATTTGAACAGAACCTCTAGCTAGTGGTGAGCTGAGGCCCACCCATCGTGAGGGCTCAGCCCTGAGGAGCTGCACTTCAGTGCCTCCACCCAGGGCTCACTCGCTGGTTGGCTCTTGCTGTTCTTCGCGTTTCATGAGGCATTCCATATTTTTCTTTATAATACGATTTTGCCTCTGTTAGCTGAAATCCAGGTCTGTTATTTCACCTGCAGGGTCTTGATTGAACACCCCTGAGACTCAGAAGGCAGGAAGGGTACTCCAGATGAGGGTCAGCGAGCCAGGGGCAAAGGAGAGGGTGAGGATGAGGGGCCGGCGATGGAGGTGAAGTGCAGGCTCAATGTCAGCAAGGAATCTGGGCAGATTAGGTTTCAAATGAGTGAAGAAGCAGATGAGGGGTCTTCCCGTGACATGGAGACGGAGCTCTTTCACAGGGAGGAGAGGCTGCATTACCCCTGGAAAGGTTCCTGGAGTTGAGGGATCCTGGACCTGCAAGGCCCAGGAAGCTGGTGCTCTGCCACCCGGCAGCTTCGAGTCACGTGGGAGTTGGCGGGAGAGGAAAACGATGACTTGGAAATCACAGGTGTGTGGATTTACCTAATCCAAACCCGGGAGCCTCATGCAGCTGCCATCTGGGGCTGGATTAGGTCTTTGACTTCACCTTCACAGGACCTGGTGTGCTCCACTGCCCTCAGTCCCCAGGAGCTAGCCTGCACCTCAGTCCCCAGGAGCTAGCCTGCACCTCAGTCCCCAGGAGATAGCCTGCACCTCAGTCCCCAGGAGCTAGCCTGCACCTCAGTACCCAGGAGCTAGCCTGCACCTCAGTCCCCAGGAGCTAGCCTGCACCTCAGTCCCCAGGAGATAGCCTGCACCTCAGTCCCCAGAAACTAGCTTGCACAGCCCCAGCACCAAAGGGCCAATGCACGCTCTGACCAGGACTTGGGCTCCTCCTGACCTCCAGGGCCCCTCCCAGGGTGGGCAGGCAGGGCAGCCACATGCCAAATTCTGATCAACTGGCTTCCCCTCTGGGGCTCAGCAGCAGCCGTTTACAGGCTTACGACAGATGAAGTCCATATCCCGTGTGCCTCCGCCTCCGCAAGGGTTCCTGGTGAAGGGTCCAAAGGCTGAGCCAGACGCCCGTGGTATATCTCCTGCTCCGCCACACGCCTCTTCCTCCCCTGGGCTGGGAGCCGTGCAGTCCCCTCTGCCTGGGCAGCCTGAGGCTCTCCTCAGTTCGGCAAACCCCCTTCCCAGGGTGGATCCTCCCCAGACCCCCAACCAGGAGCCCTGTCCCTCCATGGCTGCAGCTGCACCTGGAAGTGGCACTTTCCTGCAATTACTTTAAGAGCCGTCCGGGACATAGGCTGGTGAACCAGAGCTGTGGATGCCCAGAGAGGTGGGTTTCTAGGTCAGAGACACCTTTAAAAGTATGACGGAAGCTATGGGCACGTTGAACACGCCCACGGATGGCAGACCATGATCGTAGGGTGTTCCTGGAAACTCCTAAGCACAGCCGTTGGACAGTGCGGGCATACAGAGCCATCTCCAGGTCTGTGGGTCACCAGCCTGGCCCCAGGGTCCACAGACTGGCCTCCCGAGGCTGCCCCTGCGTTGGTGAGACTGTCAGGTTCGTGAAGGAGCCTGCGGAACCAGCCGAATGCCAAGGGCCACCTGGAATGGCTCCAGAGGGTGGAGAACGTCATCAGAGGCCACTCACCACCTGGAGTAGAATCTGAGACCCAGCCCCATCAGTCCTGGCCAGAGGCCTGAGGAGAGCCCCTGGTTGCGGAGGACAGGTGGTCTCGTGAGGCAGGCGAGCTCCCTCCCTCTGCCCAGCCCTCCCTCCTGTGAAGCACCATCCCCGGGACTCCACCAGGGTGCGCATGCCCAGGAAGAATGGCAGAGGAGAGGCCTCCTTGGGTAGGGCTCCAGGAACGCCTGGCCTTGCAGAAGGTCTGCGATAAAGCGCAGGACCGGCGCATGGCTCTGTGCTGGCTCCTGGTTAAGCAGCAAGTCCGCCCCATAACCAGCTCGTCTTCCTGTCAGGGACCCTCCTTCTCCAGCTTCAGCTAGAGCCAGGCCAACCAGCAGCCCTCCAACTTGCTTGCAGCCCACGGGTCCTGCCCTCTCAAGTCCTTGTCCCTCTCCTCTCGCAGCCCAGCATGGCAGCCACATGCTGTCTCCTCTCTGTGACTCCTGCCCACAGACACTGTCATGGCTCCTCCCCGTTCCTATGCCATCCCTTCCCGTACCCCATGCCCCAGCAGGCAGGCGGCAGAGCTGACCAGGCAGGCTGGCAGCAGTGTGAGCTCCTTCCCTGCCCAACCACAGCAGCCCATCCTGTCCGCAGCTGCCCTGTGATACTTGTGACATGTCACTACTCAAAATCTTCCTGTGGCCCTTCCATCCTGCCCCTCCACCAACTACCCATAGTAAAGTCTGAATGCCTTGAACCGACCTACAGCACAACCCTGAAATGGCCCCGGCTTCCCCCTTTCTTATATAAAATTATTGACCATTTTTCGATAGCCATATTTTAAGGGGGTGATAGAGGTTATGTGGCGAGACGGGGGCACAGCTTGCCTGAACAGGTATAGGGCTGGAGTGACAATCCCTCGGGAACTGCGCCTGTCTTAGGTTGTCCGTGATAGAGCAACATCCTTACCCGTCATTGGATAATGAGGCTCTAGCCCTCATTTCCTGTCTTAGGTTGGTATGAGCTCTTACGAATCTTACCCGTCATTGGCTGTCCAGTTCAGCTCACAGGGGTGATGGTCTTTTAAGATCACCATCACGATCCATCATCTCCAGTCGATGGTAATGAACCTGAATAGGTTTTGCCTGTATAGCCTCAATTTGAGCTTTAAGAAAAGCCACGATCTTGTTGAATATCAAAGGACCTATAGATACAATAAGCAGCAAGCAAAGGAGGGGACCTTAGCAGGGTCCTCAAGTCCTGCATGGCTGTGGGAGAGCAGTGAACAGGCAGCCATTATCCAGAGAAGCAATGGTGTGCAGTCACAGGGTCTGTCATTCAGGGGATTTTTCGCATAGATTGTCGGCTGCATCTATAAGAGAGGAAGATTCATCCTCAGGGGGAAGGTTTCCATCCCTGGGTTGTGGTAAATCATTGACCTGTTTGACCAGGCGTTCTGGTAACCATCTTGGGGCTGCTTGTTCTTGATCTAAAATACAAGCTGAGCCTCGTCCCCAAATGAGGACGGGATCTGGGCCTTTCCATTTATTTGTTAAAGGATCGCGCCACATAACAGATGGGCGAGCAGAATTAGAAGAGGGATGCCAATGTCTGTCTGCGGTCGAATGTCCTTCATTGTCTAGGGTAAGAAAGTTAAGAGCAAATAATGCATGATTAAGGCGATCCCTGGGAGTGGTAAATGCAAGGGAAGAGGCCTTAAGGCGGGTAAGCCAGGTTTTTAAGGTGAGGTGTGCACGTTCCACAATGCCTTGACCTTGAGGGTTATATGGAATTCCAGTAGTATGAGAGATTTGAAGAGTGGCACAAAACTGTTTGAACTTGGTACTGGTATATGCAGGGCCATTATCTGTCTTAATATGTGCTGGCTTTCCCATTATGGAAAAGGCTGAGACAAGATGAGAAATGACATCCTTGGTAGCTTCTCCGCAATGCGGTGATGCAAAAATAAAGCCACTAAAGGTATCTATGGAAACATGTATGTACTTTGTTTTCTCAAATTCAGGAAAGTGAGTAACATCCATCTGCCAAATCTGATTGGGCAGTAATCCTCGAGGGTTAACACCCAGATGTTGAATAGGAAGGGAGACAACGCAAGCAGGACACGCTTTTACAATTTCCCTTGCTTGTTGCCTGGTAATTTTACAGAGTAACCGAAGGCTCTGAGAATCTAAGTGGTGAAGTTTGTGTAAATCTGTGGCCTCTTGGATGGATCCAATAAGAACTGGGAAAAGGGACCAAGTGGCTGCATCAGCCTGAGCATTACCCCGTGATAGGGGACCGGGAAGATCAGAATGTGCTCTAATGTGTCCTAAGAAAAATGGATGTTTTCTAGCCTGAATTAGTTGTTGAAGCTGGTTAAACAAAAAGGCTGCGTTGGAGGAAGCCTTAATGGTGGGTGAAATCTCCAATAGGGGCACAGAATGGGCAATGTAAGCACTGTCTGTATAAATATTAATAGGTTTATCAAAAAATGTCATAAAGACTTGTGTTATAGCAAACAATTCTACAAGCTGTGCTGATGGATAAGCAGTGTCAAAGGTGGTAGGCTGATTATCAACAACAAAGGCTGCACGGCCATTGCTGGAGCCATCTGTAAAAACAGTAAGGGCTTGTGGAATAGGAGCCTTCCGAGTAACCCGAGGAAAAATAAATGGATGTAACTGAGCAAAATGCAAAAGGGGGTCATTGGGAAGGTGGTTATCGATTATTCCCAAAAAGCCTGATAGAGCAATACCCCATTCATCCCTCGTCTGTAGCAAAAATTTGGTTTGATCCTTAGTGTATGGAATCAGAATGTTATCAGGGTCTTTGCCAAAATGTTGTCGAGAAAGCAAGCGACCTTTAATAATGATAGAAGCTACCTGAGCAGGATAGACAGCAATAACTTTAGAGGATGTGGCGGGCAAATGAACCCAGAGCAAGGGGCAACCCTTATTTTTAAAATGTGGATCCCGCTGCCAGAATAGTCCCGTGGGTGTATGAGGGGTGTGTAATATAACCAAAACCAAAGGAAGGTTATAAGATATTTGTGTAACAAATTGTTGAGCGATGGCTTCTGTGACTTGAATTAATGCTTGCCATGCCTCGGGAGTAAGCTCTCGAGGAGAAGAAGGGTCAGAATCTCCCCTTAAAATATCATTAAGAGGCAAAAGCACATAGGTGGGTAGTTTTAAATATGGTCTTAGGCATTGGATATCCCCTAGTAGTTTTTGGAAATCGTTAAGAGTGTGGAGATGGTCCACACACAATTGTATATTAGGGATTTGAATTTGATTAGTTTGAAGTTTGAGGCCCAAGTAGGTGTAGGGGTCCTGTGTTTGAACCTTATCAGGGGCTATCTGAAGTCCCAAGGCAGTAAGGGCTTTATAGAGATCCAAATAACAATTGTTAAGATCATAGGTATTAGGTGCAGCAATTAACAAATCATCCATATAATGTAATATATAAACTTGTGGCCACCGCTCTCTCACAGGGTCTACTGCTTGAGCAACATATTTTTGGCAAAGACTAGGGCTGTTAGCCATACCCTGGGGAAGGACCTTCCATTGAAATCTTTGCATAAGGCCCTGAAAATTGATGCGGGGGAGGCTGAAAGCAAAATAGGGTCTGTCATCAGGATGTAAAGGAATAGTAAAAAAGCAATCTTTTAAGTCGATGACCATTTTATAATAGTCCCTAGGAATAGCTACCGGTGTAGGGATGCCTGGCTGTAATGCCCCCATCGGGCGCATAACCTTATTGATAGCGTGCAAATCCTGTAAAAGGCGCCATTTGCCTGACTTCTTCTTAATAACAAAAATAGGAGTATTCCAGGGTGAGGTTGAGGGTTCCACATGGCCGGCTGTCAACTGTTCCTGTACTAACATGGAGGCAGCCTCTAATTTTTCTTGGGTAAGGGGCCACTGATCCACCCACACAGGAGTTTGAGTTTCCCAAATAATTTTGTCTGCATGGGGTACAGGAGGGTCAGGGACCGACACTAAAAATCCACATACCCAAGTCCAAATTTGTCTGTTTTTTGTATGGGCTGTACAGGCTCAACCTGTCCTTGTCCTAGCCTCCCAAGGCCTGTACCAGGGATAAAGCCCATACGAAGCATTTGATGAGTGACTAAAGAGTCGGGACTAGCAAGAATAACTTTCATTTGGCTTAGAATGTCTGGTCCCCAAAGGTTGACAGGGAGATCAGGAACAACGAAGGGGGTAACGGTTCCTTTATTCCCTGTGTTATCTTTTGTGTCAGTCCAATTGAGCACCCTGGAGCTAACTAAGGGGTTTCTTGACTGCCCTATTCTTTTAAGGTCAGTTAGTGATGAGGTGAGGGGCCATTCTGATGGCCAATATTTTTGAGAAATAACTGTGGCGTCCGCACCAGTATCTAGGATCCCTTGGAATTTCTTTCCTTCAATAAATAAGGTAAGAGTGGGTCTTTTGTGGGAGATAGGTTGGACCCAATACACATCAGAGGAACCTAAAGAGGCTGTGTTTCCTGGTGAATTTCCTGAATTGAGGGGAAGGAGTATTAATTGTGCAATTTTTGTTCCTGCAGGGATGGCAGCTACTCCGTTAACAGCTGTGGCCAGTATTTTAATTTCTCCAGTGTAATCATCATCAATGATGCCAGGGAAGACCTGAACACCTTGTAAGGTGGTAGGAGCTCTCCCAAGAATAAGAGCACACATATGAGGTGGAGGGGGGCCTACAACCCCAGTGGGTATTATTTGAGGTCCTTGCATAGAGTCTAATATTGTATCGGTGGAGGCACAGAGGTCCAATCCTGCGCTGCCTGGGGTAGCACGTTGGAGGGAGGTGATTGTGGAGAAGGACAGGGAGCCTGGATTGGGTTGGGAGTCTGAGAGGGAACAAACCTTATTGCCCCTGGGTTTGCTCTGGGGGTGGTCGGGGCCAGGGGCTGGCCCCGAGAGGAGTTTCCCGAGAAGTTAGAGGGAATAGGCTGTCCAAGGGCATTGGTCTTGGATCTACACTCCTTGGCCCAGTGGCGACCTTTACCACATTTAGGGCAAAGGGTGAGCGGAGGTGGTTTAGTCCCTGTTTGAGGAGATATGGGTCCTTGACCCAGTTTCCCTGTTGGGCAGTCTCGCGCAAAATGGCCAGGTTGTTTGCAAGTAAAGCAAGTACGTGGGCCAGGGTGGTGAAGGGCCTTGGTGAAGGCGGCACCAATGGCGAGACCCATGGCATGGGCTGTTCCTACCCCGGCACACAGCCTAATGAAGTCAGAAAGGTCCCCTTTATCTTTGTGGGGCCGAAGAACATCTTGACATATTGGGTTGGCATTTTCAAAGGCAAGATATTTTACAAAGGAGCTCTCGTTTTCACTTGGTCCAAGTAAGCGCTCCGCAGTTAGATTAAGCCGGGCAACAAAGTCACTGTAAGGCTCGTCAGGACCCTGACGAATTTTTGCTAGGGAGGTGGTGGCCGAGCCCTTTTGAGGGAGCCGTCTCCAAGCATGCAAACCAGCAGTTTGAACCTGTGCTAGGAGCCCAGTAGGAAAGCGTGCCTGTTTAGGGTTAGTATCAAATGGCGCATTACCCACTAGTTTAACATAGGTCCAGGATTTAGAGGAAGCCTTGGTTGAATTTTTTTGGGCAGTTTCCCTACAGTATTCCCTAAAGTCTGCGTTCCACAACAGGAAGTCACCCGCACTGAGGGTGGCTCGGGCCAAAAATTTCCAATCATTAGGGGTGAGCCACTGTGTACTATGGTTCTCTAGCAAGGCCAGTGTATAATGTGCAGTGGGGCCATACAGTGTACAAGCCTTTTTAAGTCTTTCAAGAAAGCGGAGGCTCAGCCTTTTATAAGAACCAAGGGCTCCACTCTGTCCAGAGGTGGGCTCCTCCTCATCCCCTGATTCCTGGTCCTCCTCTTGTTCCCTCTCTGGTTCTACCTCTTGTTCCTCCCCTGATTCCTCTTCCTGACTTCCTTTTAAATTCTCTGCTTCAGTTTGTGCGGGCTGATCTGCTTGACTGCGAGTGACTGGAAAGGCAAGAACAGGCTGACCACGTGGCTTCACCTTACGAGTATTGAGGGGTCTTGGACCAGTTTGTGTTAACTCCGTGCCCAAGGCCAGTGAGCGAAGCTCGGCATCAAGGGCTTTTAGTTCTTTTAAAAGTTGGATTTGTTCCCGCCTATGTTGGAGAGACTCGCGTAAAGGAGTTAGATTAGGCAAGGGAAGTGGGGAAAAAATGTCTGGGGGGGCAGTAGGTCCCTGAGGGGCCGGAGCACGAAAGGCAGGGGGTGTATAAGTGGGAAGTGGATTTTTAAGAGGTGGCAGGTCTGGAGAATGGTGTTGAGCCGCTGCCTCCTCCAGGGTAGCCTCCTCCTCTGGGGTCACGTCATCATGGGGATTTAAAACCGGATAAATCTTAGGGGGACTTTTAGGGGACTTTTTTGGTAAGGTGGGGTCTGGGAGGTTCCCGGGGTCTGGGAGGGTCCCAGGGTCCTGAGAAGGCTGAGTAGGGGGCATTTGAATACTAACCGAAGGGCATGCCGATGGGGGGCGAGAGGTGGATTGCATTGCCTGCTCCCCAATCTTTACAAGTTTTAAAGTACCACTGTCAAAGGGTGAGCTTTTAAGAATCTCATTAATTAAATTCCAATAAGAAAAGGCAGTGACAGGCACCTTTTGAGGACCAAAAGTCTCATAATAATCTTTGAGGCAGTCTCCTACTCTGAGCCACCTTTTACCATCAATTGACTCCTCGAGGGGAAACCAAGGACACAAATCCTCTATGTATGAAAAGAATGACCTTAAATCCTTTTTCTTAACACGCGCTCCCCGAGTCTTGAGGGCCTCCTCGAGACCCGTCAGAAACAAATCATGTGACGAAACTGCTTGTCCCATGGTGCGTCACTCACCTTGCGCTGGCCTCACTCTCCTCCTGGATCTGACTCCCGGTCGTGTCCACCGAGGCGATCCCGAATCCCGCTTGGCCAAGTCTTCCCCAGAGGGCAGCGTTCGCTTCTCAAACAAAGGCTGGAGCCAACCACGTTGGGCGCCAACTGTCCCGACCCGCGGGACATCAACGCGGAACGGCAAACCTAAGAGAGAAGGAATGAAGGGACAAGAGACGCAGGGAGAGGCAGCAAGACAGGAATTCTGATCAAGCTGCAAATTTTTATTGTCCTCACGGGTATTTATGCTGAGGGAATGAGGGGTATGACGAGGTGCAGCCTGGTTGGCTGTGTTCTTCTATTGGGCTCCTGATAGGCTGCAAGTTCGCGCCGGCGGGAAGGTGAGGTTCGCAACGGCGGGAAGGTGAAGTCCCGGAAGAGAAGCAGGGACGGCACCATAGGCGCCATACTGTCAGAATTATCAGCCAGGAGGGGGGAGGGGCGCTGCTGCTTATTGTAAAGGTCAGAATGTTCTCAGAATGAGAACTTCTTGGTCCCTGACACCCGGCCATCTATCAATCACACTGTCCTGTAGCCTGGGCTGCAGCCATCAGACCAGCTCTATGTCCTGCCCTGCTCCTCACCCCAGTCTTCTGGCCATCCCTGTCCATCCTCAGTCTCCCCGAGAGCCCATCCGCTAACCCAGCACCTCCTCCTGCTCACCCAGGTGAGCTCAGGCCCATCTTCCCTGGGCTCCGGTGCACCCGGGCTGCCTCCTGCACAGCTTTTATCTTGATTCTTGGCCGCAGGAACTATCAGCTTTCAACTACAACCCGGTATTTGAGACTGACTCTCCTTTTAGCATTCGCTGAACTTGGCGCGCTGCTTGACACAGTGTAGGTGTTCGAGGCTCTCAACAAAGCCAGATGCCTAACTAACCAATGGAGGTCCTAGACTCCTCTGAGCAGGGAGGTGAGTTGGGCGACAGGCTTGAGGATCGTGCATCCACCTGGGTGGGGTGAGCTCCAACTCTAGGGAGATGGGGTGGGTGTTTCAGTGTCTTCGAGCCTCCGTCTCTTCCCCGGTGGAGTGAAGACCACTTGCCTTACTCCAGGGAGCCAGTGTGGCCATGAATGGAGCATAACACTTGCACCTGATGAGTCAGGGTACAGAGGCACATGCCCCACGTGTTCCCACACATGCGCGTGCACACACACACACACACACACACACAGGCACAGGCACACACAGGCACGAACACACACTCACACACACACACAGACATTTGTGCACAAGAACGTGAGCATGTGTGCACACACTTGAAACGTGTACACAGATGCATGCTACACACGTGTATTCAAGATGTGCTGTACACACGAATTGGCCAAATGCCAAGTGACCAAATGTTAAAACCAATATGTGGGTGAAACTGAGATCAATGCACCCAAAAGACATTATTCAAACCAGTTTAAACATTTTTTATGATCATACTTAGACAAAAATGTCAAAGCTTGACAATGTAGTGCAGGAAGAGCATTCTCTGTGCGGTCAGCCCTGGTCCCCGCTGTCCTCCTGTAGTTTGCAGTGAGCTGGGCAGTTGTGAGCCACCCACGGAGACTTGGTTCCTCCATGACCTCAGCTGACAGTGGCGCCTGAGACCGGCTTCCTGCCACTCCTTCTGCTGCTGAGCCCGTGTGCACTCGCACAGGCTCAAGATTTGATTTTGGAGTCTTGCCTTTCTTTATTTTTGAGATGGAAAAGTATTGGCATTTTGTTCTTAGTGTGTGAATTCTCAAATAGGATATTTTTCTGGAAAGACTTGTGACCTAAATGGAATTAAACACAAAACTTTAAATATGGTTACTTAGATTCCTTTGTTTACCCTTGTGAATCCTCCTCATCCCCAAACACCTCTACAAAGCTTGGAATGATGACTTACCTAATCTCTGCCCTCCTTCTAGCATTGCTATTTAAATTTTTGTGACTACTTTTATCTTAAAATGTTTTATAAAAGTTATGCCTAATTATCTACCACATATGCTTCTATCCATCATCAACCAATCTATTATTTCTTTACTTAACTATACAAAACAGTTTAATTATGATTTTTATACATAAGTTAGTAGGTTTTACGTTATCATTTATGGTAGCATTTTGCTCATGTCATATTAACTACGAGTTTGTACTTCCATGGGTTGGTGGGATTTTGCAACATAAAGTGCATAAGATTTTTATTTCAGATTGCATTTACCTTGAACATGAACATTCCCAGGTCAATCGTAGACCCAGTGACAATTTTGTCTGTTTCCACTATCTCACAGCAATCAGAGGCGTCCTTAGGGACTGTCCTAGCAGAGACTTTGGGAACACCCTCCTCACCAACAGCCACAGGAGGGAGTACTGTGTCACACTCAGGAAGACATGGACAAGCCTCTACAGGGCCGTCGGTCCTCTGTCTCCTTGTCCCCACCACAGCCCCCGTAAAGACACCGAGTGGGGACTTGAGATGGAAGTTCACCAATGCAGGTGGAAGGAGGGTGGGCCCGTCCTTGAAGAAGGGTCTTGGACCTGCAGGACCCAGGAGGAATGGAAGGCAGCCTGGCCACCTTGGCCCTTCTGTGAGGATCGGTTCCTGCCATGCTGGCCCCTTCCACCAGCACAAAGCAAGGCTTTCCCAGCCTGTCCACCTTGGTCTTGACTTCCTCCTATCACCAGCCCTCTCTGACTGCCCTGGTTAGGCAAAAAGGGGCTGCCAAGTTGTCTGGGACAGTTGTTAACGGGCACTCATGCCTGGCATCAGAGAGGAGTAGCTTGTTAATCACTGGTACGTTCTTCCCAAACAAATCTCCCAAAGGAACAGAAAGTGTATGTTGTCTCTGGACTGGACTCAGTTCAGCAGTCCTGGTGCTGACCACATGCCCAGTGAGTGACGGTATGGCTGTGTAATAGCCACCAGCTGTGTTTGCTATCAACTCCCACAATGCCTAGATGACAGGATTCATCCACCTTGATAAAGGTCATTCACATGAACAATGGAGTGAGTGCGTTTTCTAGCGACCACAGCTCTTTGGGACAGGGTGTTGTCACTCTGAAAGATTTGTACCCAGTAGGGTTGGGGCCAAGAGGAGGGGCGTTTTAGTTTTTTGTTGCTGCTACCAAAAGACCAAAGAACCACTGAGAGGGGGATGGTCTATTTGGCTCATGGTTTCAGAGGTTCAGACCGTGGTTGGCCAGCTCCATAGCTCTGCGCCAAGGTGAGGCAGAACATCATGGCAGAAGGGCGTGGTGGGGAAAAACTGCCCATGGCAGCCAGGAAGCAGAGAGAGAGCGCAAGACAGCTAGATGCCAGGGACAAAATACAAACTCCAAAGGCATGACCCCAGTGACCCTCTTCCTCCAGCCACAACTACCTGCCTACAGTTACCACCCAGTTAATCCATTCAAGTGCATAATTCACTATTAGGTCCCAGCTCCAAAATTTTATCATTTCACCTCTGAACGTTATTCCATTGTCTCACAACTGAGCTTTTGGGGGACACCACATATACAAACCATAACCAGGAAGGTGGAGGCTGCTGGCTTCAGGTAAAACGTTGTGGGGGTAAAACGTCCCCCATCTTCATAGTTACCTTAAAATCCCATCTCATATCCTACACTCACTGGGCAGGCAGCTGACCTCCTGCCTCGTCTCTGGACTCCCTGAAGCCCAACCCCAGACAGCACCAGAGGGAGCAGAAGCAGGACACACCCGACCTGAAGTCTCCAGTGAGGGTAGGGCTCCCCAGGACACGGAGGACTTGTGACCAAAGCGTCCAACTGCACAACTGTGTCAGCGATCTCTGGGGTGTAGAGGCAGTGAGTCTGGAAATGAGCAGCGTCTATCAGACCAAAGGCAGAGGCGCAACACACAGACGCGGTGCGGGGCGTAGGTCACACCTCTGTAACCGCTGCACGTGTGTCCCAGCCTGTGGGACGAACAACGCCCTGCTGAGCAGAGCTGCCACTCGACCAGGACACTTGACGGTGTCAGGTACACTCTGCCCCCTGGCCAGCGGAGCATCCGAAGAGAAGGGTCTCCGCGTCTCCAGCCAAGGCACGCCTCGCCCAGCGTGGCCCCTGGCAGGACCTGCCTCTTCTCCTCCCACTGCCTCGCTCCTGTTTCATGGCTCAGAAAAGGTGCCACCATGCCTGGAGTCACCCACGCCAGAAATCGGGGGTCGGTGAGGACCCTGACTCACCGTGTCAGAGCTGCTGGCAGCCCATCTACACGAGTGGACTCGACTGTCCCTGCGACCTGCGGTTTAACCCACGCCTGACTCGCACAGGTGGGAATCAAGGTGCGCCCCCTGATGATGGGTCCACCGATCGGCCCTCACAGGGGAGTCTTTGGAAGTTCAGGTTTGAGAACGTGTCCTGAGTAAAAGGAAGGCCATCGGGGTGCTGGGGGAATCTCCATGTGTGGGGGAGCCCAGAGCCTCCAGCCTTCACCCAGAGTCTGCTCATGCTTGGACTGAGAGCTTGTTCCTCCATCCCAGATGTCCAAAAGCAACAGAGACTCAAAGCACTGAGCTTCAGGGGACCACTGGCTCAGGGAAGGGCCGTGGGAGCTGGGTTGATGTTGGAGCCTATTCCTAAGTAGATCATTAATTGTCCAACAAATATTTATCGACCAGAAAATAGCTACTTGGAGAACTTCTCGGACTTTGAAACTGACTCCCTCCCTCTCTTTCAGTCTTTCTCTTTCTCAGTATTCTTCTCTCCACCCAAAGAAACTGAATTCACATCCTCATAAATCCTTGAGAAGAAAGTGGTCAGGGTTTGCAGCTGACCAGGAGGCGGAGGTATCCCAGGTGGCAGCTGTGAAGACAGTGTAGTTCCTGGGCTCTGTGGGAGAGACCCAAGGGAATCAAGGAAGCTTGATGGCTAAGGAGGGAGAGGGCCAGGAGGCCCGGGGAACCAGCCCTTGGAGATCCCCCATAGGGAGGAAATGGACTGTTTTATTATAGCCGAGTCTACAAGGTCTTAACAGAGTAACAGCCACAGACCACATGTCGCTTCATTTCCCTGCTGTCCTGTGTCCTCCTCAGCTGTTTTTGATGATCCTAAAACATGGCGGCCTCTTGTGTTTCTTCTGCCTGGCCCTTTGCGACTTGATCCCTGTGATTTATTATTCCCTCGCTGCCCTTTAATGTGAGCAGCAGAACTGGCCATGCTGCTCTGGGTTAGAAAACCAAACAAATGAACTTTGTTAAAAGTTTGCAAAAAAACAAAAAAACAGGTTGTGCCTGATGTCAAGTGGATGAAGTCCATGGGCTGTTCCAAGCCCTGCTGTCCTCCCTTCATTTTCTTTTCCAGGGTCCAATTAAGTGAGGTTATAGGCGACCTGACTCTGGATAGTAGAGGCCAAACTTGGTATTTCCAGGCTGTAAGGAATATGGAGACCATGACGTGTCTAGGAAATACAGGCACATAAGGAAATTCACAGTCGGAACATCTGGCCTTATAAAACCAAAAATAACACCCTATAAAATATATTTTGCCCATTTATTTTGACAGCTGAAGCACACTTTCCATTACTCATGACTCCATAAATCCCACTGGTGAAGAGCCCTGCCGTGATGTGCGGCAGGACGGAGGGCATCTTGGCCACGAGGATTCACGCTCTTCATCTTTCTCACGGCTTCCCAACTGCCAGGGAACCCTGGCTCCTCTGCTCCTGAAACAGCCTCTGCTTAAATGGCCTCCCTCTCCTTTGCCTCCAACCAATCTCTCCCCAGATTTCTTCCCCCAGGTCACCACGAGCTCTTGCGTATGAAGATTCTACCATGTCATTCCCTGCCCTTTCTGAGTCATCTGCATGGGATGCTGCCTCCTCCACTTGCCTTGTTCTGGGTGACGTAATGTCCGCCGGGCTTGACGTCGGCCGTCCACTGATCTTTACACCTCTTGACTCAATGGCATATGCTTCCTCCCCACTTGGGCACCAGTCTCGGGCCACGGCTTGCACTGCCCTCGGGTCTCCACTTCTGAGATCTTGAGCTCCTCTACCCGAGGAGCTGTCTGCCCACAGCCTCCCGTCCCTCCAGCTCCCGCTTTCTCTAACTTTCCTTCGCCTTTCTGAGACTCAGCAAATTTTACAGGTTGATCCTTTGGCTTTCTCTCTACCCAGGGGCTCCCTCCCTCCTGCCTCCACAGTTCCGATCTCAGGCTGCCACCACACTTACGTTCTTCCCAGATCCTCACTTCAGTCTGACCTTCTCTCCCTCCCAGCCAGCCCTGTGACAAGTCCCTCCTCCTGCACAGTTCTGAGGTGTTTCAGCCTCGCCAAAGCTCCAGAGCCTGGCCTCCCTCTCCGTGGTCGCTGGCAGCCCCTTCCCTTATTCTGCAGAGGGCCGGGGCGGCTCTCTCACCCTTGACCATTTGTCCAAGCTCCCAGCCCGTCTCCTTTACCCTCCTCATTGGAAAGACCATCAAGGACTAACCACGAGGGGCCACGGGAGCCCGGAACTCCCTCAGCTGCCTCTTCTCCATGTGCTGCGTCTTCACTTCCTTCTCCTCAGGAATGTGAGGGGAGGTGACTCCTGGGAAGGAAGCCCCCAGCTTGTTCTGGGCACACTCTTATCTCCTGGGGCCTGCATCCCTCAGCTCTGCTCGCTCCATCCTGGTCTGCACTCCCCACTGTTACCTCGTGGCTCAACGGTAAACACGCTCCAGACTCTCACTTGGGAGATGTTTGACCTCTGCCTCCCTCGTCCACGGGCAGAGCCGGGCCTGCGTGTCTTATGCAGATCTCTTTGTTCCCATGTCTGGCATGTGTTCGCTCAGCTGCTTTTCTATTCGCCCACTTGCCCACCTCTGCATGCCAACAGGTATGTTTTGACTGTCTTTACCTTTCCTGGAAACAACCAGAGCCACAGTCATTTGGTAACGCTTACTGCGGAACAGAGTCATCAAACTGAAATGCCCTCAAATATGACAGTTAAATATAATGGGCAAAAATTAGATTTTTAAAGACACTTAATGATATAGGTAATATTCAAGTTATAACAAATAGTAGACAAACAGGAAAGCAGTTGATATAGTCAAATTCACATTTGTACTGAAAAAGAACTCAGACGGCCGTCTGGAAGAAAAGATTCCAGAAAAGCCTTATTAACTATGATTTTGGATAAATTGTTTTAAAATTTTGAATTAAAAACCTCATTGATTGTACATTACTTTTATGATAATAAACTAAATACCAACTAGCATTAAATGCTAACTGAGCGAATGAACAGCCTTATTTGGAAGCCTAGAAGAAGCAAACAGTTTTGCTCACAATGCTCATTATCTAAGCCTCACCCCAATCCCGTGAGGTGAGAATCATGAGTCTCTCCCTTTTAACGATGAGGAAACTGAGGCATATGGATACCATATAGATACCATATAACCTGCTGGACTTGAAAGTTGGGCTCCAGGTCACTGTCCCACATGTAGAATTCTTTGATGTCATATTTAAAAAATCGTATCTATAAATATATATATTTTGTGTAGTAAATCAGGGTTTATTTAATCACACTATTTCATGCGGCCCTCCAACAGATCATCAATGCCTTTTACTAAGCAGAGTCAATCAGTCTGGCATTGGAGGGGCACATTATCAGGGGGAAAATGGCTGGGGCCTGCAACAAAGCTCAGAGTTTTATAAGGTTTAAGCAGGACCAGATTTTGGGGAGGAGTCAGCTACTTTTGGCAGGCTATTTCAAATTTTCATGTATTCGTTTATTGACTTGTTCCTTTTATGATTCGTTCAGAAACTTGGCCACTCGGCATAGTCTCTGAGTGTCCAGAGATGCGAGTTGAGGATTACCTTCTTCGAGGTTCCTGAGGTGTCTCTAATGCATTAGAAATTAGATGCTAACAAGGGTGAGAGGCAAGCTCCAGGGGATGCCAACCCCCGCTGCTTGGTGGAGGCCTCCTGGCAGGCAGTGTCCCTTCTCCAGGGTCACGAGTCTTTTCAAATTCATTTCCTCCAAATGTTTAGCCAATAGCCCAAGAACCACCTATTTAATAAATACTTAATTAATCTTGCTTATCATTTTTTAAAGGTACCTCTATTTAATCCAGTGTTTTCACCCCATGCTTGTTTTTAGAGCTAACGGACTTTCACACGTGTGCACCCTCGATTGTATTCTTCTGTGTTTCTTCCTGATTTTTGATCTGCTGGTTTTTGCTGTTGCGGTGAGGCTTGAGGGCACCACCTGAAAACCTGACCTAGCAGCCTGCTGGAAGGCCACCCGCTGATCCACCCACTGCTTCTCTCACTCGCCCAGGACGCGGAGAGCACAGGGCCTGAGTAGCCCCTTCCCTGTGGAGCCGGGTCGGGAATGGGCCCCCTGATGGACAGCTTCCAGTTGTCCCCTGAGCTGTCCCTGTCATGACTGCCACTCACCACAGGCTGGGAGGGGAGTTGTCACCACAGTGCACCCAGGGCCACCTGGCCCTGTGTGATGGGGCATTTGGACACTAGAATGAAGGCTTATTACTTCCCTTTTGTTGATGTGGCTCCTAGAGTATTTTTGGCTTTTGAAATAGAAATGGTACTCATGGCTTCAGACACAGTACAGCTTTAATTTTTTAAGAAAGGAAGGTCAAAAATGTGGCAAGAAAATATAAGCACTGTAGAGAGAAAAAGGAGTCACAGACGGGACTCAGGTTAGGACCATGGAATAGAGAGTTCAGACTCATTCACTAACGTGTTGGGTGATCAGTGGAAAAGTCAGACCACGTGCATGCACAGATGGGGAATTTTACCAGAAAGAGGGAAGCAACAGAGGGTTTTATGGAAATACTACAAATTAAAAACAAAACAACAACAACAAAAAATCCCACCCCCCCAAAAAACCACAGACACACACACACCTTGAAATTTGAAGTGAAATAATGTTTTTCACAAACTGATGCTCAACTTGATAAAACTGAGAAAAAATGAGTGAACTTGAAGACAGGTTCATGGAAATCGCCAAACTAAATGAGATAGAGGGGAGAGGGAGGCAACCTGAGGCCAGAGGAAAACTGAGGTATAACTGGCGTCACAGGAAGACAGAAAGATGAAGAGAAGAAAGACATGTACAGAGAGTAGCTAAGAATTCTCCAAAAACAATAAAATTCATCAAATCACAGATCACAGAAGATCAAGACTACTGAGCAGGATGATTGTCAAAACACACACACGTGCAAGCACCTCTCACACTTATCATAATCACACTTCAAAAAGTGAAAATCTTTGCGGCAGCCAGAGAAAAAGGAATATAGCATACAGAAAAACAAAGATAAGGATTACAGCCACTTCTCAGCAGACTGTGCAGGCCCTGGGTCCGCACAGTGATATCTTTGATGTGCTGAAGGAAACAAAATCGTTGGCCCAGAGTTCTATATTCAAACGCTTGAAAGCACTAGATGATCTTTTGGTACCTTCCCTTAATAGTCCTCCTGTTCCTTATGCTGACCACCACAGAATTAATTTGACTGATAAACCTTATAGCCCAGTGTTTAAATGGGACCAAAGAATCATGGACTGAGAATTCTGCCTCTAGGTACAAAAAAAGGCCAAAAATGACATGAATGTCAGAATGACGTGAGCATTAGAAAACAGTTGAAGAACCCCAGGTGAAGCACAAAAGAATGTTTGACTGAACAAAGCGAATGAGATTCAGCAAGCACACACACATGCACACACACACTCACATGCACACACACATACACGCACACGCTTGCATACATGCAGCAGAGAAAGCAGTGAGAAGCAAGGTCGCTGAGGGGGAGGTGGCGCACAGTCATGTTGTCATCCTGAAATAAACCAAACAGAAAACAAAGGGAGGGAAGAAATCTGAAATACGTAGGACCAAACCAATTTCAGCATCTATTTTCAGAAGGCTTAATTGAAAGCTCGCCCCTGCAGCAGGGAGTGGTCTCCTGGCCGCACCAACCCTGCAATTTGGGAGCCTCAGGGGAAGGCGATACGTGCTGATGAGCGTCTCGTCTGGAGACGACCCAAAATACCCACCAGCTTTCAGGGCAGCGTTGCATCCGTTGCATCCGTGTTTCTGAAACTCCAGCGTCGCTCCACGTGAGCAGCGATGCTATCTTTCTCAGAAGCAGAGCGCCCGGGGAGATCAGCGGCAGCCACCGCCGGTGCCCACAGGGGTGCTGGCAGGCATTGCCACCATTGCCCCAGTGCCGAAGGGAGGCGCCGAAGCTGGGGAGGCACGGCCGTCCTGGGCATGGGAGGGGACTGGCCAGCACCTCCAGGAACACCAGAATCCAGGGATGCTTGAGCCCGGATGCAAAGTGCCACCGTATCGGCATGACACCTCTCTGTCCTCCCACTTGCTTAAATAGTCCTAGGTACTTGCAGTGCTGAGTGCAGAGGCCGCACATCACTGCAGGTGAGTGGCTCAGACGGTACTGGGCACAGGGGAAATTCAAGTCTTGCTTTTTGGAAATTTCTGAAAAATTTTTTTAAATATTTCTGGTCCATGGTTTGTTGGGTCCTCAGATGTGGGAACCATGCATATGGAGGGCTGACTACGGAAAACACAGCTTCCTAGAGCAACGTGTTCCAGCTGCAGAGGGTCACGCGAGGTCCCTTCAGAGCAGACTCCACAGCTGGCTCCTTCCTGTGAGGCGGGAATCGTGGCGGGGCATTTAAACTCGGTGTGCCTAGGGTCCCTTACCTTAAGACAAGGTGATAGGGTGTCAGTTTCAATGACAATGACCGTGTCTGCCAAGGGCCCAGGGGCGCTGTCTTGCCTTCAGGTGGCAGGTGCTTGCACAGCCCTGCCATGTTCCCTAAGTACTCGCTGCTGTCCATACCAGAACGTGGCCATGCGTTGACCCGACTTACAGTTTGTGCTGCTTCAGTTGAGAATTGCCCGTCAGCCCAGGTAGTTGGTGGCAGGTCAAGGATTCCTCCTCCCTTACCCAGGACCTGTCTTGGAGTTTCCTGCTTTTCTATCTAATTTACAAACCTAATTTCCACGAACGTTAAAATGAAAGCTACAGAGAGTCCAAACATATTCTTCACACCTCAGAACCAAGGATAACAAAAAGAACGGTGTTACCGTTTGGCTCAAAATATTTTTATACATAATTTACTATTTTTGCACTACGTTTGAATTAGACCTTTATACCTGCTGAATGTTTTATGAGAGAAATGGTTATTTGTGTTGGAATAATTGCTCTAGTCTTTCTGTGCGAGGAGTTAAAACACATTATAAAATTTCAGACACTAAGACCTGCTCTTGCTAATATTATTTCTTAACTACCGGCATGTCTCCAGGTGATCAAGGTAGCCACAGATTCCAAATTAACAACGGTGATTGGGAAGTGCACCACTTTCCCCATTTAATCCTTCCCCAATTGTCAGTGTCTATTTTAATTAAATATGCACTTTATTGAATACTTTCTCAACAATGGATTTGAAGTCGTTTGTGGTGAAACGCCAGTTTATTTTACTTCTGTATTCACGGTGCCCCCTGCATGTACAACAGATCTTTCCAAAACCTGAGGGCTGGGGTTCCTGAACCCCTCACCACACCCCCCGGGCAGGGGAGTTAGAGTCCCATGCAGACTGGGGGTGGGAGAGATGTCACTCCTGAGCCTGGGGAGTCCTACCAGGGGGTTTTAAGTCATCATTACTAAAATAGAATAAAAAGAACACACCAGGTAAATAAAATCGTAACAGTTCAGATGACTTGCTAGTGGCCTCTGATACCGTGATGCGGGTTTCCGCCTGCCCCCGACACCCAGCTGTGTGCCCAGCCTGGGGATGACAAGGACAGGAAGAGGAGGAGAAGTGGCTCAGCAACTCCCAGGGGTTTCTGGTTTCATCCCACGTGTTGAATTTGTCCCCCACTCTGTCTCGTAGGTGTGCAAGGGCTGAGCCTCTCTGCAGGTGCCCCTGCACTGCCGAGGGAAGTGCGACAGGAGGGACCGGCCCTCCTTGAGGGAGGCAGCAAATCCGGGAGCCTGCGGGCAGGCTGGTTCCGGAAGCCACTGGTGTTCCTTGCCTCCTCAGCAAGTCTTGAGTTGTACGATCGTCTTCAAGTTTGGGGCCAAGTCCAACCCATCCGAGGGCAGGTCCGCCCGTCCAGGGTCCTCCTCAGTGACCCAGCCCCAGGTGTGTCTGTCGATGGAGAGAGGGACCAGAAAGATGCAGGCTGGTGTGGCTGAGTTCTGCCCTGCTGAGGGAGCTGTCTGCATGCACGGAGCACCCTCCACGGGGACCCTCCGGCATGGCAGGTGGCCAACATGCAATGCCAGGAGGGACGTGCTGTGGCTGTCACTCAGGGTTCACAGGTCGGGAACTTGGTCCCTGGTGAGTCGGTGGTGAGGTGGGACCTGGCGGGAGGCCCTGAGGTCGGGGCACTGCCCTCGAAGGGTGTAAGGTAGATCCAAAGGACCTGAGCTCTCCCCAGGGTGGGCTGGTCCCTGGACGCCTCTCCCTGGCTCCCTGTCTGGTGATGCGATCCTCCTCTCGCAGGCATTCCTGCCACTGTGACCCACCATGAGGGCCTCACGGGGGCTGGTGCCACGCCCCTGAACCCCCAAACTGTGAACGCATGGACTTCTGTTCTTTATAAGTACGCAGCCTGGGATGCTTTGTTGTAGTGATGGAAAACTAACTAATACAAGACAAAGTCTCATCGTCCCCCCACCCCAGTTCCCTGGCCAAGAACACCGTGGACGGTTGCTTTGAAGGCAGTGGAATGCCCTGGTCACCCCATGACCACGGATGGGGCCAGGGTATAAGCGGTGCTGTGGTAATGGCTTGGAAACTTTGTGGCAAGAAGAGAGTGCGAGCCTAGAGGCCTGGGGAGGGATGACAGTTTGGGAGGAGGGTGACCGAGAGGGGCGGACCCCAAATCCAAGGCCATAGGTGAGTTCCACCTCCCAGTTTCCCAGGCAGCAAGCTCGGACCCTGTCCTCAGTGCCCCTGAAAAAGTTGTTTCCTCAGGGTCTTGTTTATTCCCCCAACCCCAAAGCAGGTGGTGCCAAGGACACGGGCACAGGAGAGTGCCTGAAGTTCACATTCATTGCTTCTCTCGTCCTCCTTAGACAAGTCATAAGCGAAGGCCAGCCAGGCGAGGGTTTACGCAGCTACACTAGTAGGACCTGCGATTCTTGACTTGCTCAGCCTTCTATATTCTGTGCCAGCTCAGTGTCACCTACAGCCTGTGAATAGCTGCAGAAGACGAAGGTAATGGACTCTCGGGAGGAAAGTGGATTTCCAGTGTGGCGGAGGAGGAAGCGCTGCCCGCCTTTGCCGCACCTGTGTGGGAAGTCCCACTTTCCCACTCTGCTCGGGAAGATGCTCCTGGACCTACCCAGCCAGCCTTCCAGCGTGGCCCAGTCTGCTGCCTGGGCACCGTGTGGGTTTCTGTCTCACCTCAGGTGGTTCGCTCTTCCGAGGTTCTGAGTATCGCGGCAGGAGCGATGGTGGAGTGTGAAGCTGCAGGGGAAGGACAAGCCAGCAGCCCTGGGCTCCTCGGTGCAGCCTCTGCCAGCAGCTCTGCTTGTGTGCAAAGTGCCCCATTGCCCACTGCCAAGGGCAAGCGCATGCTCCTGCCAGGGAGCATCGGAGACCTGGAATCTTCCTCTAAGACATTGGTAGCACGAGCGTTCAAGCCACCTGGAATGCGAGGTTGAGTCTCTTGATAAATAGTTTGATTTTTTTCTTCTTTTCTGGCAATGGGTCAATGTCATTGAACACCAGTTGCCAACATTTATTGAGTACCACGTGCTAGGCACCCGATATCCCACGAAGCCCCATGGACTAAGCCCACTATCTCTACGTGACGGATGAAGACACTGAGATTCAAGGTGCTTGGTAAATTTTCTGAGATCAAGGCAAAGCCCGGGTTTGAACCTGGACTTTTTGACATCCAAGTGCCCCTCATGATGACAGTTATAAAACTATTTGGGCTCCGTGACAGGACTTTATGTAAACTCTTCCCTTCCCTGACCCGCCCTTGCCTGGGGCTGTCCCTACCCCATCCCACTCTCAACAAAGGGAAAAAAGCAACCCCTCTGGGCAGCCCTTCATCACACGGAGGGCTCTGTAACTCTTCCTGACTTGACTAATTCGGCTCTGCTCCCTTTTCTCTAATTAAGAAATCCATAGCATTAATCACAAATAAGCAATCCCTCCCGGAGGGTATATTCCACCTCAGCAGGGGTTTCCTGGAGGTGGATGCCCCCACGCACGGATGTCACCTGAAGGTAGGGACTCCCCAGTGTGGCACTCATTTCAGCCTGGCGGGATCCTGTCTCGAGGGAGAGAGTCGCTCACTCACCTCCTCCTCTGGCTTCTAGGAGGAAAAGGCGTTGCTCAGAAGACTCCTGAACATGGAAACGGCCAGCACCTTGGGCAGAGAACAACCCAGATCTCTCCAAGGAACTGTGGGGAGTCTGTTGGGGAGGCTCCCCTTGACCCACCAACTCTGGGGTACCTGCACATTCCCAGCCCGTGCAGGTGATGTGGCTGTTGCAGAGACACCACGTGACCCTGGGAAGCTCTCGAGGCCAGCTCTGAGACTGGAAAGGACCCAGGGCAGCACAGCCCCCTCCAAAAGCAATTATGCTCAGGAGCAGCTTTGTCGCTATCTGTTCCTATAAACAAGTCGAGTTGTCCTGGAAAAACATGCCCCTCGTTCCACAGAGAGAGCACCTGAAGCAGGTTCCTACTGCATGATCTTTCTCCTTCCTGCCTGGTTCCTTCTAGAATCACAATTTATAAGGAAGTGACAGCAGCAGCCGTGACTGACCAACCTCTCCATGAGGGATACAAGAGGACCAGCTAGGACTTCCCTCCCATTTGAGAAGTGGAAATGATTTTTCTCTCAACTGCTGCCCTTAAAAAACTCCGATGTGTGTGCACGACCTTCCAGCTGGAGGGTGCTGTCCCTCCAGGGAGCTGCCGGCCAATACCAGGGGCTCCCCAATTCCCCGACGGAGGCTGGGGCCAACTTAGTCCTCTCCCCTCATTTTCTATGCCCCAGGGCAGGTGGCATAGATGTGAAAGCTCTTTCTCTTTTGCTATAAATCGAGCACACAGAATATCACTAAGTTGCCAGATAGCCTTCGGAGTAGGATTGTTTTAAAGTTTACAAAGCTCATATAAATGTGCGTATGCATGTTCTGAAGATGCTTCTGGCTCATTATGAGGGAACCGGAAGGACAAAGGCTGGTTAAAAGGAAGAGCTTAGTGTATGTGATCAATGGGAAAGAAAGTTAAATGAGCTTGCTATTCTAGAAGCAAAACCGGAAATGGCCCACGGGCTAAAATTAATTAGTAACGTTCTTTTCTCCTGGATAGAAACTGGGTGGCGTTCTCTCCTTTACGTTGTTTGACCTCTATATTGCTTGTGAGCATTAAATCAAATTTTAAAAGATTCTTTCAGATCTTCAGATGATCCTTGGACGGGCCTGTTAGAGTGTTGGACGTGGTTTTAAGGTGACATTAAAAAGTCACACAGTGACTTTTTGTCTCTTCTCTAAGTTTTGGATATTGTTTCTTAACGTGGCTTTTCTGAGGACAGATGGATGATGTGGGGTTTTCTATGTGACAAGTAGCACTTGGCTGAAAATTCTGCCTAGGGTTTCCTGCCTTGCAGATGGTGCTCTGAGTTGATCTGTGGAGACTCGGCATCACTGGGATGGGCTCAATGACCCTCAGGCCAGGAGAAGACAACAGTGACAGCCAGCGTCCCCAGAGCACCGCCGCCAAGCTTTCCTGTGCCTCAGTTATCCCGCTGTCCTGTGGGTATGGAGGGCACAGGTGCCCTTGTCCGGCCCTTGTCATGGGCATTCAGTGGGCAGGCGAACGGTATGGAATTCTCCTTTCTCCCCCAGGACTGAAATCATTCACCGAACCCTTTCAAAGGAGGAGCGGGTGCTGGAGCATCAATAAATGGAATCGAGTGCATGAGAGGCCCAAGTCCCAGAAGCTCCTGCCACTGTGCCCAGGTGTCCAGCGCCCCCCGTGGCACAGGGCCACGCTCTCCTGCCCACAGGCCTCCCTGGAAAGGCAGCTCAAATGCACATGGAGGGGCCGTAATGACTCAGCCCTCGCCCCTGGGCCCGAAGACCTCCCTGTGGCTTCTGTTCAAGGGCAGACGCTCTGCCTTGTTCCTCTCGGCCTGGGAGACAGCTCTGAACCTTCCCAGCAAGCAGCTTTCCTCTTCCGGCCACAGAAAAGTGCAAAGGCGCCTTCAGGAAGGTTGAGAGGAACAGGGGGGGATTTCCTGGGGTTCACCTACGGTCTTCTGAGGCACTGGCCACCCTATCCTCAACCTACTGAGATTCCCCTTCTTTCCTTTGCTTCAGCTGAGTAAATACCCCGGAGTTCCCGAGAATTTGGACATTTCCAAGAAATTTACCAGTGAGTCACAGGAGTGATGCCGGATGGTAATGGACCCTGTTAAAGTTTAGACTTTGGTGGTTTCGGCGTGTTCCTGGAGAGTCCACTTTCACTCTGAGGGGCCCTAGAATCTCACTCAGAGGCAGAATGTCAGTGGCCCCAGCTGCTCTCCACCGTCCCCACCTCCTGTAACTGGAGTCCCGAGCCCTCCTTTCTCTCCAGGGAGGGGCAGCCCAGGGCTGGGCAAGCCTAGGCAGGCCGCAGTGGCACACGGCAGGAGCTCCCACAGCGGCCAGCTGGAGGACAGCAGCACCCAGCTGGCGGGGCTGAGGTCGCCCTCGGGGACGTGGCCTCAGCTTCTGAGATGTGTGCTGCTCTGCTTCCTGGCTACACCTTCCAGGAGAAGGAAGCGACCTGTGGTCAAAGGCGCCTCCTCAAGGCCACAGCAAGGAGCCGACCTCTCCTCTGCGTAAGTAGGAAGCAAAGGGCCCAGGAGGCCCTGTTCTGTCCTAACCACCTCTTCTCTGGAAATGCACCGGCTTGGATTTTCAGTGCAAGAAACCCCTGTTCCCTGGCTTGCTGAACATCAGTTAAGGCTGAAGAAAAGGAGACGCAGGCTGGCCACCTGCCCTCCACCTGAGAGTGGTTGTGAAAGACATGGGAGAAGAATAAAGGGCTTAGGTTATTTTTTATAACATGAGTGGTCCCACGTGTCCTGCCCCTGCCGGGGGGACCGACCTAACACCTCACTAATCCTGGTGCTCTAAGAATGAGGGAGCCCTGCCCAGCGGCTCCTCCTCCTCTGTGGGGCAGCTGTCTGCACCCTCCTCTCCTCTGCTCCTGCTCAGTGCCAGGGCCTCGGTTACTACCCTACCCTCTGTTGTGCAGGGTGGGACCAGGCCTAGTTGACAACTCCCGTGCAGCTGAGGTGGGGTCTGCTCTCCGCCCTGGCCTCAGAGTGATCCCAGAGCACATGCCCATCAGCCTCAGGCCATGGGACCAGGCAAACCCCAGGGGCAGCAGAGAGTGGGGCGGACCTCCGCCATTGCTTCTTTCTGCACATCACACGGCACTTGAGAATTTAGTCCACACACCGTGATGCGCAAGAAACAGCTTGTTTACACTTTCTTCAAATTCATCTGTTTCTGGCTCCACAAGTCCCACCACCAGGCTGGAGGGGACCGGGCCTCATTGCCGACTGCCACTCCCCTTCCTACCAGGCCTACGTGTCCTCCGCCCTCAACCTGAAAAGGGTCTCTGATATCCAGTGGGTCACGTGCATGTGGTCTGTGGCTGTCCCTGTGCTCCTGTGGAGCTGGAGGGAGAGTCTGGGACCTCAGCCTCTAAAGTGCTCCGTCCGTCCGAGGCTGTCCAGGCCTCTTCCTGGGAAGTAGATTGGGACCTCTCTGCAGGAAGTCCCTGTGCGAAGGTCCAAGAGTCTCAGACCAGTTTTCAATCCAAAAAGAAAAGAAAAAGAAAGCTTGCGTTCCCTGTTTAGCTTTCCCACCCTGGGACACTTGGCCCCATCTTTTTAATAACCATGAAGAGGGGAGGGAAGATGGCGTCCAGGTAGCTCCAGGTAGCCTGGAAACGTCCCATAGCTGGGAAGGACGACGCACCTGCCTCTCCTTGGCTTGGGGACAGAGGCACTGTGTGTTCTCAGGCAGCTCTGGATCCTGACCCCTCAGGCTCCTCATCTGGAAAGTGGAGTAATGAGCCTCTGCCTCCGAGAGGTTTGGGGGGCTCTCCTGAGATGATGCTCAGTCTGTTCAGTGTGCTGTCCAGTGGGCCAGAGGGGGATTTGTGTATGTGGACGTTGGATTAAAAAACTCTGAATCAAAGAGTGAGGAAGCTGATCTCCAATTCTCTCAGTCCTTCTGGATCCAGCCAGCATTTACTTTGTTTCGTGTCCCTGACTCGAAGTTTCCACGGTCAATCAAAGGCAGCCGCTCTGACTGGGGAGGTGGAGGGTGGCGGCAATGCCCTGTTTACAGTGCGGTTTGTTTTCACAGCCGGCTTCTACTGATGGCCAGCGATACCCGTGTTCCACTTCTGGAGGTGATAAAAAGTTCCTTAACAATGAATTCATTTAAAGTTTAAAAAAAAAAAAAAGAAAAAGTTTGACTTGGAAAAATAGGCGCGACACCGCGGGCAGGCGGCAAGCCCGGTGACCTGAGGCTGGGAGCCCTTCTCTGCAGTTCTCTGAGCCTCGCAGGCTGAACCCGGGCACGGAACAATAAAGACAGCTTAAGCCTTCAAGGAGTGTGTGGTTCTCAGCCAAGTTCAACAGGAATAATATGACAGAACATAATTAAATACCAAGTAATTTGTTGCAGATGCAAATTCCACCAAAGTTCAAAGAGGTGTGGGCCAGAGGGTGTTAGGAGAGGAAGGGCGGAGGAGGCAACTGCTGGAATTCCTGACCTGGACACAGGTGCGGAGGCGAGAGGACGGTGTCCTGGGGCAGGGGCACTGACGGGGCGTCAGCACGGCGGGGTGGGCTTTGGGTTTCTGGGCAGAGTCCCAGGTCACGCTGGTAGGCACTAGGGTGCTCAGGAACATGATGACGGATCCGTGGCAGGAAATGAGCTATTCTGCATCATTACGCCTGAGCTCCGCAGGGTGCAGCGATCCTTCCAGAATCATTTCTGGCAGCAGTGTGCAGGCAGGACCCCAGCGCGGCCCCTGCAGACTGGCCAGCTGCAGGCAGACCATCATCCTGGGGGAGGCTGTCCCTGAGGAGGGACCAGGTGAGCAGGGAGGAGGGCCCCAGGCTCATGGGCCAAGGACAAGAGGGAGAGCAGACCCTGGAGGGAAGGAGTCAAGTGGGTCATGTTAGAACATAAAACAGAATCAGAGGCCCAACTCCTCTTCAGTCCCCACCAGGACATGACCCAGGACAGCCAGCAAGACTGTCGTCCTCACAGGAACCTCTGCACAGAGGGCTTTCTCCTCAGTGCGCCCGGCAGGCGGACCTTCTGACCCAAGATCCTCAGATCTGTCCGCCCTCCTGCAGGGGCCCTAGCCTTCCTCCTGGGGCTGTGGTGGAAAGTGGTGGAGGCCAACGGGCACCTGCAGGGGACAGGGAGCAACGGGGTGTACACAGAACTGGCTGCAGACACCACCGGGGGAGCCCGAAGCCCAGGTCAGGGTGCCCACTCCAGAAAGAAGGGAGGTGGCAGCCAGCACACCAGGCCTCCGGGACCCGCTGGTAAAGGTGGAGGCCAGCACACCAGGCCTCCGGGACACCCTGGTGAAGGTGGAGGCCAGCACGCCAGGCCTCCAGGACCCCCTGGTGAAGGTGGAGGCCAGCACGCCAGGCCTCCGGGACTCCCTGGTGAAGGTGGAGGCCAGCACGCCAGGCCTCCAGGAACCCCTGGTGAAGGTGGAGGCCAGCACGCCAGGCCTCCAGGAACCCCTGGTGAAGGTGGAGGCCAGCACACCAGGCCTCCAGGAACCCCTGGTGAAGGTGGAGGCCAGCACACCAGGCCTCCAGGACCCGCTGGTGAAGGTGGCATTTCTGTACCAGCAGCTGACCTGGGTTCCATCTTAATGAAAACTGCCGCATTTTCTAGTTTGATTTTTGATTGACAATTCCACATGCCTGGGGACAGAGTGCTGTTTGACACGTGTGTGCAAAGTCTAATGAGAGGATCAGAGCATGTCCAGCACCTCGGACACTTACCATCGCTTTCTGGTTAGGACATTAAAAGTCTTCTCTTCCAGGTATTTTTCAGATACCCAGCACCACACGGTTGACTGTAGTCACCCTACCGTGCGGTGGAACACTGGGAACCCCTCCTCCTAACTGCCCACTGACCAAACTCTTCCTGTCCCCCTGCCCGCTTCCCTCCTGGCCTCTGGTAGCCATTACTCTGCTCTGTGCTTCTGTGCGATCAGGTCTTTAGAGTTCACAAACGAGCAAGATCACGTGGATTCGCCTTTCTGTGCCCGACTGATTTCACCTTACATGATGATCTCCAATTCTGCCCATCTTGTTGCAAATACCAAGATTTCATTCTTTTTTTAAAAAATTTTGTGTTTATTTGTTCTTATTAGTTGTACATGACAGTAGAATGCATTTACACATTTTGAAAGATCATACATCAATGGAGTATAATCTCTCATTTTTCTTCTTATACATATCATAGGATCACATTGGTCATGCATACATGTGCATGTTGTAATAATGTCTGTTTCACTCTACTGTCATCCCTTCCCCCAAACCCCTTCCCCTCCCTTCACTCCCCTCTAATATAAAGTAACTTTATTCCTCCATATCCACTCCCCTTATTGTGAATTAGCAACCACATATCAGAGAAAACATTCGGCCTTTGGTTTTTTGGGTTTGGCTTATTTCACTTAGCATGATATTCTCTAACTCCATCCATTTACCAGCAAATGCCAGAATTTCATTCTTCTTTAAAGCTGAGTAATATTCCATCATATATATATACCACATTTTCTTTATCCATTCGTCTGTTGAAGGGCATCTAAGTTGGTTCCATAGCTTAGCTATTGTGAATTGAGCTGCTAGAATCATTGGTGTGGCTATGTCACTGTAGTGTGCTGATTCTAAGTCCTTTCAGTATAAACTGAGAAGTGGGATAGCTGAGTCAAAGGATGGTTCCGTTCCAGGTTTTCTGAGGAATCTCCATCCTGCTTTCCATAATGGCTTCATTCTTTTTATGGCTGAAGTCACATGCACGAGTCACATCTTCTTTACCCACTCATCTGTCGATGGACATTTCGGTGGATGCCTTATCTTTACCAGGGTGGCTAATGCTGCAGTATTTTACTGTAAGTGGGATTAGAAACTTCTAATAACAGAATCATGGCCCTCTCCTCTTGCTGTTGCTGGCCCTGTATCAGAGACACAGGTTTTCAATGGTGACAACAGTTGAATGTCCCACACTCCTTAGCAGGTGGCATGTGTGCCATTCACTCTCAGTGTGAGATGTGAATGTGCAATGTTCATAGAAAAAGTTCTCTTCTGTCCCCAGAATGAACTTGATATGAATGCTTGGTCCCACGCTATCTGGAACCATATCGATGACCGTCACTCATTTCATCTGGCAGGCCTGGACTAACGACATCACAGGTCTGAGCAAGCAGGAGCCGGCCGAGGGAACACTGCAGGTCACGAGCGGCAGCATCCAGAACATGCTACCCCAGTGCAAGGCTGAAGACGCGGCTCGGAAACAGTTTCCCCAGATGTTCCATAAAGGAAATTCTAACGAGACATGTCCCATCTGGTCAATAACAGCACTGAGCAGGGTTTGGTAACACTATTCCCAGACTTGAGCTTTTAAAACGAGCTGGTCCCTGAGCATTAAATGACTTCTCCATCTGTCCTAGGAAAGCAGGAGGTAAATAAATGTTTATTCAACCTCATCCCCTTCGGTCTTTGTTCTTCAGGGAGAAGAAGTATGGACGCTCTCGACTGGGTCCAGCAAACTGTCTGTAACATGTGAAATCACCCGCCTTCGCGCAGGCGTCTCGGGGACAGAAGGTCAAGCCTGGCGTGGCTTCACGCCCGTGGCTTCTTCAGAGCTGCAGATCCTCTGAACACAGGAGGCGGCTGCCACGGCGGTTCTGCTCGCTGGTCCATTTGCAGCTCGTCTGACCAGCTGCTGCCGTGGACGAGGAGACGGGTGGGCGGGAGGCTGGGGACTTGTCTGAATTACTCTTGGATTCTGGGTCCTTATCCTCTGGGGCTTCTGCCCGCTCCCGGCCCCTCCGCCTTCACCCCAGTCCACTCGCAGGCTGGGCAGCGTGAAGCCTGCCCTGTGGCTGTGGCTGTCGGGCTGTGGATTAAGGGCGGCAGCCTAGAGGAGGTCACCAGTGCGCTCAGGCCGTGGCTCAATGGCAGGGTCGACGTCAAGGCGACCTGGGAAGTGCTTGGGAAGCGCTGTGAGCAGGGCCTGCAGACCCAGTGGATGTTGTGTCCAGGGCGTCACTAGGGGAGGGGCACCTTAACCCAGAGTCGGGGGTCAGATGGGGCCTGGGGCCTCCCTCCACGTGAGTGTCAGCTGTCACTACAGCCCGTATCGTCATGAGCATCATCAGGATCTTCCTTCCGCAAACCTCCTGCCCCCCAGCCCCTCCCACTCACCTGAGCAGGCAGCACCCACCCTCCCTTCAGGGTGAAACAGAAGCCGCCATTGCCAAGGGTCCTGATGTCTGCCCATAGCCCTGCCCTTCCTGCTGCCCTGCAGGAGGGCTTTGTCCCCTTCTGCCTGTCCCAACTCCCTCACCACCACCATCACCTCCTGCCAATCATGGCTGGCCTTGTCCAGTTGAGGACTTGGGAGGCAGAAGGGTCTGGGGCCAAGAGAAGCCTTGACCACTCACAAGACCATGACCCGGGCATTAGTTAACCTCTGTGTCTGACCCTAGATCACAAAGCGAGGTGCTGGGGACCTATCTTGTGGAATGACACGAGGTTGATTGGTCCATTGTGTTAAGGACTGGGACAGGCGCCCAGTCACAGGAGCACCAGGACCCGCCACCATCAGCACCTCCTCCGGGGAGCCTGTCCCTCCTGTCTCGTCCCTTGGGCCCGTGTGCAGTTCACCTACTCCTCTTCACAGCCCTGTGCCGTGAGCTCTGCCAGCTAAGTGACCACGCAGGGACAGACTCATGCTTGGTTCGGGGCTTGGTGCTTGGGGTGCATTTGGGGGTGAATTCACCACAACTCTGACTGGTGGGAGTCAGAGTGACGAAGGAGACAGAGAGCAATGAGCCCTGTCCATCTACCAGGAGCAGAGACACCCGGTGTACAGGATAGCACAACCAGGAAGGGCCTCTGACCAGAGCTACTGGCAGCAGCTCACAGTGCAGAGAGCAAGGGCCATCCCAGGGCAGGCGCCTGGGGACATGGAGGCCATGCAGGAGAGCTCTGGGCTGTCCAAGCACAAAGGGAAGGACAGGGAGGTGAGCCCGTGAGCAAGAGGCCAGAAGGCAAGCCACCCTCTAGCAGCCCAGCCCTGGCCACCCCAGATATCTGGAGGGTGGACTCTGCGGGACCTGGAGGCCCCTGAGCAGGTTAGGCATGTCATGCTGGAGGGGGAAGCTGAGAGCCAGCTGCTCTGAGCCCGGAAGAAGGCGGCCACATCCTTGACTGGACCCTCCACCTGGAACGAAAGCCCCTGGGCAGTGACCACGAGAGCACCTGCTGCCCAGTCTTGAGGTGGGCAGAGGGCCACACTGCAGTCTCCTGCCAGCTTCAGGACCCAGGGAGTTCACCTGATTTAGAAAAGCAAAGAAGTATGACATGCCTGACCCCATGTCAGGGGCAGATCTGGTTCTCCTCCTCTCAGCAGGCCTGCGGCCACCTGCCCCTGACCTATGCCCAGTCCTGCCTCCAGGCCTGTCCCCTTCCAACTTCCACCTCTGGGTAGCGCCCACGTCCTGCCAGCCTGAGACCTATCTCAAGATCACCTCTTCTTCCAGACCTTCTCTGCCTTGCTAACTGCTCCAGTCCTTGACATCAGCACCTTAACACTAACCCCCAAACCCGCCCGCTCACCCCTGTAATGATCTGGATGGGAAGTGTCCCCCGGAAGCCCACGTGTGAGACGATGCAAGAAGGTTTAGAGGAGAGACTTTCAGGTTACGAGATCCTTAACCTAATCCGTGAATCAGTCCCTGAGTGGTAGCTGAGGCAGGAGGGGGCGGCTGGAGGAGGGGGGTCCCTGGGGACGTGCCTCTCGGGTGTATGTATCTGGCCAGTGGCGTCCCTCTTGCACCTTGTGAGCTGCTTCCCTCCTCCACACTCTTCCGCCACAGTGTTCAGCCTCACCTCGAGCCCTGAGGAATGAAGTTGGCTGTCTATGGACTGAGACCTCTGAAACCGGGCGCCCTAAAGTAAACTCTTCCCCCTCTGAAGTTGGTCTTGTCAGACCTTCAGTCCCAGCAATGAAAAAGCCGATGAAAACAGTCCCCATGTTCCCGTTCCTGCTAGCATATAGCCAGAGACAGGGCCTTGGACGTGCAGGCCGCCAGACGATGATACGCATCGCGCTTCTTGGACGGGAGGGCAGCCTGCAGAAGCCCGAGAACCCTCTGCCCACACTCACACACCCACTCCCACGCTCGCTCACACATTTGCTCCTCATGCCTCTGGGGGTCCCCTATGTATCAAGCATCGCATGCAAGATGAATTTGACCAGAAGAGGAATTTTGAACTGAACAGAAACTCCAAGGACACTTTTCTTAGATTTGCAAGTGAATGGTATTTTCAGCTACTGTTTTCGGTACCTAATTTCTCAGTAACCTCTGGCTGCATAGTTGTCCCTCAGTGTCCCTGGAGGATTGACTCTAGACCCCCCAAAATATGAAAATCTGCAGATCCTCCAGTTCCTTCCATAAAATGATGTACCCACCATCTGCATTAACCCACTCATGCCCCCCTTTACACTGTAAATCCTCTCTAGAAGACTTAGGAGACCTAAAGCAATTTAAGCGATATGCAAATAGCTCCTCTGCATTGTTCGGGGAGTAATGACAAGAGGTCTGCAGATGCTTAAAACTGAAGCACTTTAAAAAAATATTTTCTATCCACCGTCGGTTGAATCCAAAGATGTGATCTTGAGGATGCCCAGCGCCAGCCGTGCATCTGGGCGCACCGCGCCAAGCTGCGGGTTGACCCCAGGGCAGCACGCGGCTTCGTCTCTGATGGCTGGCGGTGGAGCAGCTCCCTCCTTACTGCTCATTTCAGATCTTGCTGATTTTAAGGGAGAAGCTAAGGCGGTGAAGCCTGGGGACAGTTCCACCCCAAGGAGAAGGCCACTGGACTCAGAAACCTCCATGAATCTGCACGTAAGCCAGCTCCGGTCACCCTCCCATACAACCCCTTACAAATCAAGTACTTCTTCCTCTTGTTTCTCCGTCTTCCTGAGCATTTTCCCCCAACCACACCCGGTGCAGCCTGCAGCTCCTCCCAGGCCCCTTGTGTTCCCTCGACATGTGTGCGCCCCACCTGCTGCAGCTTGAGAGTGTTAAGGATTCTTTACTTAGTATCTGCCATGGTGCTTCCTACAGCCATTTGAAGCCTGTCCTTATTAATTGAGTGGAGTTTGTCAAAAGCACCTGTGGCAAAGGCTGTTCAGGTGTGTTGGAAGAGCCGCTCCTTTTAGACACTGACTTTTATTTTTCCCATGTTACGTGTTTATTGTGGGAAATACAAAAACTGTAAATAAACAAAGGAAAACATCATCCACAATCACACCAGCCCAGAAAGAGTCACTGTTAGAAAAACTCTGGAACATTCTTCAACAGAAGGCCACGGGTCCTAAATGTAGTTTTATAAGAAATAAAGCGTGTGAACGCAGGCCACCGGCCGCCTCTGCCCTCCCTTCCCCAGGAACCACAGCCCTCTCTTCAGGAATACTTTAGCACATACTTGCTGATTTCTTGTAATGCGTGTCTAAAAGCAGAACTTTGGAATCGAATGTACACAGTTTTAAATAAATTGCACTACAAATTGTCAAATTGCCTGCAGAGCCTCACACCAATTAACACTCCCGTCTGCTGTGATCTGTCTGATTTCCTTCTGCTCCGCTGACACTCAGTACATCTTCCTCTACAGCCTTTGCAGACAGATAAAAGAAAAGATATCAAATTGTTCCAATCTTTACTGCTCTTTGGCAGATGCCAGTTTATATCTGGAGAACATTTTTCCAAGGCAAATTCACGTAAAGAAGGGACTTGGTTCATAACGTAGCTTGAAGAGGTAGCTGCTCTTTCAGAAGTCAGGAATGTGGGATATGGAGCCATTGCTGTGTTCCAGGAAGACGCCATTCCCACCCCCCACCGAGCTGGCTTGTCGGTGACAACCTCTGATGGACAAACTGTCACTAAGGCGTGTTCCACATGTGCCGTTGGCAAAGGCATGGAACCTGTTCTGAACTACGAACTGAACGCGAAAGGCTTTCCCAGCCGCGTGGTCCAGCAGTGGTCCTGGGTGGCCACTGTGTTCCGAGCACTTTCCTAGTGATTTTATAATCTACCTGGGGTGGGGGGAGGATGCTAAGCAAGTAAGCGAATAAAGAAGACAACACAGCACAGAACTGGCTGTGCTACCTGCTGGGAGGGTTCATTCAGCAAATATTTATATATTGTTTATGTCTCAGGGACAAAAAATGAGCCAGACTCAGCCCCTTGCCTGATTTCTCACCACTTTGAGGTGAAGAGGTGGGGCAGAGATAGGAACTCCAGGATTCCTTTGCACTCCCCTGTGGATTGCAGCTTCTGCATTTAAGGGTCTCCAACACCTGCACCCCGCTTCTCAGAACCCTCGTGTGGTGTCAGGGCAGATGCCGACGTCCCTGTGCTCCTGGGAGCTGCCCCTTGCCCAGGTCACGACCGGGAAAATTCTTCCCACTGGTACCGGCCCAGGGCCCTCTGAGCCCAGCATCATGTTCGGCCACTACAGTCCCTCCCACTGTGAGTGGAGTGAAGAACGAGGGGAAGAAGGGCCTGGTGGAGGGGGAGGGACGTGGTCACTGGGTCCGGTAAGCAAGCTGAGTCTGATTTCCAAGGCTGCACCACCAACACAACCCAGCCTGGATCTCAAACGACCAGGGGCAGGCGGGGAGAATACTCACTATACCCACCACCTGGCGGGTGCTCAGGCTGCAGCGGAGCTTCCATGCCCCCGCTTTCCCGCCTTGTGTGGGCGCCAGAGTGCCACGGCCAGGGTCAGAAAGCTCGGCTGGGCCTACTGCCCTGGCTCACCTGCCCACAGGCAAAGACCTGATTTCTGTCTGTTACGTCCTTCCCTTGGGGGACAGAGACAAGAGAACTTTAAGAAGCAAGGGAACTTCACGCTGCTAGGATGGCGGAGTGTCTGGAGAAACTCAGGAGCCTGTACGTTGGAGAGCAAAACCACGCGGTTTGAAATGCAGAGCAGAGGGCTCTCGGCCCGCAGCCTCCCGGACACACGCCAAACGGGTGCTCCTGCAGACAGGCTGGGTCGGTAGCAGCTCTGTCCCAAACACCCTGGTGTGCCGAGGCTTTGGTTCTGCTGGAAACTTCACTGGGAGACCACATGCGCTTCACGGGGGTCCTGGGTTCCACAGGCCCAGAGTCACCGATGACAGATGACTAAGAGATGCGCTAGGCCGTGCCTCCGACGTCCTTCTCTTGGTCTTTGTAAGACGGTGGGCAGGGAAGGGGAGGGGACCCAGGATGGGAAGCTGAGAGTCAGTGAAGGGGGAGCCGAGCGTCAAGGGGAGCGAGCCCAGGCATTGGGAGAGGCAGGCCCCACGGCAGGTGCTGCGGCCTAAAGCCAGAGCCGGTTCGCCTTGACAATGAGCGAACAGCGCCGCACTCTCCCGGGCTCTCAGGCTCATGTGTCCCCGTCTGCCGGCCTTTGGCCTGTGTTCACCATCTGCACCGCTCTCCACGAAGACCAGCCTCACGTTCAGCCTCTCCAAAGGACCGGTTTTGGTGTGAGGAAGATAGGCACGATTTATGATTTGTTACCATGTCCCACCAAAAGTATCCTGTGGCTTTCTTTTGTTTGAGTGAATTAAGTGAAAGTGGTCAGACCATGGTCACTACGCCCTTGGATGTTAGGAAGCAAGGCCAAGAGGACTGGGACTGGACTTCCGTCCTCCGCAACCGCCGTCAGGACGGGCCAGAGTGCCCTGAGCAGGCTGTGGGCTGTGGCACATCCCAGCCAAGCGCGAGCCCTTGTCTGCCCTCAGCCTCCCGCCTTGGCTGGTAGCACCCTGTGGCGTTGAGGAGCGTGGCCCCAGCAGGCACGGCATCACAGGACGGACAGGAATGGGTGACACGCTCCCAGGCTCCGGGGTGCGTTGTTTTCCTATTAATTCTTTTTTTTTTAACTTTTTTTTTTTTTTACATTTTTTTACTTGTTCTTTTTAGTCATACGTGACAGTAGGTGTATTTTAACAAATCACACCTACACCAAGTGTGACCTCCCGTTCTTGTGGTTGTACATGATGTGGAGATGCCCTGGCTGTGTATGCACATGTGAGCACAGGACAGTGACCTCTGACTCATTCTGCAGTCTGTCACATTCCCGTCCCCCCTTCCCTCCATTCCCCCTTGTCTAATCCAAAGTACTTCTCTTGTTCCCTCCCCACACCACTATGTGTCAGCACCCACATATCATGGTTTGGGGGTTGACTTATTTCACCAACAAGATAGTCTCCAGCTCCTGTCATTGACCTACAAATCAAGGGGGTTATTTTTAGAAGGCACTTTAACCTAAAAGATGAACCTGCCAGTTGCTGGTTTGTACAAACGAGCTAGGCATCTGAACAAAGACCAGGAGGGATCAACACGGCCAGAACTTGCTCCCACGGTGGGTGGGTGGGTGGGTGTTGAGCTGATGTCTGCAGTTCTACACACTTGTGTTGGATCCATGTCACGTGGCTTATGATCCACTAGTGGAGAAAGCGTGAAGCTAATTGATGGCTCTAGAATCCCCACGGGACACATGGAGGAGGGGCATGTCCAGACTTCTGCAGAGGCTCCAACCCTGTCTGGGTGGGAGTCAAGGATCCCCCACTTGAAGAAGGGAAATTGGAACTCAGAGGAGCAGATGCCTTCTGTGGTCCGAGGGAAGAGCCATGAGGCCCACAGACAGTGGGCTGTGGGGGTGTGGCCGCCCCACCAGGAGGAGTGTGGGTGGGTAGCTGAGGATCCAGCCACACAGGGCAGAAGGCACAGCGGCCCCACCCACCCCACACAGCCCTCCCTGTGTGCATCCCTGCAGGGCACTACTTCCGCTGCAACAGGTGAGCCACCCTGGCCCTGCACTGATCAGGGTGCCCTGTCTCTGATCCAGAGCTCATTTCTTCACTCTGGGTGAAGCACTGTGTATCCTGTTCCCGGCTGATGGCATCTCGGCTGTCCTACTGCTGGCTTTTAGGAGAGGCACACAACGCTCAGCCAAGGTCTGGGTGATCTGTTTGCATCTTCAGAACTCCCAGGAAAGCTTTTACAACTTACTATTCTAATACATTGAGAAAAAATATTAATTCTATATGACATGATAGAATTATATATACTTTCCATTCTGTAAAAATCTGGATATAAACCCAGGCGTGCACAATCATCGCTGGGTGGAATGCACAGCAGGAGGAGTGTGGAGCCCCAAGGGCACACGGGGCGTGATCCAGCTGCTCGTGTGGGGGGTGGGTCCTGGCGGGGGTCACATGTGCCTTTCCAGATGATCCTCACCTCTTCCTGACATGCACTGTGCAATGGATGTAAGCAACTCAGAAGCCTCTCCCTCTCTAAAGGTGGGGAGCCATGTTGGCAAGATGCCTACCCGGCCCCAGACCCACCTGGGGAGAGCTTGCCTGGGTACCAATAAGAGAACACTCACCCCCTTTTCTTCACCTGAAAAAATACTATCAAGAATTCTTAGGTTTGTGTGTTGGGAAAACAGAAAGAGAACCTGAGTTTATACAACTAGTTAAAAACAGCTGATGGGAGAATCTAAAAGTCACCATAGCACCCGAGGCAGCATCAAGCCTCCTAACGCCTGGCACGCCTTCCTTCCCTTCCCTGAACTCCAACTCTGGGGCAGAGATTGTGCTTCTGTGGGTCTGGAAACACCTGTGTTCAAGAAAGGAGGCCGATGCTCAAGGCCCCAGTCGCTGCAGCCCGTTTGAACATGGTTTTTGTGTAGACGTCTGTGGTTTCTAACCTGCCACCTTCACATTAAGTCACGTGACCTGCCCGTCCGTCAGAGTCATGCGCAGTGCTCCATTTTGCAGAGCAGGCGGTTGGGATGGCTCTGCAATGTGAGGTGTCTTGAGGTTCTCGGAGCCAGTGAGAAGGGCTTGCGACTGAGCCCCAGGGCCTTCCCCGCCACTGCAGGCGGGTCCACAGCCAGTCTCCGGCTGAAGAAAAGCTCAACCACGGCCTTAGACCATGACCAGTTAGAATAACTTCCTATTCAAGTCAAAAATGGTTAGGAAGGGTTCATTTTCATACACCTACGTGCAGAAAAAGTGATCCAGAAAAGCATGCGCGTCGGCAGCGTCCACCTGGGAAGCTTTCACGCGGTGAGCACCCTCCACACCGCCAGGCACGGAGCCCCAGAGCCCCGCCAGACCCGCTGCGCTGCCAGCGCCCGCCCCTCCCGTCAACTCGCTGCTGGGACTCCTGCACTGGTTTGCTGCCTGCGTTGAACTGCGTAGACTGGAGACTACGACTGACCTGTCCCTTCCTGCACACGGTATCGTGTCTGTGACACTGGTCCTCATTGCTGCACATGTGTCAGTGGTTGGTCATTGTCTGTACTGTCCCTCTGTGGTTTGTGGGCGTGTGTGCCTGTGCACCAAACTTCAGGCATCTATGCTACTCATGTCTATTTGGGTTTCCAGTTTCCAAATGCCATGAAGAGTGGACACGCCTGTGTGTCTTTTGGGACACAGGTGTCCCCCGTTGTGGGTAGGGGTGAGACTGAAATCGGCTGCTGGTCATAGGAGGTGTGTGGTCAGCTTCATAGATGCTGCCAGCTTTCCAAAGTGGCTGTGTCGACGTCCCCTCCAGCATGGGTTGAGCGCACTTGGCATGCTCCCCCCTTTCAATTCAGCCATTCTCCGGCCCGAGATGTCTTGGCCCACCCCTACAACACGAAGACAGCGCTCCGTGTTATTTTCCGGAATTCCGTGTCCCTGTAAGATAGCAGGGCTCATCTAGATCTAAATTTTCCTGCACCCCCAAAAAACTGTAGTTCAACACGGAGAGCAGATAAAACTGCACACCTCACACCCACTGCCTAATATAACAGCCCAGCCCAGCCCATGCCAGAGCCAGGGGTCATGTGAGACCGAGCTAGAAAGGAGGTAGTGCAGGGACCAGCGAAGACGAACACAGACGGCGTCGAGCACAGAAGGAGCCCATCCTTGAGGAGGGGTTCTGAGCACACGTCTGGGACCTGGTGGGCGGCAGCACTGGCCCCTGGAGAACCAGGCACTGGAGAAGCTCGGGGGTCCTGCTTCTGGGGAAGGAGGCGACTTGCAAGGCAGAAGCATCCCTGAGGCCGCCGCTGGGGGGAAGGAAGAGAAGAGAGGGAGAGATGGCGTCCGCAGAGAGGAAAGCTCAGACGTCAGCCCTCCACCGAGCTGGTTCTGGAACGCCCGAGGATCAGCCTGGGAGGAAGGACAGACCGCGTCTGTGCAGACACTCCCATTCGGCTGGACGGTGAGCAGAACTGTTCAGGCTCAGTTAAAGCCAATCTAGATATAAGTAGCTGGCTACCTTGAGGAGCTGTGCAGGAGCCGAACTTGGGCAGCTGCCGGGGGTCCTCTCCTCGGGGTGGCTGCTTCCTGACCCCGTGTCTCCTTGGTCCTTTGCTCTGCTCTGGGAAGCCCGTTCTCCTGCAGTGTGCACTGGTGAGGGCCTGCGGTTTTGTACTGAAAACCATTTTCCCTCAGAAACTCGAAGGCAGGGCTTCCTGGTGTTCAGCACTGTGCTGGAGCGACTGGATGTCCCTTGGTTTTCCTCCCTCTCTGCGTCTCTGCCTTGGGGCTGCTCTGTGGCGGAGGCATGTCGTGCTATGTGGTCTGCGCGGGGGTCCAGGTCCTTCTGAAGGACTGCTGTCAGTTCTCCCAAACTGAAAACTCACTTTAAAACTTCCGTGTCTTCTCCGATTTCCTTGATAGCTGCGCCATCCAATCCGCCCCACCTGGTTGTCGGGATTCCTAGAATAGCCCTCCAGCCTTGCTTCCTCCTGATATCTCCTCTTTTCTGTCTTTCCATTCTCTTTATCAGTCTTCAACTCTATCCTCCATGTTTTTAGATTCTGGTTCAAGTGTTTGGTTTTCTAGGGTTTTCCTCCTCTGTGTTCTGTTTTCTTATTCCCCAGATATGAATGTGACATCGTCCCTGCGTCTCGCAAAGACCTTCAGCTTGCTTTCTGGAGGTTTCCTCTGGCACCAGCGTTCCCTTCAACTTCCTTTCTGTCGTTCCCTGTTTCCATTGCTCTCATGATTGGGCACTGGAGCCAGCCTGGACCTCAGTGACCCTTGTCCGCCTCCACCTGCAATGTGGGATGCCAGCTCCCTGACAGGCCCCAGGTGTCTGGTGGGGCTTGTGCGGTGGGGCTCCCTGCGGGCTGAGAGGCAAGTCCATTGCTGGTGTTGAGGGCCCCGGCAGCAGTGTCTGGAGGCCTTCCTCCCAGGGACAGAGACATTGCAGCCAGTGTTTTGGAAACAAACAAAACTGGGGAAGAGAGATGGACAGTCCGCTGTGGAGTGTTTAAGGTTTTCATTTAAATTCCGATCCTCATCTGTGACATCCTCTGTGCTCCATGCACCCCAAACCACGGCCTCTCCATCCTCCTGGAGGAGGGAGGAGCAGACATGCTCAATAGGAGAGGTTTGGGGCTTGGACTGTCCTCTGCCTCCTCCCTCCGGAGCCCGATTTCAGTGCTGCGACTTCCCACCACCACGCAGGCTGCTGAGCCTCTTGAGGGATCTGCAAGGGACCGGTGCTTCTCTGAGCTGCTGTCGGAGGGATCTGCAAGGGACCTGGGTACTTCTCTGAGCTCTTGCAGGTGGGATCTGCAAGGGACCCCGGTGCTTCTCTGAGCTCCTGTAGGTCCTGTCTCTTCCCTGCCATCTCCTTTGCCTTGATCTTCTGGTGTTTTGAGCCTGTTCTCTGATGTTTTTATTCCCAAGGTCATACTTTTGTTGTTCCCTGACTGAAATTTTGGGATGGACTAGACAGGAGAGGGGACGATCATTGTGGTTTAACCCGCAGTGTGGAAGAAATGAGCAGGCTGCCTGGTGGGAGGAGCGGTCAGGTGGAATTCACTCTGCATCTGTGGCTCTGCTCTGCTCCTTCCTTCCCTGGGCCTCCGCCCTGTTAATCCTGCCAGGTTCCAGCCACGTGTCACTCTCACTATTAACCAGCAGGCTGGGCTGGGCTTTAGCCACAAACAGCCCCGGTCTCAGGGGCTCACACAGCAAAGGCATGTAGGCCATGTGGCCATAGTGGACTGTTGACCTCCCAGGACCTAGGTGAAGGGAGGTCCGCCCTGACCACTGTGCAAGGCCAGTCCATGTGCATGCCCCCCTGAGCGGGAGCAGGCAAGTGTGGCCCTGCCACATGCTGGGGGGACGAGAATGCTCTGGGCAGGACCAATGAGGGTCATGCCCAGCACCCTGGGGAAAACCAGCCTGCTGCCAGAGGCCCTGGTATTCATCAGGGCCGGCAGCCCTGCCAGACTGGCCTCCGGGACGCGGCATCCTGGAGGGCAGGGCGAGGATTAGCTGCATCCCTGCCTGCAGGTCCCAGCCCAGAGGCCAGGAGAGAGCAGGCGCTCAAATGTGCTGAAAAATAAATTTTGGTTTTACGTACTCAAACTTTTCCTTATCCGATATTTTTTATAGTGCATATTTATAGTCTCCAATAAATCAGTCCGTCCTCTCCTTCACCTCCTGAAGACGTGGACATCCCTTCTGAAATCCTTAGGACTCCAGGAACCCCCGACGGCTAGGGAGGGCTCCTTGTGCGTAGCCACACGGGTGGGTGGCATTGCAGGCTGGCTGGGCCTGGCTAACCCGACAGCGAGGACGCCCTGGACAGGGGGCAGCCGTGCCGGCTCCTCGGGGTCCTGCCTTCCCACTGCCATCGCTTCACTTCCAGAAAGGCTCCTTGCCGGGTAGACACTCGCGTAGTGTTTATGCGAATGTGCCCCGAACTTGACATTTTCACAAACCTTTGCTCAGTGCTAAGTATAAACTCGAATGATCCATATCGCTGAGAAGTGTAAGAACGTTCTGTGGTGTGAGGGTCCTTTGTTATTTTCCTTCTTGTTTTGCTATTTTCGTAGCCAGAAGTAGCGGATGGGAGTGATGAATTGATTCCATTAACGATGGTAAATTTTTAACAAGGAAACCTCCCTTGCCTTCATTCCACTCCCCTTAATCTGCTTATCAAATTAGTGCCTTTATTTTCACAGCAAAAATGGTATTCCTCCCCAGT
Organism: Sciurus carolinensis; assembly: GCF_902686445.1. Classification (NCBI taxonomy): domain Eukaryota; kingdom Metazoa; phylum Chordata; class Mammalia; order Rodentia; family Sciuridae; genus Sciurus; species Sciurus carolinensis. Next base: position 179,605,306 of record NC_062215.1, on the reverse strand, counting down.
AGTTCATTTATAGTTCAAGCCCTGGTGGGATTCTAATTTACTTCTTAGAATAGTGATGAATCTGAACATCACACGATGCGTTTGCAGTTATTTATCTGGGCCATGTGTGTTCATGGTGAAGGAGTTGACAATTATGTTCCTTGGTTTGCTCGTGCATGCACACATACACACACACACACCCACACACACGTTAACATTTTTCCTTCTTCTGTTCTAAATTACTGGGCAGCACAAAGGATGGAGTCATATGGGTGAATTCAAAATCACTTCTGCCATCTGGCATGGGAGTCAATGGAGGGAGACTGGACCAGAAGAGCTCACGTGCTGTGCACAGGTCACAGGCGTCCAGCAAGGTGCTGGCTACTCTGGCTATTTACCCCTCTCTCCAAATGTTTCACTTTGCACTAAAAAATCACTGTCAAAGTAATATCTGTGCATCACACGAAGATGGAAGAATATAGGAACATTGTTAAATATCCAGAAATAATTAGTTATTTAATGTTTTGGTCTTCTTTTTTTCCTATTCATTAATTCTCTCTCTTTCTCTCTCTCTCTCTCTCTCTCTTCTTCCTCTCCTTATTTCTCTTCTTCTATATGTCTATTACATACTCAAACATTCATGCAAAAGAGTTGAACTATAATGCTGTTTTGAAATTCACTTTTAAAGCCTAATAATGTATCCTAAACATTTTCCCATAAGTAGACTATTTTTTGAAAAATAAATTTTAACATTTGAGTAGTATTCCGCCATATGGTATATGCATTTTGTTTGAATATGTCTATCTTTGGGCACACAATGATCTTCTATATGCTACTTTACTAACTTAAGAAAGATCTTGTCATTTTAATGAGACCTTGGACGATCTGATTTGTGTAAAATGGTGTTTCATTGTTGTAATTTGCATTTCTTTATTTTTAGTAAAGCTGAAACTTCTTAACAATTATTTTCTTAATTGCAAATGTAATACCTGAGAATAGTGAAGTGTGCCACCATTAAAGCCTTTGGCCTGGAATGCTCAGCTGCCCGGTGAGCTGCTCTGGGCTTCCTGCCTGAACGAACCCTGGTTTAACACCTCCAGTGCTCTGCTTTTACTCTAACCTGCGCTGTCTGCATTTTGACTTCTGGATCTTAAGGGGCATAGTAAGGTATTTTTCCTAAACAGAGACAAATCTCCCCAGGAGGAACCTGGCACCAGTTGTCAACATCGTGATTTATTGTCATTCAGCTGCATTTTCTCTTTTTGTTTCAGATACAACTGTTTTCAAAGATTGAATGCTGTTCATACATTGCTGCCCTGTGTTTCTCAGCTTTCCGTCACTGACCAAAAGACCTGACGAGAACAACTTAGAGGAGGAAGTCAATTTTGGTCTCTTGGTTTCAGGGGTTCAGTCCACGGTTGACCAACTCTGGGCCTGAGATGAGGCAGCACCTCATGGCAGAGGGCGAGGTGGGGGAAAGCTGCTCAGCTCATGCAGCCAGGAAGCAGAGAGAGAGCACTAGGACCCAAGGGCAGTGTCATCCCGGAGGCCATCCCCCAGTGGGCCACCTCCCCCAGCCGTGTCCCAACTGCTACAGCTACCACCGGAAGTCCATTCAAATGATTGATCCACCGGTGAGGTTCCAGCTCTCATAAACTAGTCACCTCACCTTTTGCAAGAGCGTTTTGGGGACACTGAAGATCCAGGCCATCCCCTGCCCGCCTCCTGCTCTGGAACTCTCACAGTAATTGTCGGGTACTGATTTATTGTATGGACATGGCTTAATTTGTCCCTTTGCCCACGGACAGGCATTTTGGATCTTGCTGATACCCCTTTTCACAGCTCTAAGGCACATCCCCCACCTGAGACTCTCTGTGGGACTGGTCCTGCGTGAGCCAATGCAGGAATGCAGGGCGTACCCATCGACTGCACGGAGAAACGGAGCCTTTCCATTCCCCACCTGCAGAGGGTGGGGAGCTGCCACACTCCGTGTTGTTGCCCACGGTGGCCAGTGTCCTAGTTTTTAATTCTGCAGACCTTAAAGCTTTACTTCTCCAGCTTGCTCATTTGCACATCTAGAATTTATCATGGGATACGGTGTCAGGAATGCATCTGTTTTCCCTATAAAAGTGTCAGTGTCCTGCCACAAATACTGCATCTTTCAGCCTGTCTCCTCTGTGCCACCACGAAGCTTTGGGAGAATTCTGGTACAATAAGTGGCATGCACAACCTCCAGCTCTCAGCTCTGATTCCGGGTCTACTCGCCCACCTGCGTGGATGTCATCCTGTTCTTATTACCATGCTCTTACTGGACTGGGGTAAATAGGCAGGCGCCCCTTTCCTTCTCCAGAACCAGGCCTGACTATTCTAGGCATTCTTCTCTTCCATATGGATTTTATGATAAAAGCTAATAAGTTTTATTAACAACCCTGAGGGATTTGGGTTGGAATTTCATGGACTTCATAAGTCAATTTAGAGAGACGTGATATCTCTATGAGGCCGTCTTCCCACTGTGACTGCGGAACATGTTTCCTCAGTAGGCTTCTCACACACTGGTACGATTTTCTCAATAAAAGCCACACTCATGCTAGATTTGTTCCCAGGTCCTTGTAAGTTTTGGTGTATCACTGTGTTATTTTATGATTCCATATTTTAGTTCATCTTTGCTGGAAATAATAAAGGTGCTTCTTTCTTCTCCACTCTTTTCTCTTTGCATTTTAGTTGATTTGGGACTGGGGGATCTGTTTTGCTTTTCTTACATTTTCTATAGTTCCAATAAATGCCAATTAGAAGCCCTGAGAATAGATGACATTTTCTTGTTTTTCAATTCAAAATAAGTGCCTCTAATGTTTCAGCCCTCAAACAGGATGACCTCTCCCCTGCGCTCCTCCTTAGCAATTACGAATTCTCCTTCTCTTACTAGCTTGCCAAGATCTTGTTCTACCTGATCACAAATGAGTGTTGAACTTACTGCCTTTCTGCTCCTCCTGGGAGGACTGTATGTTTTCTTCAGAAACCCGGCAACACGCTGGGTTATCTTAACAGAGTTTTGCACATTATCTGTTTTTTGCTCTTTTTGGTCAGAACAAAACACTTTCTAGTCCCTTCATTTCATGTTTGGCATTTTTTCATCTTCTGATAATTTTAGAATGACCTAATTTGTCCTTATTTCTCTAAGTGTGTGGCTTCTGATTACACGGAGGGACGACATTGTGATTTTTCTATCCTAGGAGCAACATTTTTAAAATGACAAAATTCTCCCAAAGCTCTATGCCAGACCAGTGGTGAAGGATGAGGATGCTTGTCGGTGCCTATGGTGCTTATCTCTGTCCTCCTCTTAGTGAGAGAAAGGCATTTCAGTCTGAAGACTCACTTCATATGCTTGTCTTGTGAATTGATTTGTACAGTGTTTCATAAACATAGTTATGTAGTAGTTTACCTTTAATCCTACATTCCGGTGCTTACCACCAATTCTTTCTTTTTTAATTAACTTTTTAAATTGATGAATGCAAATCTGATATGTTTAAGGTGTGCAACATGATGTCGTGAAATACGTGCACTTTGTGGAACGCTAAGCTGGTTACTTAGCATATCTATCACCTAGCTATTATTTTTTATGGAAAGAATACTTAAAATCAACTGTCCCAGCAATTTTCAAGTGTGCATATATTGTTACTAACTAACAAGGGTCGCCATACTGCACAATAGGGCCTCCTGACAGTTTTCTCCTGCTTGACTGAAGTTCTGCATCTTTGGGCCGAGATCGCCCAGCCCCCTCCCACTCCCCACCAAGCCCGGTAGCCACTCTTCCACCCTTGACTTTTGTGCCTCTGATCCTTATAGATCCCATGACATCTTCCCTTCATCTGAGCCTTTCAGCTTTGGTCATTTCAAGTTTGACATCCCAGTTCTTTGCAGAAGGGCTGGTTGCATTGTTCATAATGACATTCTGCTGAATTTATATGTGAAAAACAACTTCATTGGGTTCAAAAATGAGGTTTCCTATTTTCCCACAGGAAAATGGGGGAGATTCGCTTGTCACGGAATTTGCTTCTGTGTTAGAGTTGTATTGCCAAGAAACCTAGGTCCTGGAGAAATATTTCTCTTCCCAGGCTGTGTATGTGCACGTATTACATGCATAATTCCTCCAAATTAAGGAAGTAATCACAACTAATTACAAGTCATTCTAGAGGACGTGAAAGAATGATCACTGAAGGCACCGTCAAGGACAAGGCAGACCAGCTCCAAGACGTGCACAGAATAAAACGCACAAAACAGAACAAAGGAACGGGATCATGGCTCGGATCTGGAATGTCTCCCACAGGCTCACCGTTGAAGGCTTGGTCCCCAGAGCAGCAGCGCTCAGAGGTGATCAGGTAGAACTTCTCTTCGGGAAGTCGTTGGATCACGAGGGCTCTGAGCTCATCAGTACGCTCATCCACTGATGTTCACCATCGAATGGACTCAAGGAGACAGTGGACACTGTAGGAGGAAATGGGTGCTGGGGACACGCCCTGGAAAGGGACATCTTGTCCCCAGCCCCTTCCTCTTTGTCTCTGCTTTCTGGCTGCCATGGACTGAGGTGCTTCCACCTGATGTTCTGCCTCAACACAAGCCCAGCAACAATGCAGCCAAGTGACCTTGGACTGATACCATGAACGGAAGTGAATCTTTCCTCTTTAACTTGTTCTTACCAGGTGTTTAGCCACAGTAATGGGAAACTGACTAACAAAAGGGGTGATTATGAATAAAAGAAAAAAACAAATGCAAAATATTCCAAGTATTCAAATACGTGTTTAAAAACCTCACCTGAAATAAAATACTCTGGCGTGTGCTGGTCAGATGGGGGCCTGTGTTTCAGGAACAGTTGATGGTAAGAGATTAATGGACATATTCTGCTGAAGTCACTGAACTTCAAAAATACAGAAAATAAGGGTCATGATAGTCTTAACATAGCTTGCACAGTGTGCTACTGGGCAGTATTGTGCGTGCATGTGTGCGTGCGTGTGTGTGTGTGAGAATTGGATGCATTTCACATAATGACAAAGAGCCACATGGGAATCACAGGAGTGTCCCAGTCCACAGCGCTGTTAACCCACGTGCTCGTCTGGGCTTCCTGCTTCCTCCAGACACATCCAAGGTGAGGCACCTCCAGAGTTGTCAAGGAAAAGGAGAAGTGTCACCTCGTTCTTTTCATGAACTCATATTAGCCTCCAAAAATAAAGGCCACACACTGACATTCTAGAACTGACGGGACTCGGGGGCCTCTGCCTCCACCGGTTACTCCTGAAATCCCTGGCGAACCAAACAGTGGGTCCACCCAGGCGACTCCAGCAATGGGGGTCGCCTTTCGGCAAACAGCGTATGCCAATAAGGACAGGCCTCAGCACAACAGATCACAGATGCTATAAAACTTGCAGATGATGGTGCTGTGACCAAACCCCGGGGGTCGGTGGGCTCCGGGGCAGGGTCGGCAGACGCTCCTTGGCCATCTCCTCCAGCAGCCCTGGGCAGGAGCTGTGAGGAGCAGAAACACTCGGCTAAAGGGGTGGTGATTCCAGTTACTAATTGTTCATCATCATCTTTTCTTAATTTCCAGGGGTCTTTTAGAAATCAATTTGTATTCTTGTAGTCAAGAAGCAAAAAAGAACTTATCTGAAATTCAGCAGTTTCATGAAATCCAATCAAATGTCTTTTTGATAAATAGCACATATACTATGACGCGGTTTTTATCACACTATTTCTCTCCCTCTATTAGCGTATTGATCTGTTGTGACATTCCTGGGAGTCCGCTCTTTACTGGCTTGGATCCTCTGTATAAAATGTGCATCTTTGCTTTCAAACCGCATGGACTCCTCTGCTCCCTGCTGCCAGCTCCTCTCCCGCACAGACTGAAGCACTGCTGTCTTTTTCCCACCTCTCCCCAAGCCCGGCACCCCCAGCTGGCACCACCCACCCTGCTCTGCCACTAGCTCTCCCGGGGCTGTGGCTTGTCACTTCTCCAACACGCCCCTCTGCTCAGCAGGTCCACCCCCTTGCACCAGTCCATAGGGTGACCGTCTCCGGGCCATGCTCTCCAGTGCAGAGAGCTCTGACGTTTCTAGAATAGCTCAACATTTCAAGACCTGGGACGGAGACCCTTCCTCACTCTTCTCTTCCACAATCCTCCCGGCCTTTCTCTGTCTCTTATTTTCCCATGTGATTTAATGCCGTTTGGTGAGGGTCCAAGGTACCCTGTTGGTGTCCTACTTAATAATTCATGGGCTACGTCGCCTAATCTGGGGTGATTTATTTCCTTCCACAATCGAGTTTCCCCTTCCAAGGATAAGATATGTTATCTCATTTCCTCACAGAAATTGTCCCTCAGTAGCACTTACGTCTCTCGGCAGAATAAAATATTCTCCTCATACAGATCCTGCTGTTGTCTTAGGAAATTTATTCCTTGCTATTCAAATGTTATGGCCATTCAAACGGGATTGCTCTATTTTGAAAATATTTATTTTTCAAATACAGGAAAGTTACTGGTTTTTGCATATTAATTTGAAGACCACAGGACTCACTGAATTCCACCAATTCCAATAATTTTTTTGGTTGATTATTTGGTATTTCTTGATAGACAATTTTACTTTCTTCAAGTTATTGCTTATCTAATTATGTTGACTGATGTTTCCAAAACAATATTAAATAATACAGTGAACACAGGCATGGTCAGACTTTAATTTGAATGGCTTTATTGTGTCAGCATGACAGTGATTTTTGCTTTGAGATTTTAGAGAGCTACAATGGATTCGTATGTGATACCAGTTCTCTCTCCATAGAGTGTGTGAGTGTGTGCGTGTGTGAAATTCAGGTACGTTGGATTTTAGCAGATGAGTCCTTGGGCGATTATTGAATTCATCATGTTTTCTCCTTCTGACTTTCTAAGTGCTGGATAGTTGACAGATTCACATGCCGGTAGCTGGGTTCGAGGGCTAGTTCTCAGTCCCGGCAGAAGGCAGCCTGAGCCTGTGAGTGCGGAGTGGAGGAGGACCTAAGCTAGCGCTGAGGTCTCGGCAGTTCTCGGAAGGTCTGGATGGGGAAGGGGGCCTTTGAATGTGTGAGGTCTCCTCTTCAGGGGTACGTGTGGGCGCCGAGGTGTGCACAGGTGGAGCCTGCGCTCAGCTGCCTGGGAGCTGCAGCATCTTGGTGGCGGCACCCATGTTTGCTCGCTTGACTTTCCTGCCAGTTTCCACGGGCAGAGGCCCCAGAGGTGCTCTCTCCATGGAGTGGCCCCACGTAGACATCCTGCCTGCCCTGCTCCTCTTTCCACCTGGGTCACTGGGCAGGACGCTGGTCCTAGGACCCTGGTGCCCTCCCTCCCCTGTGCACTGGTGGCTGTGAGGAGGCCACAGGCAGAGTGGGCTCCTTTGCCCATCCTCTCTGCTCAGGTCCTGCGGCCGGGTAACTTCCTGCTTCACGGGGCCATGCTGCTTTCCCCAAGCTCACCTCGTGGGTCACTCCACAGCCATCTTTAAAGAAGGCAGCAGGTAAGTCACCCCCAGTCATGCTGATTTGCTCAGTCTAGAGTTTTCTAAAACGACTCAGCCCTCGCCCCCCCTGCCCCCCCCCACACTCACCTGTGCATATGTACAAAGCCTCTGTGGCCAAAGTTTGAAACTCAGGTGAGTCAACACAGGCCTAAGGGGGGGTTCGAGTCCACAACCATGAAGCTCAGGCAGTCTGCTGGATGCCGGTCACCCTGTCGAGATAGAAGACCGGCTCTGGGGGAACCGTCATGGGGCTACCTCACGGCCCAGGAGCCTGTGCTGGGAGCCCCGCAGCCTGACCAGCCCCAGGCCACTGCCCACTGGGCTGCACCCCTGTCCTGCTCAGTGGTAGGGCCCTCCATCCCCCTTGATTTGATTATTTCCCTCCCAAGCTGCAGTCAGAGCCCTGATAAATGCACCTTCGCTATCAAGGGCCAGCCTGGCTCGCTGTCCCCAGTGGCCCTCTCTCTGGCACGCTGCAGGGCAGACAGCATCCTAACCACCCAGATCCTGCCTTATGTGTTTCCTGTGTTTTTATCGTCATTAAAAATGCTTCCACACGTTGGTGTGGCTCAGCGGTGAGGTCGCAGCCTGGAAGAGGTCAGGAACGGGTTCCTCTTCTTCCTGGTGGGCAGTGGGTGGGGGCAGCGGGGCCACAGCCTTCTGACCTGCCAGCCCCAGAAGAGAAGCCCGCAGGGGCTGGCACGGACCTCCTAACATCCTGGCTGTGGAGCCCTTACCTTCAGGCTGACCTCGGCTCCACCCAGATGGAAGCGGGCAGCAGGCTTCGCCCTGAACCCAACTTGCCGGCTCTCCCATGGCGTGGCTTCAGGAAAGAGGAGGAGGTGGAGGAAATCAGGTCTAAGGAGACGCCCGTGGCCATAAAGAATAATGGCAACCGTGAGGCACAGGGAGAGGAACTGGACTTGGGCGTCTGATAAGTAGGTTTATTAGCCCTTTAACCTTGCTGACCTATCCAGGAAGCCAAGGCCAGGCCTTTCAGTGTGGGGATAGCCGCCACCCAGGCCAGATGCTCAGATGGAGCCAGAGGACACTCCCTACAGCCAAGGGAAGCGCAGGCGTGCCAGGGTGCGCCCTGCTGGTCTCCATCCCGGGAGATGTTAGCTGGGAAGAGGATTATCCGGAAATATGAAGCTGGCAATATTTCATCCACAGTCATGTTGGAGATAAAAGGCCTGATGCATTAAAAAACGTAGAAAGCAATACGAAGTAAAATATGTTCCTTCCTTCCTTTCATGGAAGATTAACTCATGTTTGGGGAAAGTAATTTTGAACTTGGACACTGGTGACGTAAGATTGTTTTATTCCAGGCAGCTGCCAAGGAGGCAGGGACCATCGGGCGTACCAGGACAGTGGTCTGCTGTCCCCCACTGTAAGCCAGCACGTGGTCTGCAGCCCACCAGGGCCTCAGCTCCGTTATGCTCAATTAGACTTGAGCCAGGCTGCACATCCTCTGAACCCACCAGCCCACCACGTCTCGGTGCCTTTCCCTTCCCTGCAGGCCAAACAGGCCCCAGTAGGTGTGGGGTCTCGGGCTGGAGAGTGGAATTCCAGCAGCCCTGGGCTGCACGGGGCAAGTCCCCTGGAGGTCCTAGAAAGGGCCTTTGGTGTTACTGGCTCCCATGTCTCAGGGCTAATCCAAGGTCCTTACAGAGACCTGTGGCCTGCCCCATGTCTAAGGCCCTTCTCACCATGGGCCTGCTATGGCCCCTCGGTATCTCCACACTGCAGGGACTCACTGTGTCCGGCTTGGGCTGAATTCTCCTCTCCCCAGTGACCCGTGGGCAATTCCCCGCAGCGGCAGAGCTCCGTGTTGCGCTCACAGTGAGGCCCCAGGCAGGCTGCATGTGGCCGAGTCCCCACTCTGCTCTGTTTTCCTTCTGTGGCACACACCCTGTGGCTTATGAAGGGACATGCACTTCATTATTCAGTGTGTTTACTGTTGGTGCCCCCAGAATGTGAGCACCATGAGGCAGGAACTTCGTCTCTCTCTCTCACATCTGCAGCTGAAGCACAAACACGCCACAAGTGAGTCCTCATCAGACATGGCCCCTCAGGTGTGTGGTGCTGCCCCTTCCTTTCCTTCCCAGGACAATGACACTGGACAGGTGGTAGGCATAGGAAGCAAGACCTTCCAATAAGGCCTGGGTCCGACTTCCTCGACTCCACTACCTCTAACAGAATTCCAGGTCCAAACAGAAAGACACCCTCATCTCTGTGATAATGCTGTGTGCGTGTGTGCATGTGTGTGCGTGTGTGCGTGTGTGTCTAGGCCACAGGAGTGCTCCATGACTGACAGGGGTTGGCACTGGCCAGATGAGAGGCCCAGAGCTGTGGTCCCACTGCCCTAACTCCAAATATTCAGGCTCCGTTTGTCCCCAGCAGCCAGTGACTGTCACTCTGATGCAGTTACCAGCACACACACATGTGGAGGGCTCCACTCAAGAGACCCTTTCAGAAAAACAGGGCGGAGGGGCTGCCAGCTGCCCTTGGATCCTGGGGAAACTTGCTCCCGTCCTTCCTGTGTTTAATCTGGAGCCCTCTGAAGGGGAATGTCATCTCTCTACTTGTCTTTCCCTCTTTCTTCACATGCAGAATGTATTTATTTATTTTCATCTTCGTTAACAGGGAAGTTACATAAAGTCATAGGAATTTCAAGACCGAGAGAAAAGCCCTATTGAGTGGAAGCTAACAAGTTCATTGCTGATGGCGCAGTCTGATTTATCTGGAAGAAAGGACCAAGGGGAAACGGCAGCCCTGCAGTCGATGATAACCTTGGGTTAGCATAATATAAACTGTGCACGTTACTTTATCCGCTGCAACTTGAATGAACCTTTGTGCGCCTGACACCGGAAAGCAAGCCCGTGGCCATGTGACGGCAGAGGCTTCCAGGGTTGCATGCTGTCCAGATGTCTGTGTGGCCCAGGCATGCAGAGGAGTCGTGCCCAAGGACCTTGCTGTCTGGAGCTCTTTTAAACAAACTTCATGCCGTTTAACTTCAGCTTCATAAAATAAAAATTGTGGCAGAGATGACTCTCTTACACATGGGTGGCAAAACATGTTATTTCACTCATTCCTATTTTGAGCCAGAATTTGGTTGACAGTCTTAAAGAGACATACATCAAACCGCTGAATCCAGAGGTCTGCCCAATGAGCATGCTTATTTTTCTTGGTAAATTAACAGGTTAGTTGGGCAACGTGCAGATATATTTTTAAGTATTATATATCAAGATCCCTGAAAGAATTAATATTCTTCTATCCCCACAGCTTCACCTCCAGAAACATGCCCTAAACTAACAAACTAAACACATACATACATTTATCTACACATACCCCCCATACACCCCTGGCCTGAGATTTGTGTGCAAGGATGTTTAATGCAGCTTTGTTTACGACAGTGAAAAGGTCAAACAAAACTTAACCAATAGCAGAAAGATAGCCAAATAAATTACAGCACAGCCAAAATGTGGAGAATTGTGAATCCATAAAGATTATATTCTCATGGAATATAAAGGCATGGGGGGAAAAATCTAATAAAAAAACGTAAAATAACACTATCACAATATTTCTAGAAACTGTCTGAATGCATGCTTACAGATGACTTTATTTTCATTTTATGCTTTTTCTATTTTCCCATCCCTTTTTTCAGGATTCACACACTACTTCACTTTCTGGGGAAATTACGAATGATGTCTTGGGCTCAAACAAACACACTCAGTGATAAACCCGTGGAGCTCCCACACCTTCTGTGGAACTGGTGCTCGGGAACCTGCAGACAAGCAATGGTCAGTGTCCTGCACGCCTGGGGGCCACTGCCGCCCCTGCCATCGCAGCCTGGAGGACAAGCCTCCCTAGCTAGCAGGAGACCTGCCTTCTCCGCAAGGGTCTGAAGCTGCTTTCCTGACCACTCCTGCATCTCAGAGGCCCACGATTCTCCTCTCTTCCTGGTCCTGTCCTGAAATCCCCTTGAGTTTCTTCCTCCTACTTTGTCACAAGACCAAATATAAAAGCACCAGGGGTAGGATTTGTCCTCGAGCTTGGCGGTAAAACAAGACCAACGACACCTCGATTTCAAGCCCACAGTTTACTTTCAGCAAGTTAAATGAATGCCTATAGAAACCTCTGTGGCTCCGGCAAATATAAACCATGTCTCTGGAAACAACTGTTTGATTAATGCAACCAGTTCCTGCAAACAGCTTGGAAATTCTGTGGGAAAAACAACGGAAAACGCCAGTCAACGTGCCTGCCTGGCGGGAAGGCCCCGCAAGGAAGCGTGGGGCATGCGGCGGAGGTACGCTGCTGGTCCCCGCTCCCTACGCCCCGCACGCTGGAGGCCTCGCCCTGCCAGGTGGACAGCAGCCTCAGGCTTTTCCTCACTGGCTTGGAGAACACGCCTTCCCAGTAGTCTGAGCCTTGCCACCCAGGCATCCCACAGGTGGCAGAGGGGAGAGGGCACAGCTGGCGCTGCCAGCCAGCACCCCAGGAGTGTGGCCACCTGCTCCCTGGAGACTCTCTTCACCAACAGGCCTAGGCAGTCCTCCACCCAGGAGGGGAGGGGCGCAAGGAAGTGGCGCTCCTGTCCACAGACCGTCCCAGCTACCCGACAGAGGAGAGGCCGTGCCGTGCTGGTCCTCTCCGTCAGTCTCCAAACCGCTGGCGGCAGGTCAGTCTGCTTATTGCCACATTACCTGAGCGACACCTACCAGGTTCCTTCTGTTAGGTTCAGCAGAACGAGAGGGCAGCCCAAGAGGCAGGAGCAGAATCATGAGGGGAACGTATGGGAAGGTGACTCCCCATCAGGCCACCCCTGGCCATGGCCACACACCCCCTGCAAAGAGGTGAGTTGCTGGCCCTGCCGCGGAGAATCCATTTACTCATTTAATTTATTCACTGATTTGGAAAATGTCCATTGGCCAGCAAACAGAAGGCCCAGGTGAGTCTGAAGCCTCCGAGGAACACCACAGAAGAGATCAAAGCAGTGAAAACAGGATAGACAGACCCCCAGGCAGATGGACTGGGGTGGTCCAGGGCAGGAATGGGGGAGAGACGGTGCTTTTGAGGAACTGCAGATGGTTTACTGAAGCCCCGCTGGAGGACGCCTAGGGCAGGGCTTAGGCTGATGGGCAGAGGGGAGCTGAGCGCTGCTCAATGCTTCTTCAGTCTTTCTTTGCGCTGGCTTCTTCTGACCTTCACTCGGTGGAAAGAACTGGACAGCAGAGCTCATCTCCCACCCGAGTCCCGCCTCCTCCAACAGGACAAGAGTAGTTTCTCTTGGTCCTAATATGGTGGGACAGTTGGACTGGATGTCAAGCAGCAAGGATGAGTAGCCCTGCATGTGAAGTGGTAGCCATGATCCCTACTGACCAGACCCACGTCTTTGCGTCAGGTGGGCACAAAATCACTCTCTCTGTGGGCAAATTCATCTTCACGCTGACTCCCCAGTCCTATGACAGGGCCAGGAATTCTACAGAGAGGGAGTGAGTAAGATGTCTCCACGTTGAGCTGTTAGAACTACCAGGACCAGGACAGCAGCCTTGTCCAGGAGTTTCCAGGAGTGGAGAGGCCAGCACTGGGTGGCTAGGACCTGCTGCTGCCCTAGGACCTCCTTCCTGCGGAGCATGCACCGGCAGCCTTGCTCCTCACTAGAGCTGACCCTCAGTGCAGGGGTGTCCAGCACAAAGGGCCACCACAGAGCGGACCTGGGGGACCAGAAGCTGCAGCTGTGGGACCATCCTCCACAGTCTCCTGCTCCCCACCACCTCTCCCAGGGCCCGTGGGAAAGAATAGCTTGGGCAGCTCGGCAAACCTCATTCCCAGCAGGTCTCCTTCTCCAGGGCCCTGGGAGCCTCCATGGGACATTCTGGCTGTGACCCCCAAGCCAGTCTGCTTTTCCTCAAAGTCCCCAGTCCAGGGGCTCAGACACACCAACCCCAGTGGATCTGAGTCCGTGCTCCTGGAATAAAGTGCTCTCCTGTGCACACATCTGTCCAGGCCTCCCGGGACTGAAGTACCTGAGGGGTGGGCGGCCATGTCAGGCACCATCTTCTAGAGCCCAGAATCCCATTCGGGTCCCAATGGCAGAGCACATGCTTCCAGACCCAACTGTTGAAACTGCAGCCCTACCTTGGGTGCTATTTAGCAAAGTAATAATAAAAATTATGTAAAACTTTCCAAAAAATAAAGATTACAGCAAAAAGACAAATGGAGCTTCCTTCTTCATTTCTTTTTTCTGTGTTGGGGCTCAGACCCAGAGCTTTGCTCATGCCAAGCAGGTGCTGTACAGATAAGGCTGATTTACACAAAGCTCCTCAAGTCTTTAACAGGACGGTGTACATTAGGAGGAAAGAGATAGCTACCTAAAAGTACCCATCCATGTGCCAGTGCGTGTCTCTGGGTGGACTTCTCTTTTGCAGAATCCACACAGAGGAAATCGAGAGTGAGTTATTAGATAAAGGGAGGACAAAGAAACAGGAGGACAGTAAGCCCCAAATGTTTATTTTAAGTTCGAAAACAATAAAAGTCACCTTAATATCCACGAGAAAAACAGATGGGATCCTATTAAAATGTAACTCAAATTCTGATCAGGAAGCCTATATAGTACATAAACCATGTAAGAGGCTAGGTAATTTTTAAAATGAGGCATAAGATTGTGTGAATAATGATTATGATTTTATATTAGAAATCAAATACAACTCTGGCTATGGGAGAGTAAAAAGAAATTTGAGTTTTTTTTCTATTTTAAACAGGTAGAAAACTGGACACACTATATGAAACAAGAGTTTTCAAAAATTGAAAAAATAGGGAGTGAAAACACCAGAGAGAATGAAGTCTCACACTCTTTAAAAATTCAACACCAGAAAAGGACAATGTCTGATTCTAATTAAAAATTACTAGACACATTTATAAACAGGAAGTTACTATACATACAGAGAACTCTAAGTCAATAAAAACAGAACTAGATATGATCAAGATGATAAAATTACAAAAAGAAACTTTAAAATATCTATAATAAATGTGCTTAATATTCTCAAAGATTAAATAAGAAAAACATGAATATAAGGAGAAGAGAAATAAAATATACAAATAAAAATTTCAGAGAAAATTACCTATGAAATATACAGTCTTACTGGATTGGGTTAAAAGAATACTAGAAACTGCTAAAGACCAGTGTGCATAGACACATAACAGAAACTATCCAAAATCATAAAGCAAAAAATGATGACCAGATTCTGAGTGACCTGTTGGACAATATCCAGCCACTAACGTATGGGTAAGTGGGGTCAGAAGAAGGAAAAGAGGTGGTATTTGAGGAAATGCCAGCAATACTTCAAATTTAATTAAAACTGTATTCCCAGATCTAAGTAGCCCAATAAACCCTGATCTGAGTCAACACAAATAAAACTGCCCTGGGCACATCATGATAAAATTGATTTAAAAAACTAGTGATAAGCAGAACATCTTAAAAGTAGCCAGAAGAGAAAAGGCACATTACAAAAAAAAAAAAAAAAAGATATTTTGTAAAAAATTATGTGAGGCGTAAGACAACTGTATCACATCTCTAAAGGGCTGGAGGGAAAACCAGTGAAGTTCCAGTTTTATATATTGCATGTTAAAAGCTTTCTCAGATCAATAAAGACAGAGAATTTATCACCAGCACATCTTAACCACAAGAAATGTTAAAGAAAATTCTCCAAGCAAAAGGAAAATAATTCCAGATGGAAACTCATACAAGGAATGAAGATCATCAGAAATTGTGAAGATGTGCAAAAATATTAAACTGGTTTATTTTTCACTTTTCCAATTTTTTCACCAACAATTGAGCAAAATATAGCAATTATAGCAAAATAATATCTGTTGGTATGGTCCATAACATGTATAGGTTAAAAAGGTACGGCAACAATAGTAAAAATAAGGAGAGTTACATGTAAGAATTTTGTATATTATTTGAATGATGTAATAGTCTCTAAAGGCAGAAATATTTAAAATACATTTTTAAACCCTAGAGCAATCAAAACAAAGTAGAATAACAATTGATACAATATTGGATACAAAATGGAATCATAGAATTATTTTTAAAAGGCAGATAAAAAGAAAACACATATCAGATTAACAAATAAAAAACAAACAGAAATATGATATTCTTAAACCCAAATATATCGATCATGTTGGATGTAAATCATTTAAAGTTGCCTGGTCACTAATCACATGCAACTATTCAAATTTAAATTTAATTAATTTGAGTTTTGTTTTGTTTTTTTAAATCAATCCTCAGGCAAATTTGGAACATGCCCAGTGCCCAGTAGTCATTGTGGTGATGGCCGCCATCTTGGCAGGGCACTGTCAACCATACAGTGTGGATCCAGACATCCACCCAGAAACAGAAGGTCAGATTGGGTGAGAAGATAAGACCAGGTAGATAGATGCTGTCTAGGAAGGAAAAATAAAGAAAGGAAAAGAAAAAGAAAGCAGCTTTAAATACAAAGACACAGTTAGGTCAGTGGAGACTAAATAAGAAATGGTACCAGGGACAAAAGCACTCAATTCATACTGATAAAGGACTCACTTCACAACATGCTCACTAGCTAACTGTTCAGGGACTAATGCCAGAACTTAAAATATCTCAATCAAAGACTGTCAGAATGAAGAGAATAAATAGACATCTTCAAAATTATATTTGAAGATTTTAAAAGTCTTCTCTCAGTAAACAGTGGAACAAATAGAATATCAGGATGCCTTGGACTTGGAGAACGCCATTTCCCAAGTTGACCTAACTGACCTTTAGAGACCTCTGCATTGCCAAACTGCAGAAGTGTTGCAAGTCAGGTGCAGGAGAACATTCTCCACAGTAGCCATGTTTGTAGCTGTAAAATATCTCAAGTTTTAAAATATTGAAACCATAGTGCTAGTTTTGTTTATCTGTTTAACCATAATGCAATTAAATTAGAAATAAATACAGAAATATATCTGGGAAAGTTCCCAAATATTTGGAAATGAAATGAGACACTTCTAAAGAACACATAGGGGCTGCTTATCGAGCCTCTGGTGTTTACCCATTTGTCTGCTGTGATGACCTGCAGTCTGCCAGCATATCGATGCCTCTTTTGAGAGCAGATTGTTCACTGTCAGGCGTCTATCATCCGCCATTTGCCTGCCTCTCGCCTGTCCATCGCCTGTCTTACTCCTATCCATCACCCAACACTCGAGGTTCACCTCCCGATCGTCCGACAACAGTTAGCAAACTGATCGCGGACCATCAGTGGAGCGCCAGCTGCCTGCTACTGCCTGGAAGTTCACTGTTACAGTACCTACAGGTTTGATTACATGTGGCTGCCGCCATTATGAGACAACAGCCAGGCCCCGTAGGACCCCTGGCCGGACTGACTGAGCCGCGTCTCCAGGATCCCTCAGCCCGACCGATCACTCCCTGCCTCTGGGGCCCTCACATCGACTGACTGCTCCCTGCCGCCAGGACCCCCAGACCAACTGACTGCGCCCTATCACTGGGACCCCAGACTGACTGATTACACCCGGCCTCTGGAGGCTTGAAACTCATTGTCAGGTCCCTCTCATGCATCAGGCTACTGAACACTGGGAGGTTTCATTACTATATGACTGTTATACAGTAGATTTTCTTTTTTCTCCTTCTTAAAAAAAATTAAGTTTTTATTTCTTTACTTTTCTTGCTTTCTTTTCCTTTTGTTTACCTGTTCCCTCAGAGTCTCTTTCTCCCTTTTTTGCATGCTAACATCTGATTTCTTTGGATTACACTCTCACCCTTTCTATTTTCTAGAACTTCTGTATATTCTTTTCTTATCCCATTAACAACCACATTCTACATCGCTCTGCATCCTCTTTGTCCTCCATTAGAAACTGCAGACCTTATTGCAAACCTGTTTGTTTTACCGAAGATAATATTTGAACTCATTTTGTTTATTATGACAAATTTGTTATTGTCCCCATAGGGGCTATTTGGTCTAGGATTGCATAGTGTCTGATTTGGGCACTGCTAATATTGATCTCCCCTTAAAGAAAGGGTTTTGGAAACCTATAGGGCCACTATAAGCCTATAGGGGGAAATCTGCAATACCCCAGATCTGCACTGCTAGAGGGGAAGATACATGAACAACATGAAAAATCAAGGGAAGAAAATGATCCAAACAAATCTAGATTCTATATTAATAGAATCCAATGACAGTATGTTAGAAGAAATGACAGAAAAGGACTTCAGATTATACATGATTAAGATGATTCATGAAGCAAAGGATGAGATAAGAGAGCAAATGCAGGCAATGAATGATAATACCAATAAGCTGAAAGAGCACCTGCAGGAAGCAAAAGATCATTTCATAAAAGAGACAGAGATTCTCAAAAAAAACACACGGAAATCCTTGAAATGAAGGAAACAATAAACCAAATAAAAAACTCAATGGAAAGCATCACCAAAAGACTAGACCACTTGGAACACAGAACCTCAGACAATGAAGACAAAATGTTTCATCTTGAAAATAAAGTTGCCCAAACAGAGAAGATGGTGAGAAATCATGAACAGAATCTCCAAGAACTATGGGACATCATGAAAAGATCAAATTTAAGAATTATTGGGATTGAGGAAGGCACAGAGATACAAACCAAAGGAATGAACAACCTATTCAATGAAATAATATCAGAAAATTTCCCAAAACTGAAGAATGAAATGGAAAATCAAATACAAGAGGGCTTACAGAACACCAAATGCACAGAATCACAACAGATCCACACCAAGGCACATTATAATGAAAATACCTAACATTCAAAATAAAGATAGGATTTTGAAGGCCTTGAGAGAAAAGTATCAGATTACATATAGGTGGAGACCAATACGGATAGCAGCCGACTTCTCAACCCAGACTCTAAAAGCTACAAGGGCCTGGACCAACATATTTCAAACTCTGAAAGAACATGGTTGCCAACCAAGAATCCTATACCCAGCAAAACTAACCTTCAGATTTGAAGATGAAATAAAATCCTTCCATGATAAATAAAAGTTAAAAGAATTTACAAATAGAAAGCCTGCGCTACAGAATGTTCTCAACAAAATATTCCATGAGGAGGAAATGAAAAACAACAATGGAGGTCAGCAAAGGGAGGAACTACCTTAGAGAAAAAAACCACTCAAAGGAGAAACCAAGCCAAATTAAAAACCAAAAATCAGCCAAATGACTGGGAATACAAATCATTTCTCAATAATAACCCTGAACGTTAATGGTCTAAACTCCTCCATCAAAAGACAGACTGCCAGATGGATTAAAAAGAAAGACCCAACAATATGCTGCCTGCAAGAGACTCATCTCATAGAGAAAGACATCCACAGACTAAAGATGAAAGGATGGGAAAAAACCTACCATGCACATGGACTCAGTAAAAAAGCAGGGGTTTCCATCCTTATATCAGATAAAGTGGACTTCAAGCCAAAGTTAGTCAGAAGGGATAAAGAAGGACATTTCATACTGCTTAAGAGAACCATAAATCAGGAAGACATAACAATTGTAAATATTCATGCCCCAAACAATGGTGCATCCCTGTACATCAAACAAATCCTTCTCAATTTCAAGAATCACATAGACCACAACACAATAATTCTGGGCGACTTTAACGCACTGCTGTCACCATAGATAGATCTTCCAAACAAAATCCAACCAAAGAAACCATAGAACTCAATAACACAATCAATAACCTAGACTTCATAGACATCTATAGAATATTCCATCCATCAACGAGCGGATTCACTTTCTTCTCAGCAGCACATGGAACCTTCTCAAAAATAGACCATGTGTTATGCCACAAAGCAGCTCTTAGGAAATGCAAAAAAATAGAGATACTGCCTTGTGTTCTATCAGATCATAATGGACTGAGAATAGAAATCAATGACAAAATAAAAAAGAGAAATTACTCCAACACCTGGAGACTAAATAATATGTTATTGAATGAAACATGGATAACAAAAAACATCAGGGAGGAGATTAAAAAATTCTTAGAGGTCAATGAGAACAATGATACAACATATCAAAATCTCTGGGACACTATGAAAGCGGTACTAAGAGGAAAATTCATTGCATGGAGTGCATTCCAGAAAAGAATGAAAAGTCAACAACTAAATGACCTAACATTACAGCTCAAAGTCCTAGAAAAAGAAGAACAGAATAAGAGCAAAAGTAGTAGAAGACAGGAAATAATTAAAATCAGAGCTGAAATCAATGAAATTGAAACAAAAGAGACAATTCAAAAAATTGACAAACCAAAGTTGTTTTTTTGAGAAAGTAAACAAAATAGACAAACCCTTATCCACACTAACAAAGAGAAGGAGAGAGAAGACACAAATTACTAAAATACATGATACAAAAGGAAATATCAGGACAGACACCACTGAGATAGAGAACATAATGAGAAGTTACTTTGAAAATCTGTGTTCCAACAAAATAGAAACTACTGAAGACATTGACAAATTTCTAGAGACATATGCTCCTCCCAAAGTGAACCAGGAGGACATACACAATTTAAACAGATCAATATCAAGCAATGAAATAGAAGAAGCCATTAAAAATCTACTATCCAAAAAAAGCCCAGGACCAGACGGATTCTCAGCCAAATTCTATAAGACCTTCAAAGAAGAACTCATTCCAATACTTCTCAAAGTATTCCAAGAAATAGAAAAGGAGGGTACCCTGCCAAACTCATTCTATGAAGCGAATATCACCCTCATACCCAAACCAGGAAAAGACACATCAAGGAAAGAAAATTTTAGACCAATATCTTTGATGAATATAGATGCAAAGATCCTTAACAAAATATTGGCAAACCATATCCAAAAACATATTAAGAAAATTGTACACCATGATCAAGTGGGGTTCATCCCTGGAATGCAAGGATGGTTCAACATTTGTAAATCAATAAAAGAAATCCATCATGTCAATAGACTTAAGGATAAGAATCATATGGTTATTTCAATTGACACAGAAAAAGCGTTCGACAAAATACAACACCCCTTCATGCTCAAAACCTAGAAAAAATAGGGATAGTAGGAACTTACCTGAACATTGTAAAGGCTATTTATGCTAAGCCCATGGCCAACATCATTCTTAATGGAGAAAAACTGAAACTATTCCCTTTAAAAATGGGAACAAGACAGGGATGTCCTCTTTCACCACTTCTATTCAACATTGTCCTCGAAACTCTAGCCAGAGCAATTAGGCAGACTAAAGAAATTAAAGGGATATGAATAGGAAAAGAGGAACTTAAGCTGTCACTATTTGTGGATAACATGATTCTCTATTTAGAGGATCCAAAAACCTCCTCCAGAAAACTTCTAGACCTCATCAATGAATTCAGCAAAATAGCAGGCTATAAAATCAACACGCATAAATCTAAAGCATTTTTATACACAAGCGATGAAACAGCTGAAAGGGAAATGAGGAAAACAACTCCATTTGCAATAGCCTCAAAAAAAAAAAAATACTTGGGCATCAATCTAACCAAAGAGGTAAAAGATCTCTACAATGAAAACTACAAAACATTGAAGAAAGAAATTAAGGAAGACTTTAGAAGATGGAAAGATCTCCCATGTTCTTGGATAGGCAGAATTAATATTGTCAAAATGGCCATACTACCAAAAGTGCTATACAGATTAAATGCAATTCCAATTAAAATCCCAATGACGTACCTTACAGAAATAGAGCAAGCAAGCATGAAATTTATCTGGAAGAATAAGAAACCCAGAAGAGCTAAAGCAATCCTTAGCAGGAAGAATGAAACAGGAGGTATCGCAATACCAGAACTTCAACTATACTACAAAGCAATAGTAACAAAAACGTCATGGTATTGGCACCAAAATAGACAGGTAGATCAATGGTACAGAATAGAGGACACGGACACAAACCCAAATAAATACAATTTTCTCATACTAGATAAAGGAGAAAAGATAGCCTCTTCAACAAATGGTGCTGGGAAAACTGGAAATCCATATGCAACAGAATGAAACTAAACCCCTATCTCTCACCCTGCACAAAACTCAACTCAAAATGGATCAAGGACCTTGAAATCAGACCAGAGACCCTGCATCTTACAGAAGAAAAAGTAGGTCCAAATCTTCAACTTGTTGGCTTAGGATCAGACTTCCTTAATAGGACTCCCATAGCACAAGAAGTAAAAGCAAGAATCAATAACTGGGATAGATTCAAACTAAAAAGCTTTCTCTCAGCAAAGGAAACTATCAGCAATGCAAAGAGAGAGCCTATAGAGTGGGAGAATATCTTTGCCACTCATACTTCAGATAGAGCACTAATTTCCAGAATATATAAAGAACTCAAAAAACTCAACACCAAGAATACAAATAACCCAATCAACATATGGGCTAAGGATATGGACAGACACTTCAGAGAAGAAGATCTACAAGCAATCAACAAACATATGAAAAAATGTTCACCATCTTTAGCAATAAGAGAAATGCAAATCAAAACTACACTAAGATTCCATCTCACCCCAATTAGAATGGCGATTATCAAGAATACAAGCAACAATAGGTGTTGGAGAGGATGTGGGGAAAAAGGCACACTCATACATTGCTGGTGGGCTGCAAATTAGTGCAGCCACTCTGGAAAGCAGTGTGGAGATTCCTTAGAAAACTTGGAATGGACCCACCATTTGACCCAGCTATCCCACTCCTTGGCCTATACCCAAAGGACTTACAATCAGCATACTACAGAGATACAGCCACATCAATGTTCATAGCTGCTCAATTCACAATAGCCAGACTGTGGAACCAACCTAGATGCCCTTCAATTGATCAATTGATGAATGGATAAAGAAACTCTGGTATATATATATATATATATATATATATATATATATATATATATTATATATATATATATATATACACAATGGAATATTACTCAGCTATAAAGAATAATAAAATTATGTCATTTGTAGGCAAATGGATGAAATTGGAGAATGTCATGTTAAGTGAGGTAAGCCAATCTCAAAAATCCAAAAGACAAATGATCTCACTGATAAGCAGATGATGACACATAATGGGGGTTGGGAGCGGGGCAAGAATGGAGGAAGGAGGGAGTGTATAGAGTGAAAAGAGAGGTGGGAAGGGTGCAGGGGAAGAAAAAAAATAATGGAATGAATCAAACCTCATTACTCTATGTAAATGTATGACTATGCAAATTATGCTGTTACTCCATGTACAAACAGAAACAACATGTATCCCATTTGTTTACAATAAAAATAAATTTAAAAAAAGAACACATAGGTCCAAGAACAAATGTATCTCTAGCACAACTGATGAAATTTTTAAGAAAATGAAGACATAAACTCTGAACACCAAGAAAGAGAGAAGGGACCTACAGACATTAAATGTTCAATAGGGGTACAGGGATGATTTTATGTCAGAACAATAACCTAGATGAAAAGGATCAATCCCACAAAAGGTGCACATTGACAAAATGTATGCAGGAAGAAATAGAAAATCTCAAAGGTCCTACATCACATGAGGACTTAAATCCATAATTTAAATGTTTTCCAGATAATTCCACAGATAGAGTCTATGAGATATTTAAGAAAGAACTAACAACAATCCTCACTTTGAGCAGTGTTAAAATAAGCAAGGCATTATTGTTAACTGTAGTTACTCAGTTGTGCAGTAGAACACCAGAGCTTCGCTAAGGGAAGCTTCACACCTGCCAAGCAGTTTCTCCCTGCCTCACTGTCCCCTCCTGTACCCTCGGTCCCCCAACCTCTAGTGACCACTGTTCTACTCTCTGCCATGTTAAGATGATGGGCATGCTAATTCCCTGAGGTGATCCTTACACAATGTGGATACACATGCATACATTATACTCTATCTCATACAAGTGTACAATCATGCATTAATTAAAAATAAAATGAAACAGTAATAATACCAATCCTACACAAACTCTTTCAGAAAACACATTGAGGAGGGAATACTTCCAAGTTCATTTTATGAGGCCTGCATCAACTTTATGCCAAAGCCCAAAGAAAGTATCACAAGAAAAGAAAACTGTAGGCCAATACCAGTCATGTATGTTTGTGCTAAATCATTAAAATGTATTAGGAAATAATATCCATAAAATAAAATGAAATGAAGCATTATGACCAAGTGGGGTTTGTTCCAGGAATAGAAGAAAATCAAAGAAATTTACTATATTAACAGAATTTTAAAAGAATGATATTGCAATCCCAGTAATTACAGGAAAAAAAGACAGCTGACAATACTTACATTCCATTCATATTTTAAATCACTGGGCACACTGGGAATAAAATGAAATGTCCTCATCCCGCTAACGAGGACCTTCCACAGAAGTGCAGCCCACTTCATACTTGGTAGTGAGTTTCCGAGTGTGTGTTCTACAATGAAGAACACGGGAGCATCCTTCTCACCATCTTCCGCTGAAGGTCTCAGCTGGTTCGACGAGACCAGGTGAAACTAATTTAGATGAGAAAGGAAGAGAGAAACTGCAGCCAGGTATATGGGAAACTCCAGAGCATTTTGTCAGTCAGATTTCCATCACTGTAGCAAATACCTGAGGCAAATCAACTTACAAAGCAAAAGGGTAATTTTGGATCACAATTTTAGAGGTTTTAGTCCATGATCCCCCCCCCCAAAAAAAAAGAAAGAAAGAAAGGAAAAATTATCAGAACTAATGCAAGTTAGCCAGCGGCACAACACAATATACAAAAATCATTTGTATTTGTGCATACTACCAACAAACAATTAGAACTTGAAATTTTGAAAATAATAACAATCAAAATAGCATCAAAACTACCAAGCACTTTAAATTTGACAAAGCATGTGGAAGGGCTGTATGGGGAAAGTCACACAGTCCTGTTGACAAGTTACAGACAAGCACATGGAAAGCCCTAGCAAGATTTGAATCGTGAGCCTCCACAGAGTTAGTCTCTTCTTCTTACTACTCTGTGCTTTAAAACAGTCCCCATTAAATTATCAGGGGGCATATTTGGTACAAATTGTTGGCTTATGCTAAAATCTGTGCAGAATTAGCCAAAATATCTTAGAAAAGAGGAAAGTCAGAACTTAGGATAACCAACTTTGAGACTCACTAGAGAAAAAGAGGCCAGTGAGTCGGCCAAGGTTTGGGGCCTGCGGTCCAGCTGCCCCAGCCGAGGCTGCCGCCTCCACTTCCCCTCAGACCTGTTCCCCCAGCAAGCTACCTGCGCTCCCAGTTCTCCCTGGAAGGCGGCCTCTGCACAACCCAACAGTGAGCGTCTCCCTATGCTGTGCTTGGAGAAAGGTGACAGTAAAACGCCATGTCCTCCTTTCTGTTCCCCAAACGTAGCCCAGCTGAGCGAGCAGTGAGAGCGGCCAGGGCGGAAGGTCCAGGCAGCTTCACCTTGAAGGACCGGCCGGGCGCACCCTGGACACCAGGGCCGGCTGCTGGTGTCTGCAGAAAGCGGCTTCCTGCGTGGACTCCTGCACAGCGGCTGCCTGGGGGCTGCAGACAAGCCACAAGCGAGCGCACGCTCAAGCTGTCCCTGCTCCTGCCGCAGCGGATGCCTCCCTCAGCGGGCGGGGTGCAGGACGGGGGGCCGCGGAAGGACACGTGCCTGATCCAGCCAGCTGCGCTGCCCGGTCAGGGACAGGTGCCTCTCTCCAGCCACCAGCTCCTCCGGAAGCAGCCACCGGTCCCCGTGTCCTCTCGATAACCACAGGTCTCTCACGCTGTCCCCAGGCACTTTCTTTGGCCTGTGTGCCTCTTCTCCCACAGACCTGGTGCAAACTCATGTAGAATGACAATCTCTAATCCCCATTGCTCTGCAGGTTGCTACCAAGCGCATGGTCTTGCATGTAGATTATTTGGCTTTCTTAATGTAAAAGCATTGCTCCAAGAAAGACACCCTTTCCGCGGCAAGACAGCACACACAGAGCACAGAAACCAATGCAAAATTTCCTGGAATAATTTTATGAAGGTTGAAAAACACATGCTAAAACCAGTGAACGAAACCAGGACAAGATGACTAGAGAGACAGATGCACCTTGCTTACGTGAAACATTAAATTGAAAAGAATAAAAAGGAAGTAAGCAGTGCATTTAGAGAATGTGGTATTACCTAAGAGGGCTAAATTTGCAATTCAGAAAACTTAAATATCAAAGGATCTAAAAAACAAAGTTCACACTTGGCAGTTAACGGGTATTTTTAAATCTCTGAGTGAATCCCCAAACGTCAATCAACTCACCTGCCAGGCCCAAGCCAGCAAGTTAACAGCTTGTGTCTGGGTAGCTTTTCTGTTCTTACCTGAATAGTCTGTTTATTTAAGTGGCCTCAGTGGTCCTTAAACCATCAAAAGTGTTAGTTTAACAAAGAATACCAAGCAATTAACCTGTGGGGGGGAAAGGGAAAGGATTAAAATAAGCAAAATTTATCACTTTGTCAGACTCTGCAAACAGCATTTGATGACCTAGAAGGCCTAAAGCCGTAGCAGCTGTATCCACCCAGAAAACACGTCCTCAGCTTCACACTGTGTGAATTTCCACCAAAACAGAGCAGTGAGCTGTGTGTTTGGTCTGCATGAAGCAAAAAAAATGGATGTCACTCATTTCTTTTCCACGAAGTTAATTAAGTGAACATCTGATTTTGCTTACAGCAGAGCCCAGCTTAGGACTCTGCACGTTTGCTATCCTGCAATGCTGGAGGCTGGAGAGGAAACCCCATCCCGGCCTGTGAGGTCCTCAGACCAGGGGGCAAGCTGGCCGAGAGCCAGTCTGGACTTCCATGGAGAGAAGGGAAGAGACACAGGGAGGGCAGCCTGTCCAGCGCAGCCTGGGTCAGCTCAGACCACGCGCTGGCCCCCGGGGTCCTCGCTCACCTGGCAGCCACCTCAAGGAAGACAGCCAGGCAGCCCTGTTCTTCAGCCAGAGACCTGTGAGCCCATCTGGACACACTGTCCCC
Source organism: Sciurus carolinensis (assembly GCF_902686445.1). Lineage (NCBI taxonomy): Eukaryota > Metazoa > Chordata > Mammalia > Rodentia > Sciuridae > Sciurus > Sciurus carolinensis. The sequence goes on along the minus strand of NC_062215.1, from coordinate 179,578,812 downwards.
TCCCACCACTGACATCGTTCTCAGCAGGTGGCTGGGAGGCACCTTGAGACAGGCTGGCAGACCTGATCTCAGCTGCCTTGCTCTCGGTGGCCTGGGACCTCCTTGATGGAGCATGGGCGTCCTCGCCTGCTCCCACCCAGTATCCTCACCCAGTACTCTCAGCCGGCCCATTCCAGGGCTTGCCCTGCCTGGTTCTCGAAAACCCCATTGGAAGGTCCGTTCGGACCCCTGAGCTTTCAGGGACAGTTCGGAGAGGCACAATACTCCTCACTCCAAGTAGCCTCTGGAGCACATCCGTCCCGGGCCGCTTTCTGCATTCCTCGGCTGGCCTGGAGCCTGGGAAGTGGCGTGGAGAATCTCTACAATTGGAAACAAGGTCTTCTCTGCTCCCATGATGGTGCCCACCCTTGACCTTGCTCATGGGTTCTCTGCCAGGTGGATCCTGGGGTTCTCTCCCTGGCTTTTCTCCACCTTCTCCTCCCCTGCGGTCCCCAGGGCCTTTCCTGTCTCTCCATGGGTCTGGGGCCGTCTCAGAGGGTGGTGGCATCTTCCTAGGCCTTGGCTCTTCCTGCTTATCAGAGGGCAGCCACCGCGAGAGGAACAGCACTGTCTCTTGTCATGAAGCACTTCTCACCAGGGTGTGGCTGACCAGTTCCCTGGTTGACGAACACAGCACTTCCAGGGAGCCCTGCCCTCAATGGTGTGGAAGGAAAGGAAATCACGGGCTGGGGTGGCCCGTCCCGCCTCCTCTTGAAGGGCGCTCCATGTGGACTTCTGCAGAGGTCAGTGGGCGCCGCTGCCAGCAGGCGAGTGTGACATTGGCCCCGTCCTTCTCAGGGGCTTCCATCTTCAGCTCAAGGACCCTAGGCCCCTGGGTCTCCTGCTCAGCCCTCCGGAGTCCTGACGTTTGCACTTTTTAATCATGGCAGGTAGAGCCCGTCACAGCAGCGGAATGTGGGACCTGGCTGACACCCGCTGGGGCGAAGGGCCACGGAGTGGGTGGGGGACGGGCCTGCAGACGAGGCCAGTTACGGGGAGGACTTGTTTGTCTGAAGAGGCAGGGGTTGCCCTCTGTTAGCTGCAAATACATTCCTCTTCCTGGTGTTCGGTGAGTTCTCAGAAAATGGGGGTGGAACTGAACTTGGCTAACTTAAGGGGCTGTTGCCAGTGGCTGTCACCAATCTCCACTCCAAGCTTTGTTTATGTAACCAGACCTTTCAATTGCATTTGGCCACATGTGACCCCGCTGCCGAGCCCCGACTCGGGGTTAGGTCCCTTTGGGGAGCTGTAAGGAGAGGAGCACAGGGTCTTGTTTCCATCTGACACATTTCAGAAGAAGGTAAAGTTGGTGTGAAAAATATAGAGGACCATGACCTGAGGTTAAGACAGGAGGAAAAAAGCCTGAAGACTTTCCTCACCCACAGCAAACCCGCTCCTGATGAAGAGCAGGCACTGCACCCGCGGACTTGGGCACAGTCCGATGGTGACGGTGGAAGCGCCTGAGCTTTCGGGGGTGTCGGGAGAGGCTGCAGCTGCTCTTCCAGGGCCGCGGTGCGTGGCTTGGGGTGGGGGCAGCGTCACAGCGGCGACCGTTCTGCATTAGAAAAACAGGCTCGAGTTATCTGGGAATTTCATGTCTAAGGGGACAGCAGAAGGAAAACGCTGCCCCTCCAGTCAGCCTGTGGTGCAGGAAGAGACGCAGGATAAGCCCTGCGCTGAGCACGCACGCGGGAGAGCCGGGTCTGAGCAGGAGGAGGGAGCCAGGCGGCACTTAGAGCCCCTTGGCTTTGGTGTTGACCTTGAATCACATCACCAGTCTCAAACTCTGAGCCTCTGTCTTTGCTCTGAAGCCACCTAAACATGTTTTTCCTTCCAATACCTCATTCCAACTAAGATTTCCTCCAAGGTTATGACGCGGTGAAAGGATGGGAAGAAGGAGTGAAATTGAAAACAAACAAACAAAAAGGGAACTGGAAGGGAGGAGGAAAGAAGGAAGAGGGAGAGAGAGAGAGAGAGAGAGAGAGAGAGAGAGAGGGAGAGATCGGTGGTCACGTGGGTTAGCGAGTTCACTTCAGAGAGCTCCAGAGTGACTTCATCTCTCAGATCACCTCGCGGGCGGGATTACTGCCCCTCACAAAGCGCAGTTCACAGGAGCTGCGTGGGCATCCGTCCCCTGGAGGTGCCGGACCTTGGATCTCATCTCACCAAGGTCCACCAGCAGCTGCCAGAGGCTCCTGGACACCCTGTGCTGGCCTGCCACCCGCCTGAGGGAGGCGGGGTCGTGTGGGTCTCGACTGATCTCAGGGCACACGATGTTTTCTTTTCATGCCCAGATCATTCTTTTGCAAAAGGAAACGCTTCACAGCTGCGTCCACAGGCCGCCTTCGATGACTTCACCCCTGCACATGGCTGCCGCATGACTTCAGGAACAGCGAGCAAGACCTTGGACTTCAGATGTCGCCTCAGGGAGAAGTCGCCTGCGCTCTCCTGACCCGGGTTAATCCTGCCCCATCTGCCTCAGCCTCTTATTAGCATAAGCCAAACCAGAGCAGCAGCCTTCTGGACTGCCCTGTGGACCATCGAACGCGGGAAGCCACAGGGAATCACGAGCTCATGGAGTCACTGAGAAAGGACCTGTTTCCTCAGCTGCCATGTTAGCTGCCTAGTTCTTGCTCAAAAGAGTCATTGGAGCAACCCATTATAAAAGTGTCTTTTGTGACTTCAGATTAAATTGGTAAAACTTTTTATTTTTTCATGTTTTGTTTACATTTAGAGTCACAAAACTCAGGTGCTTCCTTCCTGCGTGTAACCCTACAAAGTACTTCATATTTTGCATGAACCATCAAGCAACCCTTGGAGAGTTCCGGCTGGAGCTCTGTTTTACAGTTTCGAAGATCGAACGACCTGCCCAGTGGCAGTGGCAGGGCTGGCCTGTCTGTGGCCTGGCTCCGGAGCTCATGCTCCATCGGCTCTGCTGCTGCCTTCCTGGAGCAGACCCACGTCCAGGCGTAGAGGACGGTGAGAGGCTTCCACGTGGAAATCTGCAGGAGATGCCCCGCTCCCTCTGCTGGGGTCCACAGAAGCACCGCCCAAAGAACCTGCTGCCCGTGAGCTTCTGAAGGGAGGAGGCCTTCCCGCCTAGAATCAAGTGCTAGGCGTTCCGTACAGCGGAAGCCTCCACAGCAGGTTGGAGGGTGGAGGGAGGAGTGGACACTCAGGCACAGCACAACCAGACAAGTGCAGGGTCTTCTTCCGGTAAATGGGCTTTTTTGCTCCCACATCCAACATGACAGAATTGAATCTGCTAGCAGTTGAAGGCTGTCAGAGGGTAGGAGTGTACTGCTGACCTCACCCTGTACATGTCTGGAGACCTCCACTTCCAAAGGCCACTGCAAGAGCCTGCTCTGGCGGGAACAGCGGGGGAGGAGACAGGCTGAGCCAGTGGGCAGGCAGGTCTCCTGCACCCCACGCTGCAGCAGAGGCCAGCGCAGGATGTTTCTCTACACCTTCCTGACAGTCGCTCAGCTTCCCGAGGACACCCAGCTCAGACACCTGCTCAGCACCCGGTACGCACTGGCAGAGCAGTATGCACACAAATGTCAGTTAAGAAAGGAAATGTCTCGTCAGACTGCGCTGTGATTTCTCTACCACAAAAAAACAGGAAGCAAAGCAACCGGGACATGGGCGCAGTCTGGATCTCCAAAACAGTAGGGATCAAGAGAGGTGCCTGTCCACTGGGCTCATTCCAGGAAAAGGTCCAGGTGGTTCCTGAGCAGTCAGTATGAGTCACAGTGGAAGGTGCTGTGGGAGGAGGTGGAAAAGCTTCACCTCGTGTTATCATAAACCCCGTCTTAATACATTTGTTATCAACGTGGCTATCGTTAAAAAACTGTGTCCAGCTCCGTGCCCGAGGCAGTGTGGGAAAGCCAGTTCACAGGGAGGCCAACAGAATGGCCAACTGTTTGGAAAATAAGACAAATGGGGCAACTGTGTTTTCCCTTGTTGAGTGAGCGAAGGGCTTGGGGCTTTTCGGTTTGGAGAACAAGACTGTTATTGGTCAGGTATAAATCACCGTTTCCTTGCTCTTCAGGAACAGACATTGAAAAATATACTTTGGAATCTGGCACTTAGGCTATGCTTAGATATTAATCATTAATGGCTGAGGTTCAGAGTTCTTGCTTATTTACCCAGAAGAGGTTTAATAATCTCAGGAAAAGCTTTGTGACAATCTTTTCTTATGGAGGAAGTGGGGGAGGCCTGCAGCACAGCCCCCTCAACCCCCATCGTGGGGAGTCTCTGCCGCTGGTCTCCTTAAGACTGCGGGGACTCGGCTGTGTGCTGCCTACCGCCCCCCTGCAGCCTCTCACGCCCTCAACTGAGCATCTCTAGCCCTCTGTGGACTCTGTGAAGACTTCAAAGGGACAAAAAGTAGTCGTCAAGATACTGTGACTCGCACATCCATGGGACAGCCCACGGATGGAGCCCAGATGACATGAAGGTGTGGATTCTGGTTCCGTCCAGTCTTGCTATCTGCATGAGCTTGGGAAACTTGGATAATCAGCTGGTTGTCGATCGAGGCAAGCACACGTGACTGCCCCCTCTGGTCTGTGAACATCCTGCAGCCTAAGAGACCCTCAGAGGACAGGTGCTGACTCAGCAGGGGAAGCAGAGCCACAGAATGAACTTGGTTCCAGAGTTACCCAGGTCAGCGTCCATGGCATCCACCCCGGGATTCATTTTCTTCTCAAGGATCTTAAACAAGAACATAAACAAACCCTTCTGAATGGATGCCAATGTGGATGTGACTGGTTAAGTGTGAAACGGAATCAAGGAGTACAAGGTGGAACGCTGCGGGAGATGCACACTGCCCTGAATGTTGTGACCTAGACGTTCGCTCTTAATGAGTTGGATGCGGGGCAGAGTCAAGAAATGTGACATCTGTGGCCAAACAGTCTATCTTAGACTCTCAATCATTAATGAAAGGAAAGCATCTAACTACCTCTGCATTGTGGCTTGCCAGGGAGTCCTGGTCCAGCCTCTATCCCTGCCCGAGCCCAAGGCTTGCCATGCTGGTTTGCCAACTCAGCTCTCAGGTATAAATCTGTGCAGGGCTCGAGAGGGGACCTCACTCTTTATCCCAGGGAGAGAGCAGAGAAATTGAATAAACAAAATAGTTAAAAGTCACAAAAGAGGGTATGTGTCTCATGGCAATGCCTAGGCAGAGACAATGGAAAGTGATGGGTGAGTGAGGACCCCAGACTTCAGAAGGCTGACTGCTCCGTCTCCTCTGTAAGCACCAGAGAGCGGCACCAGGAAGAGGCAGAGCCAGGAGAAGCAGGCACCTCCAGATCACCTGGGTGCCTTTCCAGCACCGTGTCATTTGGGAGGATCAGCTGGCACTTCATAAATCATCTGAGGTCTCTAAGAACAGGAAATAAAGGCAGATCCAGAGGCACGAGCCTTCCTGGCCATTTGAGGGGAGGGCTCACTGCAAAGCTTCATCTGGCCACAGTGAAAGCCCCCCAAACACAGCATACCCACAGAACAGACGCCGCTCAACCCGAGCCTCCAAGAACCAAAAGGGACTCCACTTTCCAACTCGAGATTCCAAAGCTCATTTTGTAGTCCCAGGGGGTGGTTCTCAGCTGCCTGAGGACCCCCTGGTTCTGACATCACCATTAAACGGTTTGCTCATAGTTTCCATCAATAATAAAGCCTTTGACCCTAGAACATTCCAGGAGGCGCTCAGTGTGGGGGCTACAGTTTAGAAGGAAGGAGGAGCCTGGAGATAGGCAGCATTCCCTCCACGTAGGTCATAAAGTGAAGTTCAAGTGGTGTCATCCGCACTAATCAGAATAATGAGGGAGTAGAGAGCTCCTCTCCACGTGCCCGCTATCGGACGCCAATGGACAGAGGAATGCCTAGGAAAGCGGAAAGTCTGGGACTGAAGCAATATGGCCATTGTTATGCATTTCAGCGTCAAGGTTTCAGGAGCAGGGGCATTTTAAAAGACACGAATTAGAGCCCTTATTACTGAGTGTTGAAAACGATGCTGGAAGAGGAGTCTCTGTCTGCACAGTGCTTCCAGTAGGTGGGCGGATCGGTGTCTTCCCAGTATTTATTTAGCACAGCATTTAAAATTAAGACCAAATGCCAGTGTACGGGGCACGTTCCTTTCTACGTGAATTCCCCTTCTAATAATTCAGTCGGTGTGAGATTAAGTTTCAGTTCTACCTAGAGAGCTATTGAGGAATGGACAGCTGATCTCCAAGATGCTCTGAAGTTTCCTCTGTCTATGTGCGGTATCTCTGTCAACTGAATACAGCTCATGGCCAGGAATGTCGGGAGCCACGTGGGGCGTGGAGGCCCATTTTCACTCCGACGTCTGCCTTTCTGACACGTTGAGTTTAATTTAACAGGAGGTGGAAACTAATTTCCTGAAGCAGTTTCCAGGGTCCTTGTGCAAAAAGGGAAAACTGTTCCCTTCCTCAGGACATATGGTTGTGATTATGTGAAACCTCTCCTGTGCCTTTCTGGACCCCTCCCACCACCACCACTTCTAAGGACTGGACTTAATGGCTGCTTTGAATGCACTCAGTTTCCAGAGCTTTCTGGGACAAGCATCCCAGCACTCGCCACTCAGGGGGGCTGATGGGAGCTGCTGCATTTCCACCAGGTGCCCTAGCAGCCCAGAAAGTTGATCTGATCTCCTTACCAAGCAGAACCTTTGTGGGGGACACCAGGGTCACCTCGGAGGGCTTGGTGGAGCAGATGCGCCAGGCTGGAGCCTTGAGCAAAAGCATCCCACTTGGGTGTCAGGTGGCAATGGTAGGTGCTCTGGAGCCAGACTGTCTGAGGATGAGTCCTCTGGCTCCAGAGCTCATAAACTTGGTGCCCTCGGCGAGTTATTCACACTCTGCCAAGCTCCCGTGTCCCCATCTGTGAAGTGGGGAGCTAACTTGAGAGTAAAGTGGGATAGATGCTGAGTGCGCCTGTCAAAGCGACTGGTACAGAGGAGCTTTGGCAAATATTGACTCTTACCACTCCTCCCTGGGGAATGGAGGAAGTCAGCACCCACTCCACAAAGGCTGCCATGGAGGCTGACGGCAGGCAGGCAGGTAAAGCCTCACGGGTATTGGCCTGATAGGCACAGGAGGGCTCACAGCACCGGTTGCTGCTATCATTGCCCCCTACTTTGTAGACATGATGGCCTTGAACCTGGTGGCCGGGACCTCATTTTGTAGGTCCAGTGGAGGTCTGGGATGCCAGAAATGGGCATAGGGAGGAGTCTCAGCACCAGACTCACGTGGGGTTGTAGGGGAGGAGTCAAGTACTAGGTCAGAAGAGATGCAGAACACAGGGCTGAGGCACCCACAGGAACTCCCGAGGGGCCGAGGGAAACCACAGAAGCAGGGCCGATCCTCCCAGTTGTTTCTGGCAGCATCTTCTTGAGTTTTAGGACCAAGAACCTCATCTTTAATTCTCTGTAGCCTACTGGTGGACGCTGGTCAAATCCAGCCACCGACAGAGGCATTTAAAAGAGAAGGGAGAAGAGGCTGCGGGTGGTGGCTGTGGGGAAGGACATCGACTGCCCACCCTGAGGTCCGGTGCTCCAGAGAAGCCCAGCCACTGGCGATGCAGAGAGCCCTGTGTGGGAACAGGCCAGGGTGGAAGCTGAGAATCCTCAGGCTTTGCCACCTGCAATCTGGACCCCAGAAGGTGGTGGAGGAATTCAGTCCAAGGCCAAAGGCCTGAGAGCCAGAGAGGTGGCTTATGCAAATCTAGGAGTAAAAAGAACAAAAACAGAGCTCTGACGTCCAAGGTCAGGAGAAGGATGTCCCCACTGTGGGAGAAAGACTCTTTCCTTCCTGTGCCCTTTTGTGCTGTTCAGGCCCCAAGAGGATTAGATGGTGCCAATCTGCCTTTCTGCAGGTGGATCCTCTTTACTCAGTCTACTGATTCAAATGCTAATCTCTTCCAGAAACATCTTCACAGACACATAGAAATAATGCTTTAGCAGCGATTGGGCATCTCTTAGGCAGGTCAAGTTGACAAATAAAGTTAACCATTATGCCGCCATCATCTCCTTTCTCGATGAATGTGCCTATACTGGACCTAGGGCTCGGGCTCCAGCTGGGCCCTGGTTAGCTGGGCTCTGCCAAGCTCAGTGCAGAGGCTGGAGGATCAGGGTCATGTCTCAGAGCTCATCTGAAGGGGAGGGGCTTGGAGTGCTAGTGTAGCAGATTGGGACCTGTCCTTTTCTGGGACCTCCTTGTCCATCCCTGTCCCCGCGGCAGGGCCCAATCTCGCTGCTCTTGTCCTCTGTGACTATGACCACAGAAACTGCCCCGTGGACTTCCCTGGAGAAGCAGGACCCAACTCCCACTTTATTTGTTATAAAAACAATGTGTGATTAATGTTGGAGCTTAAAATATTGGGGGGCAGCACTTCTTGCAAGTGTCCTGTTATCTCTAGCAGGAAATTCAGAGACAAAAGCCCTCAGCCCTGAGCATAGATTGCATAACTCCTACTGCAGCTTTCTTCCTGCTGAACTAATCCTACCAGGTTCTTTAAAAAAACTTCTCAGGTGCAGACAGGTCTCTGCCTAAATGCAGGTTCCCATCTGTAAAGCCCAGGGTACAGGAGGACATGGTCAGGAATTTAGGATGAGGCCTGGTTCATAAGACTGGGGACCCTGGGGACCCTGGGGAAGCCTTCAGGAGCCCAGCTGGAAGGAGCATTGGAGGGTGCCACATTGACTGCTGGTGAGGTCTCCAGTCTGTCTGCCTGTGGCCAGGGTCAGTCACCAGATTCACAGACTCCGAGCCAGTGAGCAGGAAATGGGCAGCAGGCTAGGGGTGCAGACACCGAGAGGGACCTGCCGAGGCTGCCAGGCATGGAGAGCTACCAGCCACGGCTCTCCTGCTGGGGAGAGGGATGCTCATGGCTCACGTGTGTCCTGCCTCTCATGGCCAGAGGCTCCCGGCCCCACCCCAGCCCTTTCCGGGCTCCAGGAAGATGGCAGCGTGGGCAGACACCGTTACAAAACAAGCCATGGTTTGTTTCAGCAAAACTTGGAATAACTTTCTGGCTTTAATAATAATGCAAAGAATGCGAGGCTACAGGAGCTGTGGTTTGGAATGCGGCGCTCTGAATGTTTGGGCAGAAGCCGCGCCAACCCACATGCTCCGTGAACGATTCTTGGTGACCCTGTGCTTGAGCAGATCCGAAGTGAAGACGGATGAGTGTCAGAGCTGGGAGATCTCCAAGAAAGGGCTGGGAACCCCTGTCATCACCGTCCTCCTCTGCTGGGTCCTGCAGATGGCTGGGTGACTGAGCAACTCTGCTTTTCTCCAGCTGGTTCTGAAACCTTGGCCTTGAGCTCAAGACTCCGGCAGGAGTGAACCCTTTCCGCAAGGGCCTGCCTCCTATCTTGATTGCCAACCTGTGGAGCATGGACCCACCCGTCTCTTGCATAACCCAGGGGCACAGCAACAGCTAGTGACCAGCCACTCACCTCTCAGATGCCTGGAGGTTCTGTGCCCATGAGGAGGGTCCTGCTGGGGGCACAGAGGAGACCACTGGCTCTCCAGGGTAAGTGCTATAACAAAGAAAGAAGTTGCTCCCCTCTGGTAGCAGGCAGGACCCTAGCCAGCAGCTCCTGCCAGCTCCATGCACATGTCCAGCAAAGGGCCTCAAAGCAGCCCTTCTGCTCTGGCCCCAGATGCCAGGGCGTGAGAGGCGTGTCTGCTGGAATGGCAGCTGGGTAACAATTTGATGATGGGTTTTTGCCTCTGCCCAGTCCCTAAAGAATGTACAGCAAGAGTACATTGGACCAAATATCCAGGTGAGATTCTGTGCCCAGACGTGACAAACCCCTCTGTGACAGTTCCTGTGTTGCAGCCTAGGGCTTGGCACACATTGCAATGGGTGTGAGATGACCTTTAACATCGTCCCAGCTCGGAAGGAAGTGACCATAGATGATAGATCTGCAGTGGCCATCACGTCCCCCTCGTGAACCTGGAGCACAGGAGGAGGAATAGGACTGGTTGGCCGATGAGGAGCAAGTTGGGTGTTTCTTGAGCCTCATCAAGACCAAGGGCTCAGAGGCCACTCTCAGAACATGAGATTGTGGGTAGATTTTTATCAGTAGAACTCAGGAGAATGGAACAGCATGTAAAAAATTCACAAAAAAATGCATATGTGGAAAATGACTATATACACACCCTAAAATGGAAAATGGCATGAAATAGAACAGAAAGGAACCTCATGGTGGTGACAGGAGGGTCTCTCACCTGCCCCTCAACTCTGCTGCTCTGGAGTGGGGAGGCTCTGTCCTGCTGAAATCCTGAGTCTGTGACGTAGGGCGTCATGTAAGCTGGGGCTCCCGTCCTTGAGGATGAGGCTTACTGTCCCACCCTGTGTCCCCAGGACGTCCCCAGGGAGTCCATAGGCCTCTGAATTTCCTTAGCCAGCTCAGGAGCCAGCTGGGCCCAGCTTTATACCAACCCCCACCCCAGAGGCAGGAAGTAAGCAGCGTATTTCGCAGACTTGGTGCCAACAGACCTTCCTCAGAACACCCCAATTGGATTGGCCTGTCCCGCAGGGGAGGGACCTGAGTGTCTGGGGACTGCCTCGGCACCCTGGAGCTGGGATGCCTTCTCGGTGGCATGTACCCAGGCCAGCACTCCTCCTCTGCAAACGATCGTACTGGGAACTGGACCAGGACGTTGCCCTTGACGTGAGGCTCGCTGTGCTGGGACTTCTGAAGAGAGAGGCTGCGTTTAGTCTGTGGGGGAGGGGCGCAGAATAGGAGAAGGAGCGTGTCGAGCAGTGAGGACGCTTACGGAAGAGGGCCGGGCCCTGCAAGCAGAAGGAACGCCACGCGTGGGAGCCGGGGAAGGGAGCCCGGGACCGGCAGGGAGACAGGCGCTCTGGTGGCTGCAGCAGCAGGTGCAGGACAGCAGAGGCGGGCAGGCTGGCAGGGCCCGCTCTGTACAGCACGCCGTCAGTCAGACGTGTTCCTCGAGCCTCTAGTCCACGCCTGAGCTCCTTGGTCTCCAGTGTCCCTAGGAATTAGGTGTTATCGTTCTGCTTTTACAGGTAGAAACTGAGGCTTGTGGGAGAGAATGGCCTTATTTGAAATCTTCTACTGAGCCAAGAGGGGACATGGGCTTCTCAAGATTGTCACCTAGGTTCTTGGTTCATGTGCTTGCACACATATGTATGCTGGTTGCAAAATGAGTGTGACAATGTGTGGCAGGTCATGATCATCTCCAGGAGCTCTCGGGCACTCCTCCTCCTCTCCAGAGGTGAAGCTCAGCCCTGCTCAAATGTGGGCGGGCATGGACACCCTCCTGCTGAGTGGAAGGTGGCGGAAGTGCTACGCAGGGCTTCCAGGCCTGGGTCGTCCAAGGCCCGAGGCTTGCCCCTGCTCAGTCTTGGCTCACTGCCCCTGGGCAGCCTGTTGCCACAGCGTAAAGGTACTTCAGCAGCCAGGGAGAGAGTCAGGCACCAACGGTGAGGCTCCTGCCAGGGGCCGCGCGAGCAAGCCACCCACTCAAGCCTTCAGAGGGCGACTGTCGCAGCCAACATCCGCCTGCAGCCTCAGGCAGAACCTCCCAGTGAGCGGCTCTGGCTTCCTTGCCCAGACACTGTGAGTAAAACGTGTTTATGGCTTAAGCCCCTGGGTTAGTGCTATCTCTACACAGTGATGGGAAGTGGATGCAGCATGATTGACCGATTGAGGAAACACAGATGGTGTAAAATCAGTGTCCTCTCCCACCGTCTTCACTCCCCTCCTGCAGAGCTAGGCAGCGGGGACCTGCTCACCCTGCCAGCCCGCTCCGCCTCCAGGAAGGAGCTCCCGGCCAGAGGAGCTGGTGCAAGGGGCGGCAGTGGCCCGTCTCCCGGATGGCGGGGATAATGTTGGACTCGCCTGGTGGAAAGACCACAGGGCAGCCTGGGGAGCAGAGACGAAGTGGGGGAGACTGGAGGCACGGTCAGGGACGGATTTGGGAAACGAGGTGGCGGTGGCAAGGAGGAAAGAAGATAGGCAGGGCCTGGAATGTGGAGAGCTGGAATTGACCGGCCAGGTCCCTTCCTGTCTGCGGCCCCACCTGCAGCAGGCGAGGCCTGCGAGAGGGCTTGTGCACGGTTCCCCTCCTGGAGGGCCAACAAGTCTCACTGTGGAGAAGCCGCCACGCTCAGCCCGCCAGCCCGCCTCACCACACAGCAGCCCGGAGAGCTTGCGGGAGGCCGCAGCGCCGCCTCAGCGCGGAGCCCAGTCCCGAGGCGGGACCAGCGCCAGAGCCTCCACAGGGGTCACAGACCTTTATGGCTGGTTTCTCTGCCGAGAGCTCTAGAGGCATCTAAGGCTTCTCAAGATTCCCGCACGATCGGCACCTTCACGATCGATCCTCATTTAAAGGAGAACGGAGTTCTGTCGGCAAACCTCCACCTGAGCAGGACCCTGCTGCCACTTGTGTTTCTCGTGAATACAGGTTCATGACAAGCTGGCCTCACTCATCCTTCTACGGCTGCTGTCCCGCCCTGCAGCTGCGCTCAGGAGCCCGGAGGCCTTTCCAGGGCCTTAGTAGGAAGACTGGGCTGGCCGGGTTCAGAGCAGGCTGGGAGGCTGGCAGGTGCTTCTGGGACAGGGAGGGGGTTGTGTGACCTCAGGGACCTGTGTGTCCTCGTGCTGAGCAGGTCTGAGGCTGCTGCTGTCTGCTGTCCCTTCAGAGCACCTGAGCAGCCGAAGGAAGCTGCGTCCTATGGCCTGTGGAGGCTCCAGCGTGGGCTGGGCGGAGGCCAGGCGGAGGCTCCCAGCACTGCCCCGGGATTTGCCTGTGCTCTTCTTGACTATGCAAGAGAGGTGAGCCCAGGCTCCACCAGGGCTGGGGGACAACATGGGACACGCGGGGACCCAGCACAGAGAGTGAGAGAGCACCACTTGCCCCCTGGCCGCGCCTGTCCTCAGCATCTCCAGCTGGCCTGTGAAACTGCGGAAAGTCCATCTCCTGTGCTTTGCGACTATGCTCTGTCCCCTCCCCTCAGGCAGGTTTCGATACGGGTCTCAAGCCCCATTCTCTCTGAGCAGGGCATTCCTAAAGCCCTCCATGTCAGGTGTGGACACACTGGTCCAAAGAGAGACCACAGAGAGGACGCAGAGCCCGGCAGGTGCTGCTCAGGGGGGCGTGGCCACGTCCACCCCACGCACGTGGGCCCTAAGAGTGACGCTGGCCAGGTACGAAGGCCTGCTCTGGAAACGTGCAGGGAAGCCTGAGCCAGGTGGCCAGCCCCAGACACCCACTGGGGTGTCGCCCGCCAGGGCAGCTTTGTCCAGACGCCCTGCACTATCCTCCGCAGTCCCTGCCCACATTTTGTCCTCCCATGGCCTGGTCTGTCGGTCCTGTGGACCTACAGCCAACCAGACATCAGCATGGATATTATAAAGTGATACTAGAAAATGCCCCTACGCAGGTGAGAGGAGACTAAGGCCGGGCTCGGCCCTGCCCAGCAGGACAGGGAGCGGCGGCTGAGTGCCTGAGGGCGCCAGCCTCGCCGTTCTTCCACCTCTGCCTTGAAGGCTCTGGTCTCCAGAGTCTCCACTTCCGTCTTCCTGGGCCGCCCTCCGTGGAGCACTAGTGGGGGTGGCAGGAAGGCCGTTTAGGAGAATGGAGGGGGGCACGCAGCAGACCTCCCTCATCTGCGCCAGGTCCAGGGCTCGAAGGTGAACAGGCGTGGCTCTGCCCCACGGAGCACACCTCCGGGTAGGAGCAGGCATGAGGTCACGGAGAGCCAGGGTCACGGCTGCTGACCAGCTCATGACCCAAAGACGTCCGGTCCTGATCCCCAGGCCTGCAGCCATGCATCTGGGTTCCCCAGGAGAGACCCAGGCCCTCACGGGGGTCCTCGCAGAGGGAGGCAGGAGGCAGGGAGTTGGTTAGAGGTCTGTGTCATGGGAGGGGTCAGAACTCAGCTCCCACTGGCTTGGAGGACCGAGGAAGGGAGCATGAGACCAGGAAGGCCAGCAGCCTCCAAAAGCTGGATGAGGAAAGGAAATGGACTCCCTGGGGCTCCAGAAAGAGCACAGCCCCCAATCCTCAGCGGGAGGCCAGCGAGACCATTTAAGACTTCTGAGCCCCAAAAGGGTAAAATAATAAAATCGTGTCGTTTTAAGCCACTAAATGTGTGGTGATCCATTACAGCAGCCATAGGAAGCCAGCCGCGTGGGGTGTGCAGGGATGGCATTGTGCGGCATCAGGAATCTTCCTGAGAAGACTCCTGCACAGGATTTGAAGGCTGAGCAGGAGCTGGGTAGGCCCACAGGTGACAGGAGAGGAGAAGGCAGGGAGGTTTTGGGGACCTCTGCAGACTCTGGGCCAATAGAGCAGGAGGTGGGGCAGGAGAATGGGGCAGAGCAGGTGGCAGGGGACCTGCCCACGTGCCTTCTAGACACACAGCAGCACGCTGGTCACACTAGCCTGGACTGGTCTTTCCCTTCGCTAACATGCTTCAGAAACAAGCATTTTGATGGTGACCATCAGTGACTGGCTTGACTAGCTTCACTGGCACCTGCTCAGGCAAACTGTTCATTCACCAAAGATCAGCACTGGCTCTCTAGTCACAGGTAGACCCTCACTTCAGACGATTGCTCTGGGATTTTAGAACAAGTAACAGTGAAGTTGTTCAGATCAAGCCATTGTGTGGTCTCATACGTGTCTCGCCTCAACTTCCTGGTACCAGAAATATTCAAAGTTCTGAGGACGCTTGAGTGAGTCCCCCAAACCTTGAGGAGTAGCCTGTTCATTTTGTAAGAATGAGGTTAGCAGCCCCAGGAGCAGTCCACCTGTTGTGGAGACTGAAGAGACTTTGCAATAAAACTTGCTTGAGATTCACTCAGCTGTGCCACATATTGTCTGAGTAACTTTGGGCAAGTTTTTTAAACGCTCCGAGCTCAGACACACCGTGTGGAATACAGGGAGGGTAGCATTAAGGAGTGTTGGTGTCGAATAATGGCTTAGTCCACTTTGCTTTGTCAAAACAAAACACTGGAGCTCAGTGCTTTATAAAGAAAAGAGGTTTGTTTGGCTCACAGTTCTGGAGACCTCAGAGCATGGTGCTGGCATTGGCTCAGCTCTGGTGAGGACCATGTGGTAGATAATGTCAGGGTGGTGGGGAGTGGTCCAGGCTCTCCAGGCCTGCATTAACCCCTTGTGTGGCTGATGCTTCCTGACCTAGTGACCTTCCACCCTCCAGAGGTGCCACACGGCCACACTGCAGACCACGCCTCCGGCACATGAACTTCGGAGGCCCAACCGCACCTGAACCAGAGCAAATGAAGGTACAGGTGCCAAGGTGAAGAGGGCGTGAAGCGTGAGCGCTGGAGCATCCACTCCATGGCTGCGTGTCGAGGCCAGCATGGCCTTGACTACCATGTACACAGCAGTGGACGCATCCGTCACAGTTGCCACGAGAGTCGCTGGGGGAGCCATCAACCGAGGGCCACTAGGCTACTTGCAAACGGCACGGTGGCCCTGCGCCACGCCTGCTCTCAGGATCTGCTTAGTGAGCTGCCAGAGTCAGCGGAGGAGGAACCGGATCCCCACACAGATTCCAGGGGAGGCGTGGGAGCTGGGGGCTCTGACTTGTTTGGCCGTTGTTCCATCCTGGGCTGTGCCGGGGCTGCTTTCCTCACAATATCTCCTTTTGACCTGCTCCCTGTGACCTTCCCTGACCCCTGTGTCATTTGAGAGGTGGCCATGGAAACGGACCTCCCAGAGGTGACCTTTGCTGCTCCAGTCTCCAGGCCCCAGCCGGGCACGCCCTGCTCGCTCCGGGGTGTCTCTTGGCAGGTGGGTTATTCCACGGGTGCATATTTTGAGTGAGGCCGTCGACGTGATGCTGAAAATTCAAGATGACATTGGGACTGGGGATTTATCATCAGCCACAGCTGACTTCTAGATTAATCCACCGTCACTGGGGCCAGTGACAAATCACCAGAAGAGAGACACAGCACACCCTCTGCTTTCGTGACCTCCTGTCAGGAATGTCCTGAAGCCAGATGGCGGGTCTGTTGGCCTGTTTGTGTTACAGCCTGTCTACACGATAGTCACCCATGGAGACGGAGCTGGACTCAGAGTCCACAATCCCCAGTTGGTGTACAGGGTCGGACACAGTGTGGGTTAGGATCAAAACAGATTAGAGGGTTCACCTGACCCCCCCGGGGCCAGGATGATGGCCGTTATTTCACAGGGAAGCACAGAGAGCAGGGGCTCGGTCCACTCTTCAGAGTCCAGCAGCAGGGCTCCACGCTGCGCTGGGAGGGAGCTGACTGGACGTGATCTGTCCACTCATGATCCGGGAGGCACAGCCCAGCGGAGGGAATCGACAGGTCGAGACCGTCCTCTCTAAAATGGGGCCGGGTAAGTGTGACTCTGACCACCTCGCAGGACCACCTTGGGCTCGAGACACGCATGCGTGAGCTTAGGCTGCGCCGGAGGCAGGTGGTCGACGGGTGGCCAGGGTGAGCAGCTCAGGTTCTGCGCCCGGCCGGCCAGAATGAGAGGTCCTGCCCTGAGACCACAGGACGCTCCCCTCCGGCACCCGTGGAAGCAAAGCCCTCTGTTCCCCACGGCCGCGAGGGGCTTCGAGACCTGGCTGAGGTTCCCGAGGAAGGCGGCCTGGGGGCCGGAGGTCTCCCTTCTCCTGACCCTGAGCTGCAGCCTGCCAGACGAGAGCGGCAGGGCGGGTTGACGGAGCCCTGGACTCAGCCCCTGGCGACTGTGCTCGCGCCCACTATGGAAGCAGGGCTCCCTTCCGCTCGCAGTGAACGGCATCGCTTCCTCCCGCCCCTGCTGCCAGCCGTCCCTGCCGCCCTGCTCCCTGCGTGGCCTCCTGCTTCCCGGCGTCTCCCTCCTGGTTGACATTTCCACTCTCCGTGAGCACTGACACGGGTCTAGGTCTCACCGTGGAGCAGTGGCCGCCGGAACGAGCCCTCGAATTAACATTCCGCTTCTCCTTTCCCACACACATCATCCGTGATCCCACCTGGCGGTCCCCAGGTGAGTCTGACTGTGCGCCAGGCCCAGTGCTGGGTGTAGAGCAGGGCAGCGTCCTCGTGGGGTCCTGCTCCAGGTGGGTGGGGACACAGAGCCTGGCAGATAAACCAGGGTGGTGGTGCTGTCACACGGAACAGAGTGGGCACCTGTGCTGGACCACGGGTCAGGAAGGCCACCGAGGAGATGGAGCGACATGAAGGGGAGCGGCCCCCCGCGGACAGGGGGCTGGCAGATGGAGACGCTGCGGGACAGTGCTCACTGCCCGGGCGTCCGCTGGGGACTCATGCCCAGCAATCCATAGGCCACAGTGTCCCGCTGGCACCATGCTTTTGGGGGCAGCAAGTGCTCTGCTCCCCCTCCACACCCTCTCCACAAGGGGCACTGCCACTTGGGACCTGCCACTGGCCCTCCCTGGCCCTCCCCACTGACCCCTTGCCCTGCTCCAGGGCTACGAATTGCCATCTGGACGGGTTCCCCTCTGCCGCTCTGATGGCCTCATCTCTCTGTGCTGTTCACTCCCTTCCCTGCTCCTGCCTGGTCCCTTTATCCATCAGATATGCAGAGAAGCAGCGTTCTTGTGTGCTAGAGGCTTGGACGGGGTAGGGTGGAGGTCAGGTGGTGGGACAAAAAGAACCACATCTGGACAAACCCTCTGGGACCTGGTGCAGGAACCAGGACTTCCACCTGTCTGGGGAGGCAACACCCCTCCAGGGCCAGGACACACAGCCAGGGGACAGTGGGTGAGCCACACAAAGACAGCAGGAGCGGAAGGGCACGGGGCGTCCAAGGAGGGAGCCTCGGGAGACTTCTCGCGGGAGAAGCTCTGGTCCCTGGCGGTCCTGGGGACCACGACCTCCATGTGGACTTTCTTGTCACACTTGTCCCTCTGGGGGCTGCCATCTGTCCTTGGCTGCCTCCTGCCTGGACTGTAAACTCCTCCGTGAGGTCAGAAGCCACATCCTGTCTGAAGCCTTGCTGGCACAGGCTGGCACAGGGTGCAGCCTGGCTCAGGTGACGCAATGCCAGAAGCCCCCCTCGACAGTCCCCGCACTCTGATCTCTTCTTCCCTGTTCTGTCTCCTGGGAGTGCATCGGCTCTGGGGACCGCTGTCCTGTTGGGTGTGCGGTTGGTCCTTACCCCACGCACATCCCAGACAACGTGCCCGGATCATACCAGGCTCCGCCCATCAAAGCAGCCACAGGACCTCCCACTGACAGCGACTTGTCCCACTGTGGGAATCACAGAGGAGTCCACTCAGGTGGTTTATAGGGGGAAGCAAGCCATTGGCCGAGTGAGGACCCAGGGAGGCTCTAAGGGAGGGAGGAGGAGCCAGGAGATGGACGCGAGGTGGGCCGGCCCGCCCCACCAGGACGCCACCAGGAGGGAATACGATATCTTGGAATCGTCCACAACTCCCATCCCCAGCAGTCGAGGGTTGGTCTGGAGATGTCAGCTCTCCTGGGCTTCAGGGTCCATGCATGTGCCAGCCGGGCTTCCATAGCCGGCCGACTCCCCATGTGAGAAGCGAGAGACAGAGGCTCTCTCCTGGGGGAATCGCCAGCAGCACGCGGCTGACCAAGGCAGCAAACACCTTTCACCATACCCCTGGCTGGAACAGAGGCAGGACCGGAAGGACAATGGGGAGTTCCCAAGAGACGACCAACACACACGTCCCCCTCCTGGCCCAGGGCCCCGCGCGGGCCGGCCATCTTGCTATGAGTAGGGTCCAGGTCACCTCCGAGCTGGCTGCCGCTCTCTTCCTGCAGTCGTCTCCTCCTCCTCCTCCTCACTGTTTCCAGTGAATCCTTCTTCACTTCTTCCCTAGTATGTTCCTCAAAAGCTCCCCGTTCCCTGCTTCCACTGCAGGCTGACCCCAGCTCTGCCCATTGGGCTGGATGATCCACCTGTGGGTTCACTTGACCAGCTGCTCTGCCTGTGCACCCATGCCCAGGATCACCCTTGTGCCGCTCCACACCAGGAGCCTGTGGCCTCCTCCCAAGAAGTAATGCCTCCAGGGCCTCCGGGAGGAGTTCCGGGGTCCCAGGAAGCAGTGTGACCTTTGACACCCCAACCATTGATCCACCCCTGTGTTCAACGTTATGGGCGAGGCTGCTCTGCCCCTAGACCATTCCAGACACACGGGCAGAAGACAGAGCCTCCCAGAGAGGCCTGGCACGTGGCTCCGAGTGGCTTCCAGGAAAGGACACGGTCCCAAGCTCCACATTCACAAAGCAGGGGCCAGTGTTGACCTTGTCTTAAGCTGGCAACAAACAGGGACGCAGATGTGGCTCAGTGGTAGAGCCCTTGCCCAGCATCAGAAGCCCTGGGTCTGGTTGCAGAAGACAGAAACAAGCAAACAGGACCCAGCAACAGCAGAGTGGGGTGCCGGGAGTAGCCAGGAGCCAGCTGGGCAGGTAAGAGGGTAGTGTTCCCGAAGGAGCAGCAGACAGAGCCCCAGGGGGAAAACAGGACGCGGGTAGCTGCGGCCTCATTCCAGTCTGCCCGGGGTCCCCGCGCAGCGTGCAGGAGTCCCCTCCCTATGTCACTCACCTTGGCAACCCCTGTAGTCAGCACCCGACCCACCCCTGCCCTGGGCCATGGGCGAGGACTCCCCGAGTCACGCTCTGGACTGAGCCTTCACGGTGTCTGTGCCCCGCTTCCCCTGCGAGCTCGCTGGTGGTGGGAGGAAGCAGGGACCTCTCGTCTTGACGAGCATTGTTGCCATGGCAGCCGCTCCACCTGCAGCACCCGCCTTCCACCTCCACCGCACCCCGTGCCCCACCGATGACGCCACATGCACCGTGTGCTCATGAGGCCATCGCTCTGAGGCCATCGAGTGCACGAGCAGCCCAGCCCCAGAATCCTGGGGCCTGGGAGGGTCTGCTCGGCTGGTTCGGGAGTCAGGGGTCCCACCAGGGAACAGATGGCGAGCTTAGATTGGAGTCACTCAAAGAGGGTTTTTCAAGACCTTTCCCTGCAGTGTGGGAAGCACTTAGGAGGTTGAAAGGAGGGAGGGACGATTCACAGACACGAGGGAGAAGGTCACAGAGGGGAGTCCTCCCTGGAGGAAACCAACTTCCAGCCAGGTGACACAGCGGCCGGGGGGACAGGTAAGGGAGCACGGGGTCAGGCCCTCCCCCCAACCTCCCACAGCACTCCTCCCACCCCACCGTTGCAGAAACCCAGGCAAAGGGGCCCACGGTGGCAGCTGGTGCGGCCGCATTTGCAGCCTGTTTCATGAAGCTTGGATATCTTGGATGGCCTGGCAGGTGGGCAATTCCTGGAGACCACCAGCAGCCTGCCCGCCAGCAGACGTGCCCTCAGCTGCAGACCAACCAGTCCAGAGTCCTCCAGCCCCCTGTGACCTGCCACTCACACACAGTCCCTGGTACAGGGACTCCTACAGCTCAGGCCCCTGGGTAACTATTCAAACTGTCCTAAACCGCCTTGGCTCTGCCCTGTTTGGCCTGTTTCTTCCTGTGACACCCACACTAAAGGCTCTGGCCCCGGGGTTCTGCTTCTTCTATCTCCTGAATGATCTGGGGACTTCTCTGTGTGACTCTGCACGACCTGTGACCTGATGTGACAGAGGTGGCCTGCCCCTCCTCTTCTTTCAAGGTAGTCTCTGCCTGCCGTCTCACCTTACCTGGTACATGTAATTCCAGGTACATTTGTAAGCACGTCCCACACAGGTCACCTGCCTGGGCAGCACAGGAGCATGGTGGAGAGCTGATTCATGCCCACAAGTTGTCCAGTGGGCAGGGACCTGGGTCAAGTGTGGTCACGGTGTGAGGAATGGCCAAGGTGAGCTTTCAAGCCTGTGGAAGGAGCCCATGGACTCAGATTGCATTTCTTTGTCTGGGTTTAAATCATGCAGCTTGAACGCTGGAGTCTTCCTGCAGACTGATTTGAGTCTGAAACAGGTGTCATGCGGTTGGTGCGGATGCTCCCCAGTTATTATCGCATCAATCGCAACATCTGCTCAACCTCCCACTAACCCGCCTGTGGTACCTGGGGACGGAGGCGCAGCTGCAACCTGGTTGAACTTCCAGTCCTCTAATGGCTCTCAGAGTACTCTCTGGTTCCCTGAGCAGGCCTTGGAGCAAACACTGTTCCTGGAATCTCTTCTCTTGCCTTTGTTGGGCTTCCCAGCCTGTCCCGACCCGCGGGACATCAACGCGGAACGGCAAACCTAAGAGAGAAGGAATGAAGGGACAAGAGACGCAGGGAGAGGCAGCAAGACAGGAATTCTGATCAAGCTGCAAATTTTTATTGTTCACACAGGGGTATTTATATGCTCAGGGAATGAGGGGTATGACGAGGTGCAGCCTGGTTGGCTGTGTTCTTCTATTGGGCTCCTGATAGGCTGCAAGTTCGCGCCGGCGGGAAGGTGAGGTTCGCAACGGCGGGAAGGTGAAGTCCCGGAAGAGAAGCAGGGACGGCACCATAGGCGCCATACTGTCAGAATTATCAGCCAGGAGGGGGGAGGGGCGCTGCTGCTTATTGTAAAGGTCAGAATGTTCTCAGAATGAGAACTTCTTGGTCCCTGACACCAGCCTTCGAAGGTCAAGCAGCTACAGGGCTGGTTTTCTTCTGTGGGCCAGAATCCTGTTTCACACAGCTCTGTGGGGGCACCCTCCTCGCAGGAGAGTTCCTGTCTGTGAGATGAAAACCCACCCAATACCTGTTAAAGAACAATTTGGAAAACCATTTCCTAAGAGGACTCTGGGAATCACGGGCCCCTCAGACACCTCCAACTCATCTGCTGGCCTGGAACCTGGTGTTGGTGTAGAAGACCACTTGGGCTCCCCAGGAGGGCCCAGGCTGAGTGCAGGCCCAGCAGATGCCTGGGGACAGAGCACATGTTCACCAGAATGAAGCTTCTCTCCTGCACCTTGGATGGGTGGAGGCCCAGAGTCAACCATTCTCGCAGATGCTGGAACGGGGCAGGGAGTGGAGCTGGGGGCTGGGGGCTTTTCCTGAGGATTATCTAAGGTCCCCAAGTAAGAGGCTGCCAGATTTAGCAAATAAAAACCCAGGATACCCAGTTAAATTCGAATTTCAGAGAAGCAAAAATAACTTTAGCGCCGGCACGTCTCAAGTGTCTGAACTTCACAGCTGACTGGGCATGGAATATACTTCATCTGGCAGCCCTACAAGGGGGCTCGCCTGGGGCCCCGCCACGGCCCTTGCCAGGGAGCTGAGGTCATGGGGGTAGGGCAGCAGGAGGAGACCAGGTGCAAATGCCAAGTTCAGAGGCAGGGAGGCAGAGGAAGAAGGCAGAATCCGAACAGGAACTGGATCCAAGTGGGGCTGGGTCTGGCACAGAGGAGAGCCTGGGACAGAGTGTCTGGAGCAGCAGGCTGAGTCAGCTGCCACAGGCCACTGAGCAGGCGTGTGGGCTGATGCCTGATTGTTTTGGCTGTATGCAAGCAGAATACGGTTTGCGGGGTCGCTGGGAATATGTGCCATTGTCTGGGCAATGAAGAAAGCCTCGTGTGCAGCCCTGCCCGGGAAGACGGCGTCCCTGTCCCTCCTGGACCCGAGTGCCTGGCTGGGGACTGCACTCTCAGGCAGCAGCGACCAAGCCCACGGCCTTATTGCGCAGTCTCCTGGGCTCTCCTCTGGCCCCTTCCCATTTCCAGGAGAGGCAAAGGCCTGCGGGAACGTAGCTGCACCCACATCATGGACAGTCTGGCCTGGCATTTACTCCTCCAAAATGTTAGTCCAAGGGGGGACAGTGAGGTAGAAACCCAAGAGTGGACACTGGATTCCTACTAATGGAGAAGAGACTCACTCAAGGCTCACACGCTGGTCCTGCCAGCCCTCAGCCTGCTCATCACATAAATGGCCAGGGTGCCTCTTAGTGACGATGGCAAGTTCCCAAGGGCAGCTCACCATCTTTGTCACCAGCCCAGCATCTGGCCCGTATTCTGAGGAGACTCTGGTGTGAAACACAGCTACACATTCTCACACGTGCATGAGAGTATGTTGGGGAGGGCAGTCCTTCCCTGTGTCCCTCTGCAGATAGGAGCTGTCAATCATCTTCCAGGTACATGCGGAGAGGGGAGGTGGCAGCCCAGGGAGGCTACTGCCCTTGTCTGAGGCTGATGGCAGGTGGAGAGGCCAGGGCGGTAGGGCAGGACGCAGCTTCGGGTCCAAGGTCTGCACAGTCTTCTATCTGGTCACCCAGGAGACACTTGTCACCCTGGTTAAAATGACGTGATCTGCCCAGAGCTGTGGACCTCTGACCAGGTCCCTGCACACACACCTGGCCCTCTCACATCACAACCCTGGCCTCGGTAGACTGCGAATCAGCACTACTCTGCTCCCACGGCTCAGCCAACGCCCCGTCCTGAGGGTAGGGAGGGCCTCCATGGGCGCTTGGGTCACGTCACAGGCTCAGTGAGCTCTCACGATCTCGGCCCAAGCCGTGTCCTTACAAGGCACCACGGGGAGGTCCCAGCCACGCTGCTGCTTTCTCAGAGTAATATTGGCTGCCCCCCTGGGTTTTTGCTGAGAACACAACTACTGGCATTCTGCTTGTCCTTGGAACTTTTAGGAACCAAGTGTCATGCCCTTAAATAGATGGGATAATTCCACCAGACTGGGTAAATGAAGGAAATGCCAGGCTCCGCCCCTGAAAAATTCCTAAGGTGAAAAGGCATGCCATTCCTGCCCATGGGATCCTGGGGCACCATTTCCACACGTTTCTACCAGGTGGGAAAATAACTGTCTTTAGTTTTCATTGGGACAATTATATATTTAGGATTTGTTAAATTTAGACTTCCTAATCTCTCTGTTGCTAAACAGCTACACACAAACAAGATGCAATTTTTCTAGCTCAAAATAAACAGAGCAAATACTTTCCCAGGTCCCTCCGTCCCTTTCTGTGAGAGTGGACGCCCACCATGGGTCTCCTTGCTGGGTTCTCACACTGGGCTAAGTCGGGCTAAGGGTGCCCGCTGTGAACCGGATGCTCCGACCACCCAGGCAGTGAGGTCGCCGCCTCTGTACGACCTTGCTGGAAGCTTTGCCTGTCAGTCCTGGCTTTCCCTTTGTCCAAATGCCAAGTTATGGAAATGAAATTGTCGCAGTCCTCACTTGCCGGGGCTTGATAGACTCGGGGATCTCAATTTGGACGGGGATTCGAAAGCCACTTAGTATGACCATCTCCACAGAGGGCCAAGGCCCCCTCTGAGGTCAGTTTTGGGGTGGGGGTGACCTTGCCAAGTGACTGTCAAGTCCAGGCGATTCTCTTGCTGGTCTTCCTGGTGAATGAGTCAGCTCTTCTGTGCCTCCTGGTGCCTCCTATCAGCTCCATCTCCATCTGCTCGGGGGCCGGGCAGACCCGACTAATCCTCCTTCCACATGAGAGGCATGAGAACACCTGCAGGTAGTTACCAGGTCGCCCCACGTACAGGAGTGCTCCTTTCCCCTTACCTTGGTGGCGTCTCTGATAATTGTTGAATGAATTATTCAAAATGTTGATGAGATCATTGGTGAGCTATCTAGCTTAGATCTTTATCTCAGCTGATGAGTCAAATGCACTCCAACTGGATTAAAGATACAAAAAAATCTTTTAAAATGAAATCATAAAATAATGAAAAAATTTTAAATAGCTAGAAGAAAATGCTAGCAAAAACAAATCCGGGACTGGGTGTGGTATTTCCAAGCATAATACCATAATCAAAATACCCAAGGAAAACATCCACTGGCTTTTCAATCTTAAAAATTGCAAGCATCTAGATGTCAAAAAAAAAAAAAAAAACATAAGAAGTCAAAAGTAAACAGTATATATGATAAACAGTAGAAATAATATAATGGGAAATTTCACAAAATATTAAGATAAGGAAGGCATGAATAAGTTATTCACAAAATAATAAATTCACATGGTTAATGAGTATTGAAAATGTTTAAGTTTTTTATATTGAAAAAAATGCACACTTAAAAATCAATGTTTTCCACCTCTTTGATTGCAAGGACTAAAGACGTCCATCATGGCCAGCCTTGAAGAGTCCTGGGGGCTGAGCCATGTGGAATAGCAGCGTTCTTCCAAGGGAAGTATGTCTAGATGCATCGAAATATGTCACCCAGGAATTCCACTGCAGCCATTTATGAGGAGGCTCTCAGGAAGGCTGGCAAAAGGCTCAGGGACCAAAACACGTGCTTAGGATGTGTAACGTCAGAGAGGCCCAGGTCTGCCTCCAGAGCAAAGCCTGCAGAGTCACTTGGGTAAGCGATTTCTAGCAGAGCCTCATACATGAGCCTAGAAATCACTGTGGAAAGGCACTGTCACCGCCCGTCTCTACAAGTGGAGTTTCAGGTTCTTCTGTTTTGTTCCCTCTGCATACTGTCATTACCAAAATGAGCTTGAATTAAATACATTCTAAGAACAAGCCAAACACTGAGCTAGCACTTCAGGCCTATTATGTCAATAGATAATAAAAACCCAAACCCTGGTGCTGTCGTGGTTGTGGGGAGACGCCTGCATCCCCACATGGTGACTGCTAATCAGAGAGAAGGTCCCTGGAGGTCACCGTGGCTTTAATGTCCTCGTGCCTTTGGACTGAATAAGGCCAGTGAGTGAGCAAACTGCTCCGGGCCTGCGTCCCGTGCTTCACGCGTCGGTGTGTGAATACTGTCATGACCACTCTGTGGCAGGGCCCGAGTCCACCAGGGGACTGTCCTGCCACCGCAAGCTCGGGAATTGCCAGTTTCTATTTGCCCCATGCAATCCTCTGTCCGGCGTCTCACCTGGTTTCTAAATCACAAGGCCTTCCTGATGCAGGGACCCTGCGTCTCTGCGCATGCAGTCAACCCAAGGGAGGGGCCCCAAAGGTTGAAATGCGGAGTCAGTTTCATCTTGGGGGGCTACAGAGTCATAGAGTCAAAGAGGAGGATTTGGGGGATGTAATATTAGTGTCGTGCTATTTCATGTGGCTTTGGAAAAAAATAAAACGAAGGGAGCGGGTCTCCTTAGGATTTCTCTTAACGGAAACTTCCACTGATCACCCTCCCTGTCCTGAGCACCCCAATTCCCCTGTGTGCTAATCCACTGGAAGTTTGTTTGGGGTCAGTGTAAATACTATCAGTCCAAATAACCGGGCACTAGGCAACAGAACAGGCTCACTGACCGCTGCTGTGCTCTTCCGGCTGCACTGGACCTGTGTCCCCCGCCCACCCACACAACAGCCGTCCTGGTGACGCCTGGACGCCCCTGTCCCTCCTGTCTGTGTAGCATCCTCCTGCTATGCGTGCCTGGCTCGCCTCCATCTGTTTGATCCGGGTGTCATGATCCTGGTTTTTGCAGATGTGACGGCGGCCAGCCTGCTTGTGAATGCTGGCTAATGAGCCCCAGCATTTCCCATGCACCAGGCAACAGCTGGCTATGGTTGCAGACCGTCCCCGGTACCCAGCCTGGGGTTGGAACTCTGTCAGGACTGTGGGGAGGCTCTAGCTGAGCCTCCAAACAGCCCT
Organism: Sciurus carolinensis; assembly: GCF_902686445.1. Taxonomy (NCBI): domain Eukaryota; kingdom Metazoa; phylum Chordata; class Mammalia; order Rodentia; family Sciuridae; genus Sciurus; species Sciurus carolinensis. Next base: position 179,552,269 of record NC_062215.1, on the reverse strand, counting down.
TCTCTTCTGGGCTCCTGGCAATGTTCTCCAGGCTGCCAGCATCAGCCTGGGTCTCCGGAGAGTCAAACCCCAGCCACCGACCGGGGGCCCCAGTGAGGGCCCCCCGCTGCCTGGCCTCAGGTGAGTGAGGTGGCGCGTGTCATCAGCACTGCACGGCCCCTCACTCACTTCCCACAGGTGTCCTTCATCTTCCTCTCTGGATTCTTCTCCATCTCAACCTGCATGAGGTGTGGTATCAAAAGGCCCCACGTTGCACCTGCAACCACAAGAACCTTGGTCTTGCATCTTTGAGTGAATTTCCTGATCATTTTATTCTTTAGCATCCTCACTTATGATCTGGGTATAATGATAAAGGTAATACCAACCCTTTATGTTGCAAGAAAGATGGCCCGAGAAGCCGGTGACGGTGAATGCGCACAAAACCTTTCCGCAGTCCAGCTTCCTGGCTATTCACCTGTGAGGCTGCTGGCGAGACCCGGAGGCAGCACTGCCACCTGCAGCTGCCTCAGGACGGGGGTCGCTATGATCCCCCCACCCCAAATCTCTCCAACCCCTACTTGTCACTTCAGTGGGTGGCCCCACCCTCCCCACCATCACCCAGCTCAAAGCCTCAAAGAATTCTCTCCCTTACCTTCTTCACTTGCCTTCTGCTCCCTCTGGGTTTCCTCTGATTTATTTGTGCCCGCCATGACAGTCCCCTGTTGCAGACACTGGGTGTCTTCCATCCAGTCCTGGCCTGCAGCCTCCACATACACAGCAGGGGGAAGGAAAGGCTGAGCTCATGGCCAGGCAGAATGTGGGTCAGGACTTGAGGGACACATGGGGACAGAGGCTGGAGCCTGGGCACAGAGATGCCCCAGAGGACATGGGCCAGGCAGCCAAGGACAGCAAGCAGAGTGGAGACCAGAGACTGGAGCCTGGAGGGCCAAGTTGCTGGGGGAGGAGAGAGGATTGTACGATGGGTTGTCACGGGAAATGCACCTGATGGGACTAGAACAAGAATGGGCTCAGCCCCCGGGACCAGAGGATGCTCGGGCAGAGCCCAACATCCTGAGCAAGATGTGGGCAAGTTCACAAGTGGGTGCGCAAAGGGTTGTCACCAATGCACAGTGTCCCTGCCCGCTTCCAGGGCACAGAGCAAGAGTGTGTGCTTCACAGTCTGAGCTCCCAGGAGGGATCCTGGCTAACTGTGCTGCTCAGTGGCTGGTCGTGTGACGGAGCTGGAGCAGGATGGCAGGGCGACAAGGACCTGGGGCAGGGAAGGTGGCTCACCAGGACGCTGGGCCTGCATCACGCACGCCTTCAAACCCCACCCCTGCTCGATGGTGCAGTGCTGACACACAGTCCCGAGTGTGGGGCACGTGAGCAAGGATGTGGCTCAGAGCTAGCAGATCACCCAGCTGGGACAGTGGTGGAGGGGACAGACCTGGCACACAGTGTCTGACTGGCAGCCACCGGCACTGCAGCTGCCTGAGTGCAGGATGAGCGAGGGCCACATTTCCTCAGGTGCCTGAGACCTGTCACCAGCCAGGTGACTCAGAACTCTGACATTTGTTGATTCAAGGGAAAGGAGCAAAAATTTTCAGAAGTACTCAATAAATGTCAGGAAAGAGAACACTTGCTACAAAAGGTCAAATCACGCCTCTCGTCAGGTAGCAGCTGCCTATACGAATGGCAAAAGCCAGAGATCTCAGGCTCGGTCAGCGATGCTGCCCTGCCCCCGGCAGGAGGAGGACGCCCACTTGAAGGCGCTGAGCCACTGACCATGGAGGGGAAGAGCAGGGAGGAAGCACTTAGCCCGACTTACTTTGGAAATAATTGTCACTCAGCGTTGGAGCACTTGCCTGGTGCCCTCTTCTCCTCGCCTCTAGAAGAACATGGGCTGTGAGCCAACACAGGCACTCCAAAATGCTCCAACAGCTAAACCTTTTTGAGTGTAGACGTGACACAAATGGAAAAGCCCCATCTGACCTCATGTGATGAGTCAGTGTTAGAACACAGGCACGCAGCCCGGCGCAGTGATGCACGCCTGTGATCCAGCAGCTCTGGAGGCTGAGGCAGGAGGATCACGAATTTGAAGCCAGCCTCCACAAAAGCAAGGCACTAAGCAACTCAGTGAGACCCTGTCTCTCAATAAAATACAGAATAGGGCTGGGGATGCGGCTCAGTGGTCAGAGCTTCTGAGTTCAATCCCCAGTACTCCCTCCACTCTGCCAAAAAAGAAAAAAAGAAAAAACCATGGGTGCCCTAAAACCACGGCATGAAATTCCCTTCTGTCTGTGTGTGAGACACATGGGAAACACTGATGGAGCTGGCGCTTGGACATGGGTCCCTCCACAAGGTATCTGTCTCACTATGTATATGCAAATATACCAAACGTTTTTTAAAAGTGTGAAATCCAAACAAACTGGCACCAAGCATTTTGGACAAGGGACATCCAAACTGTCCTTGTGTTTTCTGATATCTCGAATTCTCCACTGGGTTCTGAAAAGTCTTAATTTTTCCCAGGGTTTTTCTACGGAGTGATGTGTTTTTTCCAGGTCAGAGAAGATCGGTGTTTTTCCCGTCAGGTGTGACTCTGGGAAGGCAGCTGAATTCCAGACAGATGGAATTCCCATAGCATTTTGTAGTCAGAGCTACAGAAAGGGCCACATAATTTCCTGAAAGAGGTTCAGGGCAGGAATTGTGTCCCTAAGTCCAGTGGTTCCCACAGTGCCAAACAGGATGTGACTTGCAGCTGAGTTTATGAACTCCTTACCCTTGGACCACTAAGGGAAGCCTCCTCCAGCTAAACTGTCCCTGGCCAAATTCTTTTTAGATGAGAATGGGCAGAAGACTGGCCCTGACTGTGAGATTGATGTTGGTAGGGAAGGCCTGAGCTTGCCGGGGCACGGGCAGAGAAAGGCTGTCGTAGGCCCTGCCTAAGGTCGGAGCTCCCAGTTTAAGGCCTGGTGTTGGACAGAACACACAAAGTGCCAGGGGAAGCAGGACATTGGCCGTGGGTCCACACAGCTGACCAATGAGGAGCGAGGCAGGATGGGGACTCTCCTCTCAGCAGATTTCTGCTGCTCATAGAGCATAGCTCCTGCTGCCTGTCCGGCCCGTGGTTTTCTTTTTATACAAAAGAAGCAGACCCATAGCCACAGTGACTTGCCCACCAACGCAATGCGTTCATGGAAATCTAAAGGCAGTGAGAGGCTGATCACAGAGGGTGAGAAACCCCAGCAGGAATCCTCCTATGGCCTCAGTCCCATGTGGCCCTGGTCACCTTCAACTCTGAAGTCCCAAAATGTTTGGCTCAGAGTCCATCTCCCCACTCTTCTGATTTCACCTCATTTCCCAACAGCAGCGATGGACAGCCCAGTCTACTTCCTGCTGCTTTAACACAGCACTGAGGCTGGCTGATTTTTATCAATCGAAGTTGGTTTTGGTACGTGATTCTAGAGGCTGGGAAGTCCGAAAGCATGGCGCCAGCTCCGCTCAGCTTCTGGTGAGGGCCTCGTGCCACTTCAACTCTGGATAGAACGCGGAAGGGCAAGTGGGCATGTGCAGAAGGGAGGAGGAGACGGAATTCCCACGATGACCAACTCGTTCCTGCAAGAGGCCTTAATTCACCTGTGAGCGACCTGCCCAAGCACCCCACCTCCCAACACCCCCATGACAGCAACTGAATTCCCACATGAGCTCCAAGGGGCAAGTACACTCCAAGAACCCGACCCAGGACTGTCCACAGTCAGAGACTGGAGGCTTCTTGCTGAGGCTTCTGTCCTGGGTCCAGCCCTCCCATTAGCTCTAGAACCAAGTGACGGGCAGAAAACACATGCACACAAATAGAAGAAACATTAATAAACACCACAGTCCCTAAAAAGTAACAACCACCGTTCATAATCATGGAACTCTCACCGACCCTCTGCCTTCTACACGGCAGGGCCAGGGTCTCCAGTATGCCCACTCTGAAAAGTGAGGAAGCTGATGCTCAGAGAGGTTAAGGAAGCAGCCCAGGTCACACTGCTGTGGTGGTGCAGATTCGGAGTCGGTGGGACTGATGAGGAAGAGTTTTCTCTTACGTCCTTTGAAGTGCCCACTAGGCCAGGTGATTCAGGGCCTGAGGAGTAGGTAGGTTTCCTGCTGTTTCTGTTAGAGGTTAAGGTGCAACTAGAGATCTCAGGACTGAGGACCCCTGGGCAAGGCCGACAGTGGTGGCCTCTCCCAAGCTTTCAGAGACAGGTCTCCTTCCTCCCTCTTCTGACGGCTTCTTCCCTCAGGAGCAGGTTCTCCCTGAAAGGACCCAGGGGCTCAGGGCCCTGTGTGCCGCAGACCTCTGCACCCCTGCAGTGTTCCCAGGCCCGCGCTCCCTCACCTCCGGGCCCTCAGAGCCTCCGGAGCTAGCCGCTTTCCCTCTTCCACCGCTGACGCCCTTGTCCTCAGGGCAGCCTGGGGAGCCCTCGTTAGGAAGTTCTGGACCTACCCCTGGGTTAGGTGCCTCCCAGCCTCTCTCTCGACTGACCACACATGCATCTGCAGCAGATTTCCGTTTCCATGAGAGACCGAGCCTTTTCTAGGGCAGGGGCTGTCTTGGTCTCTCTGTCCCTCACCTTGGAGCTTTCTGGAAAAACACAGGCTATCGGTCCATGTGAACTGAATTAATGGAGAAATGAATGAAGAGGGAGACAGGTTTGGAAAATGTTCTCAACCTCTTACAACCCCTCTTTCAAAAAACAGAAGCCAGGTGGCCTCTTACCCCACCAGGCAGAGAGGATGGCATGCTGCCCTGCTCTCCTGCCCCACATCAGCTCATTCACATCTGCCCACCAGCCACGACGCCCTCCTTCAGCTTAGTTCCTAGAATCTGTGTCACCAACCCAAGTTGTAATTTACTTCATTATCCAAGCATTAAACCCAGACATGCTTTTTGACATGTGCTTGATATTCACAGTCAAAACTCTGATCCTGGGTTCTTCTCAACACCCAGTGTCATAGTTTGCATCTGGAATGTTCAGAGGTGGGTTTTGGGAATGTGATTAGTTCATGAGGGTCTGATCACATCAGTGGATAAATTCAGTGGCAGCTGGATGGACTATTTGGAGGTGGTGGGACTGTGGGAGACAGGACTTAGTTGAAGGAGCGGGTTTTTAGGAGTGTCTCCTTGGACACGCTCTTGTCCTGGCCCCTCCCCACCCCTGTCTTTGAGCTTCTTGGAGCTGAGCAGTTTTCTTCCTCCATGCCCTTCCACCATGATGTTCTGCCTTGGAGCCCGCCAACCAGGGACTGAGACTTCTGAAATTATGAGCCAAAATAAATCTGCCCCCTCTAAGTTGTTTTGCCTTTGTACTCTTCGTCTTAGAGGAGAAGAGAAACAGGCAGCCTGCGCCTGCCCATCAAGCCTTGGGGATCTCACTGTCAGAGGACAAGCATGGGTTAGTCTCAGGGACCTCGACGTCAGGGGGCATGCGACTGTAAGTGGGAAAGAAGCACCACATTCTTGGGGTCCTGGAAGGTCAGCTACCAGTCCAGTTTGGGCCTTTGTGCTTTCAAAAATGCATATTTCTCACCAACATAGAATGAAATAAAATGAGATCTCAAGCATCTCCAGGACTTCGCCATTTTCTTCCATTTGTGGCAATAGAGGACTTCTAAAAATATTCACCCACTTCACATAAACATGTGAAAATAACAGCTTACAAAGGGTCATGCCAACGGAGATTTTCCTTGGGGAAAAGAATCTCATGCCAACACAAAAATAAAAAATAAGTATGATGAATTACCTTAAGGCATGATGTTCTAAGTTCAGGAGCTTCTCCAGATCTGGGAACCAGGCACATCTGGAGCGGGCAGAGGGGCTCTCCTTCTTTCTGCCTCTGCATGTCTTCTTCTTCTGTTTGTCTATTTGTGGTTCGAGTCTTTGCATTTTTGGGGACAGGGTCTCACTGTGTTGCCCAGCTGTCTTGAACTCCTGGCTGAAGTGATTTTCCAGCCTCAGCCACCTGCGTAGCTGTGCACCACCACCCCTGGCTCCTGTGTATTCCTAATGATCATTCACAAACCTTTCTGGAGGCCCGTGTGCTCTGCTGAGCTCCAAGAGAACAGAGCTGTGTGAGACTGCTCTGTCCTTGGGTGACACTGCACACAGGCATTGTCCTGCATGGGGTGAGGCACACGAGCAGCTATCCCAGGACATGAGAGAGGAAGGAAAAGCGTCTTCAGTAGATAATTTTGGAATGATGACATTTGGAAAAATACCATACACGAAAATATACCCCAGACAGATTAAAGAGGGATATATTCAATCATTTGTCATTTTAAAAAATACAGCCGGACTGTAGGAAAACAAAAACCGAACACCAACCAAATCCCTGGAGAAGGATGAATCTTCTCAATTTCAAAGCAAAAGTAAAAATGTCCAAGGAAAAAATGATCATACTCCAGCCAGATAACAATTTTAAATGCTGACACATAAAAATACAGCATGATTTCATAAGAAATGGGTTGAAACTATCATCTTTGCAAATTTGCAGGCACTCATTTTACAGCAAAATGTCAATCTTCTTCCAACCCCAAGGGTTGGGGGTCATGAACCAAGAATTCACAAAAGGAAATGCAATTAGTAAACAAATACTTGGGAAAATTTCCTGCAGCATTCGGGATGGAATAAATACAATTAAAATAATTACATACCATTTTGACCTATCAAGTTAACAAAGTTTAAAAAAATAAACACCATTGCCAGAGAAGGTATGGAAACATGGCCTCCCAGGCCACCAGCAGACAAAAGGTCTCTGGAGCTTGAGACCATCTGTGTTGACAGAACAAGGGATCTAACTGCTAAGAATGCGAAGGTAAAGAACACAAACCCTGTAAGAGCTTCAGAGAGAAAGGTTTTCCTGACAAAATACAACTGATAGTGATGACGAACTGATAATATTACAAGTTTCCCCCAAAGAGACGACGGTTACAGGAGCACCATTTTCCTTTGTCAAAGCAATCACGATATTCTAAAAGCACATCTCAAAACAACAAAAAGAAAGTCTCCCCAATTAGGTGTTGCGTGGAGAAAGCAGAACACAGCACTGAATGGATGCATGAACCAGACCGTGACAAAAACATCTATGGGGACATCTCTGCAGAAAAGAGTACAGCAAGACGCCTGGAGGGGTTAGGAGCCATTTAATTCCCTGTTCCTTAACCTTGTTTATATTTCACAAGTGTGCTTTAGCGAGGATGTCAGCAGTTCTCGGACTTCACTGTGTGTAACTAAGATATCCTTGGGATGAAGATTCTTGTACTGATGATCTGATCCACAACATCTGGAATCTGCATTTTTATTAGCATTCCAGGCGATTAGAATGTCTGCAATCCCAAAACCAATTTTCTGACACCAACTGGGGTCCCACCATCAATTCAACTCTGACACTAACCTCCCAGAATTAGCACAGACCCCCCAAGTTAAGGGTCAAGTCCTTCACTTCTGGCACTAGCTACCTGGAGTTCATACCCCATCCCACACGTGAAGAGACAAGGAGTCCCATGGGCTGCCCTTCCTCAAGATGCCACCTGCAAGTGGGCCCCAAGCTGTCCCCATGGTTACATATTTGGAGTTTGTTATGCGTTTCAGTCAGCTTTCTCACTGCTGTAGCCAAAAGACCTGACAAGGACAATTTTAGAGGAAGAAAAGTTTATCTGGGGGCTCACAGATTCAGGGTCTCAGTCCAAAGTCAGCCAGCTCCATTCCTTGGGCTGGAGGTGATCATCATGGTGGAAGAGTGTGGGGGAGGAAAGTGACTCAGGACATGACAATTAGCCAACAGAGCGCTCCACTCAACAAGGACAAAATACATACCTCAAAGGCACACACTCAATGCCCTCCTCCTCCAGCTACACCCTGCCCGCCTTCTTACTACTCAGCTGATCCCCATAGGGGATTAATGCACCAATTAGCTTAAGGTTCTCGTAACCCAGTCATTTCACCTCTGAATGTTCTTGCATTGTCTCACACATGAGCTTTTAGGGGACCCCTTATATCTAAACCATAACACTATGGTTTGAAAGTATCCCTCAAAAGCTCATGTGTTAGGGGCTTTATCCCCAATTCAGATCTTAATGGTATTTGTAGGTAGTTTGAATTAGATGAGGCCATAGGATAGGGTCCCGTAATGGCATTAGTGACTTTTAGGAAGAGGAAGAGATCTGAGATAACACACTTGCTCTGTCTCATCAGGGGACACTTCTGCCATGACTTCACCCAGCACCAGACCCTCACCAGATGGTGAGCAGATCTAGAACCAGGAGCCCAATAAATCTCTGTGCTCAGTAAATTACCCAGTCTCCAGTATTTTGTTAAAATAACAGATGATGAACCAATGCAGGAGTCTCACAACCCACAACTCAACCTTGTAAATAGAATAATCCAAAACTCAAGAATGCAATTACAATTACAGTACTATTTTTATTTTAAAGAGTATAAACTAACAGTCAGATGAAGAGATACATAGGGCAAGTCTTGGGGATGAAGTGGAAGTTCACAGGTCTTCCATGATTGTACCTATAAAGCTTTCTTTAGCCTGGTTTCAGAGTTTTTATTTGGAGTTTTATTATCTAGGCAGAATTGATTAAATCATTGGCCACAAGATTGGATTTAATCCCTACATTTCCTCTCCACTCTAGAGGTCAGGGCTCAAGGCTGAAATTCCTGCACCTCAATTATGATCTAAGTCATGGCCAGCCCTCCCATGAAATGATCTAATGTCCCACCTCACTAGCACCGTCCAGACAGTCAAACGCTGTTCCCTACGGATCACGAACACTATCACTAGCACTCAGGAAATGCCACGCGTTTTTGAAGATCTATGCCAGAAACCGGGGGAACACAGGCCAGATGCATTATATTTATATCTTAATGTCTAAGAATCACATTCTGAAAAATGTTAGACTATGTGTTACTTTAATCTTTCAAAATATGATTTAAGGTGGGGACAGTGCTTGGGGACGTCAGTGGCCAGGGCAATCGGGAAGCCTCCTGGTGGAGCTGAGTCAGGAGTAGTGCTGTGAAAAGACCCTCGGACTCTGTCCTTGGGCCTGTGTGTCCAACCGGTACCCAAAAGTAAGATAAAACACACAGCATCTCTGCTTCCGTTTTGCACTGGTCTTCTTTGTTCTGAGTCACCTTGGACTCCAGAAACAATAAGTTTGATCAATAAGCATCTCTGGATAATCCAAAATCACCCCCAAGACAACAGCAACTTTCTTATCACCAGCAAGGTCCTTCCTGCCCAAACATGAGATAATGATCAACCAGACCCGAGTTTGCCTGAGACAGCGTGACTATGTATTTCTGTCCCCCTTGTTTGTGTGAGCTGGAAGTTCATGTCCAGACCCCCAGAAGTTGGGCTGAGACGCTTGAGCTCACTGGCCTTCCCAGTGTGGCCAGATTCATGGAAGTTCCTTTCCTGCTCTTCGCCATGACTTTTCCATTTGGTTCTTGCAGTGAATGGACATGATTTGTGGGAACCCTCCAGATTAGGGCTTCTAGCCTCGTCTCTGGTAAAATTACTAGGAGTTTGTGGAGGGATATCTGTTGGGTGGGTGTGTGGGAGGGACAGACTGGAGACTGGAAAGAATGTTGCACTTCTGGGAGAAGCAGGAGGTCCATGGAGTGGGAATGTAACCTTCGTGGGAAGAAACACTTCTAAGGGACGTGCTAATTGGTGCTGGATTGTGATGAACCACATTCGCTATGGGGTGGTGTTTAACTCTGTCCTTTTGGTCAGGGTTTTGTGAAGTATGTGCGGCACGCTGGTGAGCAGAACATCGACATCTGTGGGCAGTCCGTGAATGACGAGGGACTGTGGGACTGTGAAGTCTGTTTCTGCTTTGTGTGTGTGTGTTTGGAGCATTGGCACGGGCTTACACACCTCATGGCACTGCGATACGATAAGAAATATTCTGACGTGGGCAGCATCCCTGGTTCCCAGCCAAAGTTCCTCAAATCCGGGTCATTTCTGAAGTGACGGAAGCAGTCAAGGTCAGAGTATCTGTGACTATTCACAGCACGTCCCTTCCAACCAGGTGGTGAGGTGGCTCTCGGGAAGTCCCCAGGAAAGAGAGCAGAGCCAGGGACACAATATGAAACCCAAGGCAATCCGCCCGTGACTTCCTTCCTCCAGCCACTTCGGCAGTGACCACCCAGTAGTGACCACCCAGTAGTCCATGCAAATTGTTAATCCATGACGAGGTCCGGCTCCCATCGCTGCACAGAAACCCCTCTTCAGAACCTTCTTGGATCAGGACTGTGCTTCCAAAGCATGAGCTTCCCAGGGTCATTTCTAGATCCAAACCATAGTACCGTCATCTTCCCGGAATTCAGAGCTGACTGAAAGCATGGGGACTGGGGTCCACAGGAAGTGGGTCCACATTGCTGGTGTCCCTCCTCTGAGGTTCCAGCCTCTGCCAGGGCTGGGAGCTGAAGAAGAGGATGTCAGTGTGGGTGAACTTGGACGGGCGAGGCCCCACGGGGAGAAGAAACAACTGCAAGAATCCAGCGACGACGGGGGCGCTGGCTGGAATAAAAGTCCAGAGGGAAGATCGGGGGACTCCACTGTGAGGTGCCTCCCTGAGTGGCGTGCTGGTGTCAGCGGCAGATGCACAGAGGAAGAACAGGGAAGGGTGTGGAGGGAGGTGGCTGGTGTCCATTCAGCCCCAGTGACTTTAAAGGAGAGATTCCTGCCAAACCCTCGCCAGAGGCAAGTAAGATGGAAAGCGTAGGGCAGAGCACTGCAGCCCACCAGGGCTTCAAGGGCGATGGGGAGCTGTTGGGAGACCCTGGGAGGGAGGCTTCCTGTGGACAGGAGAGCCCAGGAGCAATCTCACTCATGACGCTGCAAAGTCAAGGAAGCTCTGGGATCAGGGAGCATAAGTCAGCAATTCCCCAGACTCTGGAGAGAACTTCCACTCACCACGACCTGTTTAGAGATAGTGGGAGCCAAAGTGATTAGCATCCTGGGGACTGATTCATGGAAGAAGAGATTTGGAGCAGCCGCCTGTGTGGAGGAGCCTGTGGAGGAGAGGCCTCAGCCTGGGAAACGGGTGAGCCCTCGCCAAAGAGCACCAGCCTGGCTCCTGGGTTACGGAAAGTGCAGGAAGATCCTCACCTGAAACCAACCCCACACAAACTCTTTGTGAGTTAATAAGTCAGAGAACAGATACATATTGCCTTGATCTATGCCTGAGGAAGGACTCACTAAATAAATCACTTATAAAAATGATTTTAATTGTCAACAAAGGTGAAAGTGAGCTTCAAGACTGCCTTGCAGAAAGGTCACAGGGAGCATCTCCGGGTGGCCATTGGCCTGGACCTCTATGAACCACAGCTGGCCCTTGGGGTGCCACTGGACTAAGTCTGGAGGAACAGGCAGGGTTTAGACAGGTGCGGGTGGGGAGGGAGGTCCAGGTGTCCAGCCCAGCATGAGGCCCAGCGAGAGGACCCGAGCTTGGGCTGCCTGGCTTAATTATCAGGTTACGAAAGTCCTTGGTAAACAAAGGCCACCTGGACAAGTGACCCAGCTGCCTGACTCCATTTCCTTGTGACTGTCAACACTGACATTTGTAGACTCTTGAAAACAAATTCAATCAGCCAAGCACACAATAAGGGCGTGCAGGGGGTGGTTTACCCGTGTCTGATCCATGACGTTGAGGGCGTTAGAGACGAGTGCCCCTTTGGGAAGATGAACCCTCCCCTGTTGTTAATTGCTTGCATGTAGATCTGGCTCTGTGATTATTTCCTCCTTCATCAAAGGTATTCAAAGAGCAGCCTCGTGCATATTATATCCAGGAAAGGTACCTTCAAATAAAGGTCCCGCCTCCGGGAAGAAGTGGGACAGTCTCGCTGCCACCTCCCTGGGTGGGGAGAATCCCTCTGATCATCGTTAGACACCAGCGGGTTGCTTCACCCTGCAGCCTGTTCAGGGCAGAGCATTTTGAGATCTCTGCTAAGCAGAGCCCGCTCCTCATTCACAGAACTCAGGCTTCATAACATCTTAAAATGGCCTTTCATTTCCTGACAGTCATGAAAGAAGTGAGACCCTTATACAGAGGCTGGAAAAAGCGTCCTCCTGGTGGTCAGGGCCTTGTCCTTCCTGTGTCCTGCCTGAGGAAGCACAAGGCAGCCCGGCTCTGTCCTCCCCTGCCCCTGGTAGAAATGCCCAAAGCCCTTTCTCCAAAACAAAGCAGGCGGTTCTTCCTAGTGACACGTTTGCATTCAAAAGGAGACCACTAAACCCCTACGGACTTTGAGACTCAAGAGCATCCCCAAGTGCCAGGCTGCGGCAGCGCCCCGTCCCCCACACCCCACACCCACCCCAGTGCTGCCCAGAGTTACAAGGCTGGGCATTCAGAGAAACTGAGCAGCGTGAAGACCCCCTTTTTATACCCCGATTCTTGTGATCAAGTCAGAAAGATTTCAGATGTGTGGCTCAGAGTGACAGGCATGGGTTTATTGAAGGGATGGGAAAAGGGAAAGGGGACACTCAAGGGAGAGAGTGGGTCCTCTCAGAGAGAAGAGGGACATGACTCTCCTGCCTCCAGTTTTACTGGGGTCCCGGAGAAGTTTCCAGAGAGTCCCACCCAGGTCCACCTCTTGACTTTTGACTGACAGCAAGATGACATCAGACTTTTAAGTCCCCACTGTGGTGGCAACTCGGAGTCACCTTGGCCCATGCCGACCGGTTCTAATTGGACTCTTCTGCCTTCTCACAGATTTTACGGTTAGGAGGAACCACCCTTACCTCCCAGAGCTTCCGGATCTGGTGGCAAAGTCTCCCCTTCGGGCTAACTTGGGTCCTCTCCTCAGCATTACTTGGGCCTGCATTTCTCCTGCAGATAACGGGCAGTGTGCTGAGGACAGTGATACCCCGTCCCCTGAGGCCAGGCAGGGCTGTGGGCAAATTGCTTCTTGGAAAAGAGGGCATGTGGGGTCGGCAAGCGGGCCCCCTTTGTAGGACGTTCCCACTGTCCTCTCTCCCTGCACAGCAGGCCTTTCTGCCAGGAGACCTGATTTCCAGAGAGTCTCCATTTCTAGGAGCCCTAATTTGAAAGATCAGAAGCCTGGACTCTCATTTGCAGTTTTACTAACAGCTTCTCACCTTGAATAGGTGGCTTCCCCCTTTTAACTCAGAAGGCGGTCTTGTTTACAGAGCTGATGGGAGTGCTCCTTGGCGATCCAGGCTGTCGCGGGTGGGGACGAGCTCCCCTGAGAGGCACCTTCGGTGAAGAGGAGCCCTTTCTAAGGAGATAAGGATTTGTTTTGGTAGGGCAGCCAGATGTTCCTGGCACCTGGGACAGAGCTGAGCCTCCTTAGCATGAAAGGCCAGAGCCTACCCAGGAAGCAATGACCCAGGCGCAGGAATTTGGGCTTGGCGCTTTGTCCTGTGAGAGTTTACCTAAAGGTAACTTTTCTACTTTCTGGGAGGAGAGAATGGAGAGGCACAAGCTTCCCTACGAGGTGGCAGAGCCTCAGGGCCACGAGGGAGACTGAGTCTCGGGGGCAGGAGAGCACGTGGAGCAGGTGCGCCCCGGAGCCCCGACTCCCTCCTGCCAGGCGCCCCCAGCTCAGGGCCCATCCTCCTCCTCGGCAGCATCGCCACACACTGGGCGTCAGTCCACACCCCTCCAGGCCCCGGGTTACGGCAGGGGGGCTGCGGGCACTTCCACACCCAGCACCCTGCCCAGGACAGCACCTGGGAGAGTCCGGAATGGGCAACTCTGCTGAAGGTCAGCAGCTTAGTGATGTCTACACTGGACGACTCTGCTGAAGGTCAGCAGGCTAGTGACGTCTACACTGGACGACTCTGCTGAGGGTCAGCAGGCTAGTGACGTCTTCACTGGACGACTCTGCTGAGGGTCAGCAGGCTAGTGACGTCTACACTGGACGACTCTGCTGAAGGTCAGCAGGCTAGTGATGTCTACACTGGACGACTCTGCTGAAGGTCAGCAGGCTTAGTGACGTCTACACTGGACGACTCTGCTGAAGGTCAGCAGGTTTAGTGACGTCTACACTGGACGACTCTGCTGAGGGTCAGCAGGTTTAGTGACGTCTACACTGGATGACTCAGCTGAAGGTCAACAGGTTAGTGACGTCTACACTGGACGACTCTGCTGAGGGTCAGCAGGTTTAGTGATGTCTACACTGGACGACTCTGCTGAGGGTCAGCAGGTTTAGTGATGTCTACACTGGACGACTCTGCTGAGGGTCAGCAGGTTTAGTGACGTCTACACTGGATGACTCAGCTGAAGGTCAGCAGGTTTAGTGACGTCTACACTGGACGACTCTGCTGAAGGTCAGCAGGTTTAGTGACGTCTACACTAGACGACTCTGCTGAAGGTCAGCAGGCTAGTGACGTCTACACTGCACTCAGATACCCACTGGTGTTGGCTTTCAAGTCTCCTCCTCTAAAGTAATGACACAGTTAAATGCCTCCTTTCCTTCAGGAAGAGGAAGGAAGGAGAGCAGAGAGGGATCGAGGGCGGAGGAAGGGACGGGAAGAGAAAGCTCCACGCTGCTCCTCCTGGGTGCCCATCAGGTCCACCATTTCGACTTCCCTCACCCCCATCACCTCCAGCCCTCCATGCTCCCCAAAAAGTCCTGCTGAGTGTCCCTCTGTCCCTTCTGACGACCTGCTTCCTGCATGCAGAGATGAGCAGAGCAGGTCAGTCCACCCGGGACCAGGAGCCGTGCCGTCCCACTGTCTTTCATCCCCAGGCCTGAACGTGGCTCACAGAGCGCCTGGTGGTTGTCCCCCTTCCTGACGGGCAGCCTGAACCCTGCCCGTGAGCCTCAAGCCTCTCACCCGCCTCCGTCACCTAGGTTCAACCGCCAGCCTTGCCTCTGACTTCACGGGAACCACAGAGGTCACTGATTCAAGGAGCCCCGGCCTCCTGGGCTTCTCTGCCAACAGGTGTGTCTCCCGCAGTGACCTTATTGTCCATTACTCAGTCACAGCTGACCCTGATGTGTAGTGGCCTCAGAGGGGAATACATATCTATTATCTCGTGCAGCTTGGAAGTTGAGAAGCAGCTTAGCAGGGGTCCCATGAGGTTTGTCAAGGGGTCAGCTGGGGGTGGTGTCCTCTGAAGGCTCGAGGGGGCTGGACAGGCCACTCTCAAGGTGCCCACCTCACAGCTGGTGGCAGGAGGCCTCAGGACCTTAGCACGTAGGCCTTGTTGTGGAGCTGCTTGAGCATCCTCTCAACGTGGCAGCTGGCCTCCTGAGACCAAGGGACCCAAGGGAGGACAAGGCGGAAGCCAGTGTCCTGTATGATTGAGCTTCAGGGTGACACTTCCTCACTTTGCTAACGTCCTTCAGGTGTATTGGTCAGATGGAGAGAAATAGGCTCCGTCTTTTCTGCCAAACCAGAGACCCTATGATGACTCTCGCCACTGATGCCGTCTCCTCACGACCACCACCTGCACCCTCTGCACCCTTGCTTCTGTAGGTGTGTGTGCCCGAAGGCACTCTCCTCGGGAGCTTCCCGGCCACTGGGGGACAAAGGGTGGCGGGACAGCTAAGGGTGCATTTCTTTGAATGGCCCAGCAGGACATGGGCGAGCTGGGGCCAAGCGTCCCTGTCCTCAGTAGCTGCTCTCACCAAAGATGGCACCAGTGGGCAAACGCCAAGTACCCTTGCCCAGGGGTTCAGAGTCGAGGGGCCGCTGCTCCCTGGGCCTGCTTTGGTTTCGATGGCCGTGCGCCCTTCTGCACTTGGAGGGAAAAGTGCTCGCCCCGCCCACAGAGCTGATCTGTCCCTGAGGGTTCGTCTCACTCCTGGGGTGCCCAGGACCCCTATCTTTGCAGCCGGCTCTGGCTGGTGTTGGGGAGGATGAACGGGGTGTGAGCAGCAGGAAGCTAGACTCGGGGGCCTCCTTGAGGGCTGGCTGCCATCCCCCTTCCTTCTGCAGTCCGCTGCCCTGTCTACTGCACCTCAACAGATACATTCAAGTGCCTTCTAACAATGTCGTAAAACCCAGGATCCCTCCCCTCCCCGCAGGTCTGCCTGCCTTCACTAAGGTTCTGAAAGGGGCGGCTCTCCGGGCAGGGTCTCACTGTCCCCACCCCATTCTGGTTCCACCCACCACCACGGCCCTTTAGTCCACACTGCTCCTCGAACACCCTTGCCACTGCCACTGTGATGGTTTGGATGTAGGTGTCCCCCAAAAGCTCACACGTGAGACGGTGCAGGAAGGTTGAGGGGAAGCCATGGGGCTGTGAGAGTCTCAACCCATCAGTGGAGTAATCCCTGGTGGGATTGATTGAAGTGCTGGGTGTGGCTGGAGGAGATTGGAATTGGGGCGTGGCTTTGGGGTACATATTTCATATCTGGAGAGTGGAGTTTCTCTGCTTCCTGATGATGCGAGCTGCTTCCCTCCGCCACGCTCTTCTGCCATGATGTTCTGCCTCACCTGGAGCCCTGAGGAGTGGAGTCGGCCTTCCACGGACTGAGACCTCTGAAACCGTGAGCCTCCAAATAAACCTTTCCTCCTCTATGATTGTGCTGGTCGGGTCATTTAGTCACGGCAGTGAAAAGGCTGACTAAAATAGCCACCAACGAAGTCCTCATCACCAAACCCAGTGAGCGCCACCGTGAGTGACCTCTCGGGGCGTGGACAGAGGTGTTCGCCCTTGGCCTCCCTGGCCCCTTTCTCTCTGGCTCAGCCTGAAGTCTGTTCCTTCACGTCCCTCCTCCCTCCCTCTGCCCCCTCTGATGTCCCTGGACTCCCCCTCAGCCTCCTCCTCTTCCTCTCCACCTGCAACCAGAAGCAGGAAACAGGTGCTGCAGCCAAGCGCCAGGCGATAGGAGGCCCTCTGCCTGACTGTCCATTTGGGCAGCGGTGGCTAGGCCACCTAACTTGCTGTGCGCCACATTCTTTGTCTACAAAAGAGAGTCCGGCCAGCCCATGGGGCTCTGCGGGGATTGAGGTGCTAATGCAGGAAGAGGATTGCTGAGCAAGAGACCAGGCCGCCCACCCCTGCCACAGGCTGCTGGGAGCGGCGCTGTCCAGACTCAGCGATGACTTGCTGCCGATTCCTCCTCCCAGTCACCCTCTCTAGCGAGCGCCTGTGTTCCTGTTCCCGTCTGGACTCTGCTCTCGCACCCATGACGGCCCAAAGACACAAAGCTTCATCTGCCACCTCCAAGCAAGCTCAGCCGATTTGGTGATGTCTTGGTTACTTCAGCACTAAGCTCAGCCCAACTCAGGCTCCTGTCCCTGCCCACCCGGAGACGCCGCCTTTCAGGCTGGCACCTGGGTTCAGGGGACACCGCACACCGCCGAGGCATCGGGAACCCAGAGTTGCTTCTTGGTCAGTGTCTATACAAGCAGCTTCCACTGTCCCGTCGTCCTCAGTCATGGTCACCTACTGGCACCCACTGCACTGTGACCATCCAGGCTGGCCTTGTGGGCTGGCACCAGCTGCAGTCCACCTGGTCTAACGGACTGGTCCTAATCCAGCTCCCAGGAAGGCGCCCGACCTGGACAACTAGCTTTTCTTATCCCCGTCTTTTTGGATCTTGGTGGACACATGTGCCCTCCCTCGGTGCCTGAGGGCTTCTGGGAGGCCCCAAGGGCACATCCATGGGGACTCCTCCCTGTCCCTCGCTCCTCTGCCTTTGGGCTGCCATGATGCACACCTGGCTTCCTTCCGAGGGCTGCTGGCCTCCTGAGAAACCAGACACTGGACGGCTGTCTCTGGTTTCTCTCCTCATGATTCTCGCACAGCGCAACGAGATGGAGGTCCCCGAGGCCGATGGGGACTGTAAGTGGGCTGTAAGTGTGCGACACACGTGGCTGATACGGCCCCGCCTGTGTGCACACACAACACCCACCCTCTGGCTGCCCCAAGAGAGCCCCTGCGCTGGCCACACCTGCCCTCAGCCCGCTGACCCCCGGGCCCTGCCCCGAGCGCTCTGGTCACAGGCTACCCCGAGTGCCTTGTTCTCAGCCCCTGCGGGCACCACAGCTCCTGCCGCAGAGCACGCATCGGGCTGGGCCTCTTGGCAGCTGGGCCTGGTGGCCCTGCGTGGTAGACGCCCAACGGCCTCGGCGACTTGACCGGAAAAGCCAGGTTTCTCTTCCAGACACGTCGACTACTGGTGCTACTACTGGTGCTGGGTTACTTCTGAGACTGTGCAGGCCCCCAGCACCCAGGTGACCCTGGCCTCTGCAGGTGGGCAGGAGGCTCGGGTCTGAGGTGGTGGGCAGACTCCGCGAGATGCGACTGGCGTTCTCAGGGGCCAGGCGTCCAGGGAAGGCCGTTGCTCGCTCTGCTGATGCTCAGCGAGGTCGCATCGCCTGGCGCTTGGTGTCCCTTTTCTCCAGCAGTCACATCCTCCCTGTGTCACTGGGAGCTGACTCTTCCTCGTCGGGGCAGGAGGGGGGAGCGGTGCCGAGCACCCCACACTGTTTCCAGTCACAGCGGAAGCACTGGGGACGCGGTGCTGCCAGGGGGCGCCCGGGACACTGGGACCACGTGCCTGCTCCCGTCCTGGCTCTGCCTCCCCCTCGGGTGAGCATCACCGCTGTTCTTCCTGTTCTCATCCCCTCATCCCTGGTGACTCTGGGCATACTAGACCTGAGAGTGGTTGCCTTGAGCCTTCAAGTGTCCAGGGTGGTCAGACAGCCACGCCCAGGTGTGACGGCATGTCCTCAGATGTGTGCTGCTCCCGGGGCCTTTCCCTGGCCACCCGACAGGACCCAGTGGTGCCACATGTCCCTGCCCTGACAAAGTTCTCCACCACGCTCCTGCCCTCACTGCCGATGGAGCCCACCCCATGAGTCCCCCTCCCTGGCCGATGGAGAGCGCTCCATGAGTCCCCTTCCCTGGCCGATGGAGAGCGCCCCATGATCCCCTTCCCTCTTCCCTGGGAGCATGCGCCCCAGGGCCCTGCTCCCAGTGACGTCACATGCAGGCACCCACAGGACATGGGTTGGAACCTGCGAGACCCAAGAGCAGACGGGGCACAGGCGGAGCCTCTGACGCGGCCTCCTAAGACAGGAGCCAATGACAGGTGTGAGGAGCCACCGCAGGGCTGGGGCTGTGTGTGCACCAGGTCCTCCCTGGGGGGATTGGGCTGAGATGGGAGCGGTCAGCCCGAGAGGGAAGCGCCAGCAGAGTCAGGCCACCAGGGAGGCACCTGGTGGCCACTCAGGGCAGAAGGAGCGAAGCATCCAGTTGGGCCCAGCCTGCGTGCCTGGGGCAAGGTGGAAACACCCTGCCCTGCCCTGGGCACGTCCCAGCCCTCCGTGGGCTGGTCCTGCTCTGTCACCAGGACCCGCTGCCCGTGTTCCCAAGCATTCCCTTAGTGGAGCCACACACGATGAGGTCAGAGCAGGCAGGCACCAGCCTGGGCCTCCTGGGAGCTGGTTCCACTCATGTGTGGGCCTCCTGCTGATCAGCAAGGAAGTCCTCCCAT
Organism: Sciurus carolinensis; assembly: GCF_902686445.1. Taxonomy (NCBI): domain Eukaryota; kingdom Metazoa; phylum Chordata; class Mammalia; order Rodentia; family Sciuridae; genus Sciurus; species Sciurus carolinensis. Next base: position 179,532,813 of record NC_062215.1, on the reverse strand, counting down.
TACTGGGTCTCATGACCTGTGCCCAGGGGCTCAGGCTGGAGGCCATGGGAATGTGCCTGCCTAGCACATGTAGGAAGAGGGGCTTTGCGCGTCCCAGTGACAGAGGTTGCCTGAGTCTGCAGGAGGGGCAGCGCTGGGATGGGGAGGCAGAGGCCAGGTCTGTGGCTGCAGCCATCTCGGAGGCACTCCAGCAAGGTCTGGGGGGCTTGGCCACAGCCTGCAGGGACAGCAGGTGGCTGGAGGTGGTCGAGGTCCTGAGGCGCCCACGGAACCTGTTGGGGAGCCCCGGGAGCCATCCTGGGGAACCCCCGGAGGCTTAGCAACAGAGAGCTCTCCCGCCCTGGTGGGGGTGAAGGAGCCAGGGCAGGGGAGGATCGAGTGCCATGAAGTGGCCCCATTTGCAGCCACAGTCCTGGGGGGACTTTCACTTCAGGATTGTCACCGGTGCACGCCTTCATTCAGCAGGCTCTGCCAGTCCCGCGCCCTGGGGCTGTGGGAGTGAGCAGGGTCCTCCCGTCACAGACACGCTTCCTGCAGGCCACAGGTGAGCTGGGAAGTGAGGAAGAGCCGGAGGGGAAGCGGGCGGTGCAGCTTGCACGCCCAGCACCCACACGTGCACACTAGCTGCCCACACCTGAAAACCCCGAGTTCAAAGTGCTCCAACAGCAAAACACTCCGCGTGCCCCACAGCCTGAGTTAGGAGCATCTGGGGCTTCAGGTTGTGGGTTAGGAAAGCTCGGTGGATAAAGCATGAGATATCGCAATGTCTGGGAAATACCGAGATCCGAACGCTCTGGTCCACGGATTCCAGGCAACGGATACTCAGCCGGTGTGTATCAAGATCGACCTGTGTGTGCACGGATAGGTCTGCACACCTGCAGGGGCGTGCAAGCATGCATTCACGCATACACACGTGGGCACACAGACACATGTACACGTACACACACACACACACCCTGAGCCCCATCCTGAGATTCCGCAGGAGCTGCAGAGCCCTCCTTCGGGATCGGGGCTTCCGCCCCTGACCACTGGGCCATCAGCTCAGGCCCTCCTCCCAGCAGCCTCTGGCCACACGGGCAGCCGCTTAGCTTAGCGTGGCTTGGCAGGACTTTGCTCCTCTTGCTCCAGAAAGAGAAGGGCAGGGTGCTGGGCTGCCAGCCGCCTCCCACAGGCGAGGTTGCTTCAGCTCCGGGCCCACCAGGAGCTGACGAGCCGGAGTTTGGCTGTTCCTGGAGCAAAGGACCCCACCGCAGCCTGGAGCTGCCGTCCTGCCACTCCCAGGTCTCCAGGGCCCAGGGAGCCGCACAGCAATGCTGGGGAAACAGCGAGGAGACCAGTCGCTGGATCTCTGTGGGCTTCCGATGCTCTTGCCCACACATTCAGCCATCGCGTGTGCCAACGTCAACTACCAAGGCAAGGGCGCCGCTGTGGCAACGGGCTGGGGCTCGGGAGCCCCGCCTCCCCGGCAGAGTCCCGACCAGCACAGGCGCCACACGGAGGGGGCAGCTTGGCCTTTGCAGCGCACGTCCTCAGGAATTTCTCGTGACTGTGCCCCTCTGTGACCCGGCAGGCGAGGCCTTGACCTTTGGATGAGGAACAGTTCCTTCTGTGATTCCGAGCTGAGCGCCGAGTCCTGCCCCCACCCGGGCAGACAGCCTGGCGAAACCTCTCCCCTGCGCCTCAGTCCCAGCCCGCAGCTGCCCCTGACCTGGGGACCCTAGTGTGGCTCTGCACCCAGCGCTGTGCCAGGTTCCTTCCTCCTCATGCCATGGGTGCTGACCCTCTGCAAGGGTTGTCCTTCCTGTGCACGATGCCAGAACTCGGGGAAGGACAGAGAGGAGGCCGGCCCGCCAACAGGCCTCAGGCTGGCCAGGTGGAAGCGCCCTGGGGACAGTGGTTTCCTAGCTTCGGAGCTGGGCCGGGGCAGGCAGTGGACACGAAGAGCCCGTTCATCCCGGGGATGGTGGGGGACTCCAGAGAGCCACACAAGAGCCCCCAGAGCCACGGAGGCAGGGAGTGGCCAGGACAGAGGGAGTGTCCGAGCAGCTTGCGCCCCCTCCCCTGCCGGCCAGGGAGTCAGAGCTGCAGCTCATGTTTATTGACGTTGTTTTCTGTTAATTAAATTAACTCTCCTCTGAAGGGCGCAGGAGTTGAGCGGTCTGTTTTCCCAGGTGCTGGGTGGGGCTCAAGCCCAGCGAAGTGGAATGCGATCCCCCCAGGGTGGTGAGGCTGCCCTCCCCCCAGAGGCCTCTGCGCAGGCCCCTCGGGCACCAGCACGTCTCGCTTCCATTCAACACTTTAGGCATCGATTTCCTCCCAGAAATGTGACCCTGCCGTGGTGACTTTGCCTGAAGTCCCCGCTCTCCAGGTAAAGCAGATCACGTGTGGCTGAACTTGGGGTCCCGGCTCCCGTAGGTGGCGAGGCGGGCTGGCCGTGGAGCAGCCACGTTCAGTAACAGCCCACGGAGCAGCCGCCGCACTCAGAGGGGCAGAGGCGCAGCAAGTGGCTCTGCTTACATGGCAGCAGCAGCCCAAGCTCCAGACCTGCTGGTTTCCAACCCCAGCCGCCTGCAGAAGTGGGAGTCCGCGTCTTCGAATGAAAGTCAACTTAGGGTCACATCCCCCGGGCCAGAAAGCCCTTCCCAGGGGCCCTGACACGAAGAAACATGTGTGCAGGTGGCCACTGCAGAGAATACCATGTGACATTCGGTGACCAAACAGACAGCAAGGTCGCTGTGGATCACAGTGGAAGTGTGAACCCAGCCCACAGAGCCGGCCCTGTGTCCCCTGGGACACGCCACAGTCTGCTGACGGAGGGTTCCGGCGACTGCGGAAAACCCAGTCACCGTGAATAACAAGAATCAACTATGATTTTTAAATTACACAAGTGATCCATGAAGAAAACTTCAAAAATGCAAATGCACAAAGAAGAAAATCACTTGCCACACCGTCTCACGGGAGGAGGAAGTTAAAATCTTGGTTTAGGCACTTCCTGCCTTTAAGACATCGTACGAGTATATATTTTGTGCTCTTTTTGGTTTACTATTTTCTGTCACAAAATTACCCTGAAAACATTCAGCAAGCACTCTCCTACAACCTGATTTTTCATATCTGTATGATGTTCCATCCCACAAATTTTCTTTGATGTTTGTGTCTCATCTTCTACTGTCAGACAAGTTTCCAGGTATGGTTGTGCAGGTTGTTCACTGCACAACATCCCTCAGTCAAGAAGCACAGGAGGAGTGAATCCAGCTCACACTAAACTTGCCAGCTGTGCACCCCAGCTGGAGCTGCGTCTTTTTGGAGGAAGAAGCACTTATCAGGCCAAGAGCCTGAGGGCCGGCTACCCAGAGGGCACACCTCTCCCACTTCCTTGAGGACACCACGGGGAACCAAGAGAGGGCTCCTGGGTGGACATCCAGGCTACAGCTCCCGAGGCAGCGAGGCTGTGAGCTGCCACGCCCCAGACGCCTCCTTGCTCAAAAGCTCGTGGTTAACACTGATTGATTCTGAGAGGCGGGAACGAAGCAAGATAAATAAATACGTAGCAAATAAGTGAAAGAAGCGCCTCATTAATTCAGAAGCCACCATTTCAAGAGATTTGATTCAGATAAGCAGAGCCACAGTACATGAACCCCAGCCCAGGGCTTCCACCAAGAGGATGAGGAGGTGGAGATTTTGATGAGGAGATGGGACCTTTGCGATGACCTCCGCCTTCCTACATGTGAGTAGAATCCCGCGCTCCCTGGCCTGCGCTCCGGGGCCAGTGCCCCAGCTCGGTCCTGCACGGCAGGGAGAACAGGGCCGTGGCCCAGCCCCTTCCTTCCCGAGGCCAGTGCAAGCCCTGTCGGGAGCCCCCAGCCCAGGGCGCTGAAGCATGGAGAGCAACCCTCACGCGCGCCTGTGGGAGCCCCGGCCTCACTGCGGAGCACACCTCACGTCCACGTTTTAGCCCAGAGCGTTTCTTCACCAAATTTCCACAAAGCCTTCTTAATCAGGCTCCGAGCCTCTCTGCCGAAATTGATCATGATCAGCGAGTCTATTGTGCTGTCCTCTCATCTGCTACGCTCTCCTGCCTGGGACGCAGGGACCCCTGGGGCGCGGCCACCCTGCCCTGCCCTGCCCTGCTCCTCCGCCCTTCCCACCTGAAGAGCTGGGGCACAGAGACTTCAAATGAATGAACCAAGCCAGCGACCTGGGCACGTGTGCCTGCTTGTGACCCCAGCAGCTCGGGAGGCTGAGGCGGGAGGATGGCAAGTTCCAGGTCAGTCTCAGCAATTTAGCAAAGCCCGAAACAACTTAGCAAACCCCGGCCTTGAAATAAAGAATGGAAACGACAGAGGGTGTGGCTCAGCGGGAGAGCACCCCTGCCGTCAACCCCTAGTACCAAAAATCACCAAAATGAAATAAGCGGATGGGGAAAGAGTAGAATGCAGTTTTGTTTGCTTTTTGAAAAACAATTGCTTCCCAAATGGTTGTTCCGTGTCTCCCTGTTCCTCCTTTCAGGGCGTCGCTTCCTGCCTGTAGCCTGGTCCTGCCCTGCCCCAGCCCTGCGTGCAGAAGGCCCCTGCAGGGAGCCCACCACACGGGCCGGCCCTGCCCACACGCAGCCCTGCGGGCAACTCTCCTCCACGAGATCGTGGGAAGCGCCCATCCCCAGGAAAACTGCACCTCCCGACACCGTCACACCCGCGAGGACCACCAAGGCCGCGGTGGCCTGGGGTCCAGGCTCCCAGGAAGGGGGGCAGGCTCCCAGGAAGGGGGGCAGGCCTCTCTCCCCAGCACAAGGAGCGGCTGCTTGTGTTGAGGGCCGCGATTCCCCTGGGCCCTGGTGCAGTGCTCGATCCCAGCAGCTGCCGGTGTCTGGACAGGTTGCCCCACAGAGCAGGAGCTGGGCTGGGTCACAGGCCCAGGGCCCCGCAGGTGCTGTGGCAGGAACGGTGGCCCGGGAGGGGGTCCAGCCCAGGAGGAGAGGGGCTCTGAGCCCAGCCAGCAGCTCTGGGTGGAGGGCTCGGGGGGGACAGCATGGGCCCCGTCGCGACGTCTCGGAGCCACAGGACTCGGCCACGGTCACCACCACCAGGCCTTTCTTCCTGTGATGCTGGCCACCTGGGGCCCGGCGCTTGGGTGATCCGCTGGGAGGGGAGAGGGCAGCCCAGCAATGAGATGCTTCTTGCTGACCCTCAAGAGTTAGCGCTCCATTTAATCCAAAGTTTTACAGAAAATCAAGGGCTCTGGCGTCCTCCCTGTTACATGTAGGCAGTGACCCAGACCCCAAACCACACGCACAAAGACTGTGTTCTGAATAAAGTTAAATCTGCGTCCATCAAGGAAGGTCCAGGGAGCCGAGACCTACTCTGCGGAGTTGTGTAAAACAGAGCGTAGGCCCCTGAAGTCATGGGGAGACGGGAGGGGAGACTGGGAGCTCGGGCGGGAGCCCGGCCCTGTGCGGCCACGTGGGGAACACCTCTCTAGAACAGAGCACAGCGCACTTCACTCTCAGCATCCGGGCCCTGAACCTGGGCGGATGGGAGAAAGGCAGCCAACGACTCCTCGATGCTCAGCAGAGGCGGACAGGCAGGAAATGCACCAGATCCCACCGGGAACGAGGAGCTGGGGGAAGGGGCCTCGCGCCCTGCCATCCTATCCAGGCCTCCTCAGGAGTGGGCGACACCAACCCGGCCCGTCTGAGGACCTTGGGGTGGCCGGTCACCCGCCTGGAGCTTGCCGGGAGCCACCTCCCGGTGACTGGCGCCCTCCACGGTGCACACAGGGTTCTCAGACAACACGGGTGGGAGGAACCCTTCACTGCCAAGCGACCTGTTTAACCGGGTCCGTGAAGAGGGAGAGACTTCACCGGGCTCACACCTGCCTGGGCCTTGCAGAGTCAAGCCGCCCAGGTCCGCGTCCCGGGGCTTCAGCTGGAGAGCCCCGGGCCTCCCGTCAGAGCAGGGCGCGTAGTCTCTCCACCCCACCACGCGGTGGCTGAAGCTGGGCGCCTGCGCAGGAACGGGCTTCCTGTTTTTGCTTCTCCAAAAATGTTATTTTGACTTCACTTGATAGATAGTGAGGTCAGGTATTAATTTCCAGGTTCAAAATAATTTTCTCTTAGAATTTTGATGCTTTGATCCCATGATGCTAGGGAATCTGATACCATCTAAATTTTAAGAAAACTCTTTTGAGAAGTAATTAGGATTGATCTTATTATGCTCAAAATTCCGGCCTGTCCCCGCCCCCTCGGGATTCATGTCTAGTCTTCTTCTGTGTTTTATTAATTCCTCTCAGCGCCCAGCCGCCTGGTCCCCATGGAGAAGGGGCATTTCTTGGCTCAAGATTTTTCCTCCCACTTTTCCTCCTTCTTGCTCCTCTTTTCCTCTGAGACGCCTATTGCGAGGACGTCAGGTGCCCACCATGTGCCTCCCGCGTGTGCCAGACAGACCCTCCGCTCCCAGGCTAAGGGCCCCAGGGCCGGGTGGGCTGCTTCCCGCCCGAGCGGTTTGTTAGCAATGTCTTTGAAAGAAATCTTTGGATTTGGGACTTGGATGGGCAAGAAGTGGCATTCCTCCATACTCCTCACTATTCAGAAGTCTTCCGCAGACGCTCTGCATCCCTGGTCAGAGTCCCACGGCCTCCTCTGTGGCTAGGTTGCTTCACCCGTAGCGTCCCTCCTCTGGGCCAGCGGCTCCCTGGCTCTTCAGCAGGACCTTGAATTCCCGGTTGGGTGCCCAGGCCTGGCTCTGCTCCATGGGCAGGTTCCCTTCCCCAGGACCTGCGCAGCTCCTCTGAGCCTCCGCAGGGTCCCTCTGCAGGGTCCCTCTGCACCCAGAGACGCCCTCTTCTCCCTCTTCAGCTGTTGGTTCAGAGGCCGGAGCCTTGCTTTTCCCCTTCACATCTGAAGTTCCTTATTCTTGTTTGGGGGAGTCAGAAATTAGGAGCCTGCAATTCTCATCCTCGGTGTGCTGTTAACTAGCTGAGTGATTCGGGGCAGTGCACTGACGATTTCCTGGCCTCCGTGTCCTGCATCGGTGTCTTTCCTGAACACCAGTCCTAGGATTGGTGCCAGTTGACAGAAAGGACTTTACGACTCCACAGCTCAACGGACCCCTGGGTTGAGAACGTGTGTGTGATCACGCCTGCGGGTCTGGGGGTGTCTGTGCCGTGCTGTGGTATCAGAGCTTCCCACGGGGCTCTTATGGGGAGCTGGGAGAGGGCACAGTGGTCCACAACATCATCACCCGGCAAAGCGCCTGTGGGCTTCTGACCTCCGGGCACACCGCCGAGAGCTGAGCCGCGTCTTCCCGCGTAGGAGAACTTGGGAAGTGAGGCTCGCCGTGGCCCCTCCGTGGCCCCCTCTGTGGCCCCTCCGTGGCTCGTCCCTGGCATGCTTTTTGTGACGCCTCTCCTATCTGAGAGGGCAGAATTGCTGGGATCCAACCGTCTTGTCTGAAGACATTTTCAGCAACAATTTCCCAAACTTCAGTGCCCATTCTCCCAAGTTCCCTTAAGTTTTGATAGGATTATTGATTGGCTCCTCTGGAAGAAATGGTACCCTGGCTTTGCCAGGGAAAAGTTTTCGGAGTTTCCTCCCCGCGTGGTGTGTCAGGGATCGCGGACCTGGCGTGACTCCGTTGTCATGACCACGTTACGCAGGCTGCGTTTGCTTATTTTGAACTTGTTTTCCTTTGTTTTATTTATAGTCTACACTTTTAAACTATCTTTATTTAAAATTTTTTTTTAAAATAAGCTGTGTCTAAACTTTGTTGAGGTACAATGTGCATAGAAAAGCGGAATAAAATGTTTTAACAGAAAATACAAACACACTAATTGAAAAAAATTTTGCGCAGAGAATTCATATACAAGAAATGTAAATGGATAATAATGAGATGAAAGAAAAGTCAACCCAGGCTGCAGTTAAAGAGCTGCAAGTCCACACCACAGGAAGACACGGCCCACCCATCCCAAGACCCTCCACGAGAATTCGATTTGGTCCAGTTCTTACGGTGGACGCTTTAGCAACTAGGATCAGAAGCATTAGCAAGCACGTGCTTTGGACCTGGGAGCCACACTCCTCTAAGGAAAGGAGGGCGTGCTCAGTTTGCTGGCTAGAACGCCGTCTTCATCAGGTCAGTAATGACAAGCTGTGGTCCCCTGAGCAACGGCCCCGGGACCGTCGGTGACTGCGCTTCCTCCGCCTGATGGCGTACACTGCCACCAGTAATGATGACATTTTGTGCCAGCCGGTCAGTCCAGTGAGGAAGCAGATGGCCGGTGTGTCCAGCGAGATCTGGCCTCTGAGAAGGAACACCTCGTGTTTAGAGAATGATCAGGAAGCACGTTCAGCGAAACGACAGCCACATCCGCCCTGCGGGATGGGCTTGTCCAAATGTCCTGCTTTCCGATGGCCTTGCAGCGAGCTTGTGCGCTCTAAGAGCTGCAATGAGTTGACACTGGTTTGAAAACTAAGGCACGTGGGTCACTCTGCTCACTGAGCGTGACGTCGATCATGAGAAGCCGTTTTCCCTTTGCTCTGGGCCCGTTTGAATCATATTACGCACCTCTGATGACGAGTATTGTGACGGCGTTCCACAAGGCCACTCACTGGCGTGTCCCCGTCCTTGGAAACTTTCCCCTTCTCAGCGCGTCAGCTCCGCTGGGAGCACCTGCTCCGCGGTGGGGTTGCAGACAGGAGCAGCGAGGCCAGGGCGACGCCGCTCTTTGAGGCCGAGCAGGCCTCCAGGGCACCCTGACCCCGAGCGCTGGTGAAGGCCAGGCACGCGGTGTGTTGTCCTATTCTCAGGAGGGAGTCCCTTGGAACCTGGTGATGTGGAAGGACAAGGGCAACCCAGTGACCTCCTGGAGGACCCGGAGGTGAGTGGTCATCTCCCCTCCCCGGGCATGGCTTGGGGACTGTAGGGTCCTCCTCCGAGTGTGGGCCTGGGCCTTCTTTTGTCCAGATGTGCAGGCAAAACTAGCAGCGAGGGCAGAACCAGACTCTTCACCCCAAACGCCTGTGGGTGCCGGGCGGCTTCCACCCACGTGAGGAGCCCGGAAGGAAGTCCAGGAGCTCAGCAAACCGAAGTCCAGCTGAACCACGGGTGCCCTGTTCCGGAACGTCCTCAGTCAGCCCAGAGGCTCGAGGCCGCCGGCCACCCTCTCTGCAGGTCCAGCTTCATCTTGCCCCATGTTCGGGCTCCTCCTTCCCGTCCAGCCCTCACCAGGCACACTTCCCAGGCCCAGGGCTCAGGCCACGGCCGAGGACGCGTGTCCTCTCTGCAGCCAGGCTTCACGTCCACCCAGTGCACTGCGTGCTGCACAGATGTCCTTGTCCCCTGAGCCCTGTGGTGGGCCGCTCCTCAGGAGGGGTCTGGGGCCAGCGGTTCCGTTGACTGGGTTTTGCCTCATTTCATAGATGATCACGCTGTCTTTTCGGAAACCCGGAATTCCCTTTTTAGAGCAGGAGGGAACCAGCCCGCAGCTCTGCCTCTTTTCTGGGTCACTGTTACAGACAGGACGGATCCACGTAAAGGTCCCATTTTCTCAGATGCCTTTCTCATTCAGGGGGAGGAGCCAAGCAAGCACGGCTGGCTCGTCCAGAGGGCTCGAGTACGCGTCACAGCTGTGTCCGCTGAATTCAGCAGCCTGCTGTCGGGCTCACCGAGGAGCGGAGAGCACTGGAGGGAAGAGTCGAACCTGGAACTGAATCATCACAAGCTGCCGCACCACTGCAGGCGGCAGAGGCCACATCCTAGGACTGGGATGGCCGCCGGGTGCCGTGGTGCGGGCCACCCCCGTCCCTGCACTGAGCCGCCTTGGTGCACAGCTTCTGTGGTCCTCTCCTGAGTGTGGGCTTGCCGGCTGCTGTGCCACCCTGCTGGGCGTGGCTGCAGTGCCTCAAGCTTCATGTTCTGGAGGAGCAAGAACATCCTGGGCGTGCTGAGGTTTGGGGTGGTGGGCCTTTAAGAGGTGGCACCTCGTGGGAGGTCTGGGTGAGTTGGGGACACGGGCTTCGGAGAGCCTGTGGGGTCCAGAGTCTCTGTGGCTCCATTTCCTACATGATCTCTTCCTCTCACATGCTTTCCTGCCAGATGGGGGGCAGCCAGGAAGGCCCTCCTCAGAGCTGAGCGATGCCCTCACACCTCCAAACTGAGTGTCAAGTACACCTTCTCTTTGTAAAGTAGGCTGCCTCGGGGATTTTGTTATAGTCCTGCAACGCAGGCTAAAACGCACCCTGAGGCTCAAAGGAAAGAGGAGAGGCGGAGACGGGAAGCCAGGAGAGGTCCGTCGCAGGGGCGCACTGAGAGGCCACGTGATCTGTGAGGGCAGCTGACCTCCCCAGGAGAAAGCAGGGGTGCAGGGGCCGGGTCTGGCTCTGCCTCCCTCCGGCTGGACGGGATCCCCATCGCTGAGCCCAGCCAGGAGCACAGGGGCAGGAGTCCTGCCTGGATGGCCCAGGTCAGCCCCCTGCAGGAGGAACCAGGAAGGACAGCGAGCAGCCAGCATGCAGGGCAGACAGCAGGGCCCATCCACAGGGCCGGCCGCGCAGGGTTCAGAAAGGAACCCGTGCAGGCGCGCTCACAGGCCTCCCACGGCCGCCTGTCCCCAGGGCACACCCCTGGCCACCTGGGGTCAGGCCTCGGGGGGTGCTGCCCCTTCCTGGGGAGCCCGCGGCTCCTCTCTCTGCAGGGGCACCGCCCTTTGCTCCAGGATGGCGCTCGTCCCTCGGGCTGCTCCCGCGACGGCTTCCACCCGGAGGACGCGGACAGGCTCCTGGAGGCGGGGCGGGTCTGTGCCCACCTCCTGGGCTACAGGCAGCCCCTCGTCACCGCTGGCTGGGGGCTGCAGCATGACGCCATCCCGACGCCCGGGCGCTGCCGCGCGGGCTCACTGCTGGGCTCACTGCTGGGCTCGCCTCGTTCTCGTCCCCCGACCACAGACAAGCCGGAGGGGAGGACGGAGAGAACAGCAGTCACACCGAGCACGCACACCTGCGGGTACAGACTCACACGCAGGACACACACTCGTGCATGCAAACACACAACACACACTCATGTGCAGACTCCCACACACACACACACACTCATATGTGCACACTCCCATACACACACAACACACACTCATATGTACAGGCTCACATACACACACACAACACACATTCATATGTGCAGACTCACATACACACACAACACACACTCATATGTGCATACAACACACACTCATATGTGCAGACTCCCATACACACTCAACACACTCATATGTGCAGACTCACATACACACACAACACACACTCATATGTGCAGACTCACATACACACACAACACACACTCATATGTGCACACAACACACACTCATATGTGCAGACTCCCATACACACAGACAAAACACACTCATATGTGCAGACTCTCATACACACACACAACACACACTCATATGTGTCAACTCCCATACACACACACAACACACACTCGTGCAGACTCCCATACACACACAAAACACACTCATATGTACAGATCACATATACAGACACAAAACACACTCATATGTGCAGACTCACATACACACACACAACACACACTCATATGTGCAGACTCACATACACACACACAACACACACTCATATGTGCAGACTCACAAACACACACTCATATGTGCAGACTCACATACACACACACAACACACAGTCATGTACGCAAACACACACAACACACACATGTACAGACTCACATATACACACACAACACACACTCACACTCATATACACAAACTCATGCAACACACTCATATGTACAGACTCACATACACAAAGACATACAACATATACTCATATTCATGCAAAAACTCACACAGCACACATTCAAATGTACAGACTCACACACATACAACACATACTCATATGTACCGACTTACATACACAAACACACACAACACGCACTAATATGTGTACACACTCATATACACAAACTCATGCAACACACACTCATGTACAGACTCACATCCACAAACACACACAACACGCACTCATGTACAGACTCACATACACAAATGCACAACACATACTCATATACAAACTCACTCACACACACTCACACTCATGCTCTAACACACACTCACATGCGCTCATACACGTTCTCATACTCACGCATGGACAGATTCTCATGCAGACTCGCGTCTCACCACACGCACACGCTTGTACGCTCATGCACACACTCAGTTGTGAATGAAGAGCCCAGGTCCGGTGGAGCAGTGCCGCCTGCAGCAGACTCTGCTCCTCAGAGCGAGCCCCGCCCTGGCCAGCCACCCGCGCTGCTGTGCTGGGCAGAGACTCCATGGGATCTAGGCACCCGTCCTGGAGAGAGAAGCGCACTTGTGTTTGGCAATGGCCAGAATCAACTTTGAAAAGGTTCCACTTACTTGGGTGTGCCCTCCAGGCACCTCAGACTTGTGGAAGGTCAGATGACAGCTCTAGGAGGAGGTCCCCGTTTATCCTCAGATATGAAACTGCTGGTTGAAATCACGCAGTGGAACAATCACCCCCAGAGACAGCGGTCTCCTCCTCCGGAGCCTCAGCGTCAGAGTGGAGCTGAGACTCACAGTCAAGATCCGCAGGGACTCAAAGTGTCCATTCGTGGACAGGAGGGAAGTGGGATAATTTGTCAGAAAGAAAACAGAACTTAACAAAAAAGTGCCTCCATGGCGCATGTGTGTCTAAGGAAGTAGGAAGAGCGGGCGCCTGTCTCCCCCCTGAGCTCCACTGTTCCCTGCTCCACCCTGGGCAGATGGACCAGAGCCGGGTCAGCCCTGGATGGAGAAGTGACCCGGAGACTCGACCTGGAAGCCTCGTCCTTCCAACACAGGGTTTCTGCTGGCCTTTGTGAAGGTGCTTCAATCTGCTGCAAGGCTTTGGGTACAATGACTCAACTGCAGATCCAGGTTATCCTTAATTATTTTCTCTAGAGAGACCTCAACACAAGAACATTCTTTTACTAGATTCATAAGTCACAAGAAATTTGGGTCTGAGTAGGCAAAAGTTAAAACAGAGATGCAGGGCAGGGTTGAAATATTTTGAAGGCTGCTCCTCAATCCGATATTTTTAGAGTGAAGTTTTGAAAATAGCATTTTGTAATGATTCATGACCAGAAAAGCTCTCTAAAATATGGGAGTAAAGGCCATCCACTGAATTGGAAATTATGAAACAAACACAGATCCCAGAGTGCAATTTGGAGTACTGATCACCCTGCTGCGGGCCAGCCTCTGGACACCAGGCGCCCCTGCAGCCTGCTTTCTTGGTCAGTTGCCTCTCAACAGGACAGTGCCCCTCCCCCAACCTCACCTCCTTGCTCTAAGGAAAGGAGACTCCATCTCTGAGGGACCCTTGGGACCTAGCAGCTCCCCGGACCCTTCCTCATTAGAAAGGGGTCTGATGCCCTCCACCAACCCTTGTGTGGGAAGTCCCTGCTCAGGAAGTTCCAGCAAGAACCAAGGTGGTGAGCAGGGTCAGAGCCTCTTGTGGCTGGGGACTGGTTCCAGATTTGGGCGTCTTAATTTCCCAGCGTGTGACCCCATGCCAAGCCTTCATCACACACGATGATGAGTCAAGTCATCAAATATGGTGGCAGCCAATGAAGCAGCCTGTCCTCGGAGTCCATCGGAAGCCGCTGCTGACATGAGATGCATCTAGACAACCATCTAGAAACGCCTGCTGCCCAGCTGGAGGTGTGCTGGGGACATCTCCATGGACTCCTCCAGGGTCCAGTGTGGCTCTGAGCTGAGACCTCATTCTGCTGGCAGCCTCCAGACAATGGTCTGGTAAGGTCAGACCAGGGCCTGTCCATCCCACCCGAGGCCAGGCTCCTCCAACAGGGGGGCTCCGCCCCTCAGCTGCTCCTTGGCAGGACCGTGGGCCACCGGGGTCTGCAGCAGTCTGCACACTCCCCTGCCCCACCTGCCCCACTCTCTTCACTTTCTCTGATGACCCCCCACAGCAGAGCCCACAGAGGACTGACCCGCCCAGGGGTCCTCTCCCTGAGACTCACTGGATCCCACAGGATCTTCAACCAGAGAGGACACAAGGGCGAATATGGCTTGACCTTTAATGAAGGGAACGCATTGCAGGTGGCGGGGGCCTGGACCCAGGGATCGTGTCTATTCAGGAGACAGAACATGGAGTTGGGTGCCACAGAGGGGCTGTGGATACCCGCAGCAGCCAGACCCTGGATTCTCCCCGCGCGGCCTCACTCCGTGGGAGGTGCTATGAACTGGGTTTTAAGGGCGCAGGAGTGAAACTTCTGGTGGGGCTCTGGGCTTGTCCCGGGCCCTTGACGCCTTTGGGGATTTCGGCGCGTCTATCCCGGAGGTCCTCAGTGGAACAGATGAGACTTCCAACGTGCCGCCAGGGCTCCAGGAGCAGGGGACCTGTCCTGGCAGGACATTTTTGTAGACTTTTAAGCCTTGGTTCATTTTGATTTTGTAGATTTCCTTTCTCGCCTTAGGACCCAGGTGCCTTTCGCCCAGGCTGCAGTAGCCTTCTGAGGAGGATGCTGGGAAACCGCCGCCCGCGGAGCTCGTGTGCGGCACAAGATGAATCAAGATGGCCCGTCTGCAGGTCTGGCCAGGAAATTCATTCTGCCCACTCTCAAGGTCAACGCGGAGGCAGAATGGTCCCTGCAAACGCTTCTCTCAATGCTCATTCCTGGACCCCACACCCTGCTGACCCTTCACCCTTGACCCTGTGTACCCCTGCCCAATGTCCTGTCTTTGGTTGGTCTGTGACTTCAGCTCCTGGCTTTGAAACCTTCACACACTGTCCTCACCTCGGTGAGCACTTGGGTCAGCCCTGGTGCCCGGAACTCACTTAGGCACATACAGCCTGTGCCCAGCTCCTTCCGCCCCCCGTTTCCCTGCTGCAGGTCGTCCAGCCACAAGGAGATGGAGCCACTTCCTCCTCAGGGAAAGATGCAGCACCTGCAGGCGCCATCTCTGAGCCTGAGCCCAGTTGGCTTGGGGAACGTCTGCAGCGGACGTCCTCAGGACTGACAGGCATGGGTATCTCCTCTTTTCTAATGAAATATTCTACTGTGTCTCATGAAATGGCAGTGACCGAGTGGGAGTGACAGGTGGAGAGGACCTCCGTGCAAACAAAGCCAAAGCTTCTCTCAGCCCCCCGCCCCTTCGATGTGAAGGACTCCGCCGCTGTCTCCATGTGCCTCATTTGTTAAAGGAGCAGGTGAAGTAGGTGTCCTGCACCTCTGACCTCCAGAGCCCCCTCGGCTCAGGCAGGCGCAGGAGGGCGGGGCTCCTTGGAGCAGGAGCGCTCCTGCAATTCCTGCATGGGACGCGGATTCCTGGCCTCCGTGAGAGGGAAGCCAGCAGACAGGTGGCCATGCCTTTGAGGCAGGTCATGCCCTCCCAGAGTGGGTCCCTGCTGCCCCAAAGACCCCCACAGCAGGGCAGAGCAGCCCCAGAATGTGGGCCTCCCCCGTCTGCAGTGAGGCCACGGGACCGGGCTTCCCAGAGAAGTTTGTGGTCTACTGTTTTGTTTTAATTTCGATTTTCTTTTTCATTTCAAATGCAGAGCACATTCACTTATAGGAATTCTCAAGAAAGAAAGAGAAGGACAGAAGGAAAGAAGGAAGGCAGGAAGGGAAGGCGGGGAGGGAGGAGAAAGTGTCCTGACGGTCTAGCACAGAAACCGACGGGCCGCACAGAAACCGACGGGCCGTTTTACAATCTAACCAACCTGTTTGCTTTTAAGATGCAGTCGCAGTGGGCTGTGCGAACAACTCTGCTTCCTAGTTTTGTCACATTGTAACAGGAGCCTTTGGAACACTTGATGGAGCTGACAACTGTGGGCACGGACAGGCCAGGGTCCATCCGGTCAATCTGCAGAGAATCTGTGTTTAAAGAATGCAATGACTTTTTTAAAATAATAAAGGAATCTATTTACCAAAAAAAAAACAGGAAAAGGACACATTTATATTTTTTTAACAAAGCATTTGACAATCTGTGTGTCCTATAAAAATACAGAAGTGAAGGCTGGGAAATGGAAAGTAAAGCGGAGGTGAGAATCCACAGCCTCATCAGGACCACGTGTCCAGGCACCGGCTCCAGAGCCCTGACCACTGCACACATTCGCCTGATCCAGTCCTGCAGTCCCTGGTCCGGTCCTCCGGCTTCCCGACGGGACAGTGGGCTCAGGTCCAGACCCAGAGAGGGCTCCTGCATTCTGGATGGACCTGGAGGGCTGCTTCTTGGCTGCAACCACTCTCAGGACATGCCGACACAGGGGTGGGGTGCAGCCAGCCACCCTGGCTCACGCTGAGGCTCCCCGTCTGTGCCCCACGTCCTGAGGCTCACCCCACACTTGGCCCTTAACCAGACCCACATGGGCCTTGCCATGCAGCCCCGAGCAGCCCTGCACATTGTCACCCGTGGGTTCTGCCTTCCATCTGCTCCTGTGACTCTGCCCATCACTGCACAGACAGCTCATTCAAATTATATTCTAGAATATTCCTGAGATGCCACAGGGGCTATGGTCACTTGAGACACTTACTCATGTCACAGAGTAAGAAAAGGATGAATCAGGTGTTCTCAGTGCAGGTGCCTCACAAGGTACCTTGTCCCTGACAAGACCTTAGGGGCAGCTTCCTTGTCGATCAGGTCTCCAAGTCACCAGCCTCTTTCCATGTTTCCGTCACCTCCTCACATGTTCCTGAGAAAGTCAGATGATTCCATCTGAAACAGCTGATTCATTCTGTGGCACAATTTCCCAAACTCCTTGTATTTAAGTTGCCCTTGGGGACAAACCACCTGGTGCCAAGTTGCATGTGCTCAGGGCTTGGTGCGCCTGCCGCTCACAGGCCTCTGTCTGCAGCGTGATCTCAAGCCTGTCACAGCACCCTCCCCATCAAAGCCACAGGACGCTCGGGGCCTTGTGGTGATGGTGGGAAGGCAGGTGGCAAGCCCAGCCCCACGGGGCTCTGGCGCCCTGAGTGCGTCCTAGTGAAAGGGAGGCGGGTGATGCCGTCAGAGATGCCGCCAACTCCTCAGCTTCCAGGACCTGCCCAACCCTGGCAGGATGGAGCCCAGGCGGGAGGGAAAGACTGCCAACCCCAGGGTCACCCTCCCTCGCTGTCTGCGCCACAGACACAGAGAGGGGAAGAGAGCACGGTGCAGGCGCTGGAATCGAGACGTGGGGCTCCTTCCTGAGTCCAGCACCCAGTCCAGCTCCGGTGGAGCGGAAGGTGTTCCAGGTGCACAAGCCACAAGGGCAACGGCCAGGAGGGGGCCAGGCCATCCCACTGCCACGTTTTAAGAAACCTTCCTAAAACTGCCCTCTGCACTCAGGACAGTGCAGACTGGCCCGTGCGTGCTGGTGGTGAGGGACGATCCAGAGGGCTTCCTGGGGCTGGTCCCAGACACTCGATGCTCTTTCCCCACACGGTGATCAGAAGTGACCCCTTTTCCTATCTTTCCAATGAAACAACTTGAAGGCCTCCTGTGTCCAGATCCCACCCTCCCAGAATCCTAATTACTGACCACCACTAAGCACGCATCTCAGACTTGAAACAAATCCCGAACTTGACCCTCAGTGCGCATCTCTCACGTCACAGCGTAGGACTGTTCAAAGGCAGGAGCGTGAACTTCCCGGCACATCCTGACGTTCTCCCCAGCCTCTTCACCACCCAGAGCAGCTCTGAGATGCATGCGGGAGGGGGGCTCGTCTGCAGAGCAACAAGTGTCTTTTCCAGCCTGGGGCTCCTGCCTCTCCCTATTCAGGTTCACATTTGATAAATCATAAGCCCACATGCTCCTTTTTTAGGAAAATATTGAATAAACAGCCCAAGGCAGGATTTTTCCGTGTCTGGCTTAGCCCAGGGACAAAAGTCCTCTGACCCTCAGTGCTGAAAAGCAGGGTGGGAAAGACTCCAGCGCTCCAGGCTCCTGGTGGCCCTGGGAGGGACTTGAGCACCTTCCTGTGGGCCAGTCACGGTGAGAGACCCCTGTGGGAGACAGGAGTGTGGAGGAAGAGAGGCTGCGCTCCTGTCGTGGACAAGGCAACTGTGACCTCTGCAGTGACTTCCACACTGGGCTCTGGCCGTTTCTTTGGTCACCAGTTAGTGGTATGTCTATGGACCCTGTGGGAGAGGGGCCATGGGCCTCCGGGCCCTTCAACGCTCGGGTCTCTGGGAACGAGTCGTGGGTCCTCTACTCCCTGGCACCTTTGCTGCGTGGATCTTCTGTACAGTGCACTAACTGGGCCAGTTACCAGGTCGCCAAGCCCTGCAGGGCCCAGCGGGCAGCTCACCAGCCTCCTGGTCCTGGTCACCACCCGTCCTGCCTGTCCCTCCTCAGTCTTCTGGGAGAGAATCGCCCCTTCCCCGACTTCGGCTCACTCACACCTACAGCTCCAGCCCACCTCCCTCCGAGGCCCAGGCTGAGGTCCTCCAGGGCCCCCCCTGCCTTCCCTTGATGCCCCTCCAACAGTGTCCTGTGTGGTTTCTACTGCACCAGACAGACCTGAACCCAGTGGCTGCTCTGCCCTCGCCTGCCCAGCCCCACCAATCCACCCTGAGGCCCCCTCCTTGGGGTGGACCCAGTATTTCACGGCCTTTGCTGCTATAGCCCCAGCCTGGTCCCCCAGGATGATCACATAGGGTCCAGTCTATCTCCCCTCCTGCCTTCAGATGAGCCTGTCAAACCAACCCATTTCTCTGATTAAAATTTGTCATCCTTTACAACATAAACTTGATCTTTCTTTTCAATTTTTCCCTCTGACTCTTCTATCCACAAACCTCATACCTAGCCAATCATGCACGTAAGCAAATGCACTCATACACACAGAAGAAAAAGTAACTCCATCTGTCGAGAAAGCTTTGCTTACAAATGGCAGAAATTAAAGGAAAGTTAACCTAGGAGCACGTGGTCTCAGATATGGCTAGATCCAGGGGCTCAAATCTTGTAAATAGTACCCCACTTCTCTCTCCATCTTGGTGCCTCTCCATTCAACCCATCGGGATTCCAACCAACCTGGCCTGGGTCACAAAGGCAATCTCTGCTCTCAAGTAGGGACACTTTGGAAATCTGTTCTTGGGTTAGCTCTCCTCCTGGCCAAAAACGGGTTAAAATCCAAAAGGCCATAGCTGTCCTTGACAGAAATGGGGGCAGCTCCCGGCACCCGAGTTGGTGTGGTGTTATGAAGAGTCCACTCAGGATCCTGCTGGCAGTAGTGGTGCATCTGGGTCCGTTCAGTGGACATCTGTCTGAGTGTTCCAAGTCAAGCTGTTGGCTTCTTGGGCATCACACCACCGGAGTGTCCCCAACTGAGGTCCTTCTCTCCCTCACCTCCCCAGCCCAAGGATGTGACTCTTCTGTCTCCTTGCCACGGTCTGAATCTTTGTCCCCCGGACTTCTTCTGTTGGAATCATCTCTCTCCGAGATGATGGTGTGAGGAGGCAAGAACAGTGGGAGGTGATTAGGTCATGTAGCCCTGACGAGTGGATTAGCGGCCTGAAGAAAGAGTCCCCAGAGAATTCCCTCGCCCCCCTTCCGCTGTGTGAGGAAACTGAAAAAGATGCTTTCTGTGAACTGGGAAGTGAGTTCTCACAGACCCCAAACCCGCCCTTGCCCTGAACTTGGGTTTTCACCTCTAGAACTGTGAGAATGAACTTGTTCATAAGCCACCAGTCTAGATGTGTCGGGGTGACATCCTGAAAGGACCGAGACGTTCTTGCTTGGCCTCTTCCTTCCTTGTTGGCGATTACTTCAAGTCCCCTAGGGCCTCCAGGAGGATGAGACTCCCTATACCAAGCACATCCTCATGCACCAGTGGCCAAGACCACGTCCTGGACACTAGAGCTGAGCATGTTAGGGGTCCAGTTGGACCCTTTGGGAACTGGTCTCAATCCATGTTCTGCCAAAGACTCCAGACCAGACACATCCACGGCTGTGGACACCCACCAGCACCATCCCGAGAGGAGCAGAACTGGTACGTGGGCACCAGGAGGTGCCCTGTGCTGCACCAGGCGCCCTGCCTTTCCCTGCGGCCCCCCACGGTACATCTAGGCTAAAAAGGGCATGAATTCTGCTCATGCCCAAAACTGGAATTTTGGAGGAATTAGCCCATTTCTGAACAGTTTTGTCTTGTTTTGGCCATTCTGGGGATTGAACCCTGGGATGCTCTATCACTGAACTGAGTCATCAGCCCTTCTTATTTTTTATTTTGAGACAGGGTCTACCTAAGTTGTCCAGGCTGTCCTTGATCTATGATCCTCCTGCCTCAGTGTCCTGAGTAGTGGGGACTACAGGCGTGCGCCACGGCAGCTGGCTTACTGTGCACTGTTAGGTAAGAAGTAGAAAGTAGAAATCAAAGTCATATCCTGTGACCCATGGTCATTAGCACAATTAACCACAGGCTTGCTGACTGCATGAGGTCTAGGAACCAGCCTGGTCCTAGGGAAAGGATTTTGTATCACAGTTCTATGAAAAATAAGAGAATATGTCTCCAGTCCCTTCCATGAGGCTCCTTTAGAATTACCTGTGCAGAAATACCAACCTGCATCAGTTTGTTGTTTACATTTTTAAGTTTTTCCTCTACTTATTAATAACATGGGATTTAATACTGCTTTTCGGAAGTTTTATTTACAGGTAGGCCTCTGCTGTGATGTTTATGCCAGTAAATCTCCCAGGCTCCTCAGATACATTGCCAAGCCCTTCCACCCCCAGATAATCCAAACCAAAGAGCTGCATCAGAAATTAATAACCATGATCATAAATCAAAGTGAAGGTTTTATGCTTTCATTTTGCATCTGACATCATGGCTAAATGAGCAACCCAGTGCACACAGGACTTATCAGGAAGGGAGGCAAAAGCCCTCCTTAATCAAAGGCATATTTCATCCCTGAAAAATTCATCAGGATGTGCGTGGAGGGGCTGCTCGTCTTGAGAACCTCTCTAGCACATCTGGAAGCTCACATTCCCTCGCCGTCACATTCAGGAATACAAGCAGCTTTGATTTGCATGCATAAAGCAGCTTCTTCATCTCTTATCCTGGGTGCCATGTGAATGGACTCCTGTGATCTATGCTCACAATGACTACGATATGAATTAGAAGTGCCTGCATTATGCAGATGGCTGCTGTGATCCAGAAGCTGCCGGAAGCCCGACAGAGCTGAGACCACTTTACCACCCCACTCAAAGCTGACCTCGCCCACAGCCTTGCCTGCTGCCTGGAGTCAGCGCCTCCCTGAGCGCTTGACGCAGACTCCTGGGATGTGCTCAGGAGCCAGGCTGAGAGGCTTGCTTGTTCCTCACTCCTTTACTCAAAGCCGGTCACTGAGATGCCACCCTCGGTTCCTGGAGGCCCTCAAACCCTGTCCCGGCTTTCCTCTGCCAGGTTCGGTGTGTGACTTGCCCACCGCTCTTGCCAAGTCCGCTTGGGCCCGTGGTAAGTGCAGCGGGTTCTCATAGACCAGTGGAGGTCAGGAGCCAGTTCTCTGAGCAGGACTCTCATCGTTTATAGTCAGACCCATCCCACTTCTTCAGCATCCAAGTCTGAGCACAAAACGAACCATGAGACCCGAGCAAAGCAGATTGTGTTGCTGGAAGGTAAGTACGTGAAATGTTACAGTGACCACCGCCATCCTCCAGAGCTGGAAGCTGGTATCTACAATGGCCGTCGTCAGTGGCAACCACCCTGTCTGCC
The DNA here is from genome assembly GCF_902686445.1 of Sciurus carolinensis. Taxonomy (NCBI): domain Eukaryota; kingdom Metazoa; phylum Chordata; class Mammalia; order Rodentia; family Sciuridae; genus Sciurus; species Sciurus carolinensis. Next base: position 179,511,116 of record NC_062215.1, on the reverse strand, counting down.
AGAGTGAGACTCCCTGGGGACTACTGAGTTCATAGGAGACTGAAGAAAACTTCCCACTTGAATTCATTCCATAGCATGGGTCACAGGAGTTTGGAAACTTCTTTACATTCTTGACCCTCAGTTTCTTCTTCTAAGCAATGGAAAGAACACGTTTTCCAGTGTGTTCGTTTCACGGGGATGCTGTAACAAAGCACCACCAACTGGGTGTCTTAGAACAACAGAAATTGATAGCATCAACTTTGGAGGCTGGAAGTTCAAGTCAAGGGGTCAGCAGGGCCCTACTTCCTCTGCACCCTAAGGCGAAGAATCTTTCTTTTCCTCTTTCAGCTTCTGGCAGCCCTAAGACCTCCTGAGCCTCTGGCAGGACAGTTCTCATCTCTGCCTCTTCACACTGTCCTCACGTTGGATGGGGACCCATGCTAATGGCCCCATTTTAAATTGTTCACCTCTGCAAAGAACATCCTTCCAGACGGAATTCCACCTCTCCCCTGGGAGCAGGTGGTGGCGAGAGCGTCAGCTCTGGCTCTGCTGGTTCATGGCTACTGCGCTGTTCCTTCCCCTCCTACCAGGGCCAGGGACAGGCAGCACCTTCTTCTCGGACAGTGTCCAGCCTATGGTACGTAAGGGGCTTTGGTTAGGACTCAAGCTGCGTAGTGAGTAGGACACTGTGCCAAGCTAAAGGCAGCAAGGCAGGTCTCAGTTAGACTGCAAACGCGCCTTCCAGATGTGCCCACTCTCTGCACAGCTGTCCTGGTGCTGCATGTCACCCCAAGTCATGTGAGCTTCTGAATTTGGCACAAAATCTGCTTTCTCCCCAAATCACAGCCTTTTATCCTCTTTGAAAAGATCAAGATTGCTCATTGTTCTTGAATGAGACTTGAGAGCCAGAAATGAATAAAGTCTAATGATTCAAAGCTTCTGTGCAGACGAACGTCACACACACCATTAATGTTTCGAGCGGCATCAGCGAAAGTGTGGTCCTGTCAAGAGGACACGGAGGGACTCAGAAGACCACATCAGAGCTGTGAGGTTTTCACTGTGTCCCTGCAGTTCCTCCTCCGCCCAGTGAGCAAAGCACCCCCTTCTGAAGAACAGTCAGCAGACGGTCCGATGCTCAGCCTCTCGGGCCCCTCCCCAGCCTGAGGACCTGCTCAGCCACCACCCCGCGGGTTCCTGTTGGTCCTGCCCACGAGGTCCTGCAGCTCAGCACCTCTTAGGGAACTGTGTCTCGTGGTCAGTCGAATCCTAATTCCAAGTGACATAAATTGTAGGTCCCCCTTCACAACTGACATGACTTTTAGGCACACTGGGTGCTCACATTCCACCAGGGAAGCTTCTGGTGAGTTTTCCTTTTGTGGGACCACATGGTTTAACTGTCAAGGGCCGGAAGTCATCTCAGCGTCAACTGGTCCTGCTGGTTAGTCACTGCCAGGGATCATAGTGTGGTATCAACTCTCTCACTGTAGATCCTCCTTCCAACAGAGGTTCTCCAAAAATGTCAAGACGTGGGGCAACTGAGGGGTGCAGTGTGCAACCAGTCCCCCTTGCTGGTTTTACTGAGAAGTCACAGAGTCAAAACTAGCGTTCTAGGGGACTATTATTAAGTTTATTTTTTCTTTGGCCATGACCATAAAAATCCCCCAACTAAAATAATTCCTCAGGGTTCTCATGGGAACAGGGCCTTGGGCCCTTCCTCCGGCTCTCAGAATGTCCCTACATTTGCCAGCGGATCCTCAGCATACTTCAGCAGAGACCTCTGGGCCAGTGCTCGGTCTCCCTGAACAGACAGGCAACACCACTGTCCAAGACCCTCCCAGTGCCCTCCGACCTCCTCCAACAGCCAAAGAGGAGCCAGTACACTTCCTGGAGGCCACCTCCTGTCCACAGAGCCACTCACACCCAAGCTCCTGAGGGGAAGCTTTTGGAGGACTGAGTCCCTCCAGCCCTCCTTAGGTTCTAGAAGCTTCCGTGTGGACTGTATTGCCTTGCTCCCTCCTCCACCCCCAAGGGGCATTTTGTCATTAAACATCTATTTGTGTATTACAATGCCATAGAAGGAGCCTCGGGGTCAGGCGTGTGACACTGAAGGAGTCCACAGTGAAAAGTGGTACGAGACATATCTCAGGAGAGTTTCTGCTTCGTAATTCTTCATGAACACTGAAATCTAACAGTGATCCATGTTTCTCTTCTTGCTTTGGTTTCCAGGAAAATCATAGACAAAAGAAAATATTTTTAAGACAGGGTCTCACGATGTGACTCAGGTCAAGCACAGACATGGAGGTTCAAGACATCGTCCAGCCTGGGTCTCCCAAGGAGCTGGGACTGAGGCTCAGGCCACCACATCCAGCTCAGAGCCCAGTTTGCATCTTGGCTCTGGTGTGGGTGAGACCATCCGGCCCAAATCATTTTTTGTCTTCCTAGTCCCCACACATCTCCTGCCATCTGGAACTTCTTTTCCAACTGTGGAGACCAGTTCCTAATGTATTGTTTTGTGATATTTTTTCCTGATTCATACATGGATTTTGTGAAAATCAACTAAAATTTTTTTGGAAAGGAGTGGGGTTAGAGTTTGTTGAGTTCTTTATAGATTCTGGAGATTAGTGCTCTATCTGAAGTATGGGTGGCAAAGATTTTCTCCCACTCTGTAGGCTCTCTTTTTAGTTTGAATCTATCCCAGTTATTGATTCTTGCTTTTATTTCTTGTGCTATGGGAGTCCTGTTAAGGAAGTCTGATCCTGGGCCGACATGTTAAAGATTTGAACCTACTTTTTCTTCTATAAGATGCAGGGTCTCTGGTCTGATTTCAAGGTCCTTGATCCATTGTGAGTTGATTTTTGTGCAGGCTGAGAGATAGGGGTTTAGTTTCATTCTGCTGCATATGGATTTCCAGTTTTCCCAGCACCATTTGTTGAAGAGGCTATCTTTTCTCCATTGCATATTTTTGGCACCTTTGTCTAGTATGAGAAAATTGTATTTATTTAATCTCCAGAATCCATAAAGAACTCAAAAAACTCTACACCAAGAATACAAATAATCCAATCAACAAGTGGGCTAAGGAAATGAACAGATACTTCACAGAAGATCTATAAGCAATTAATAGATATATGAAAAAATGTTCAACTTCTCTAGTAATAAGAGAAATGCAAATCAAAACTACCCTAAGATTCCATCTCACCCCAATTAGAATGGCGATTATCAAGAATACAAGCAATAATAGATGTTGGCGAGGATGTGGGGAAAAGGTACACTCATACATTGCTGGTGGGGTTGCAAATTAGTACAGCCACTCTGGAAAGCAGTGTGGAGATTCCTCACAAAGCTTGGAGTGGACCCACCATTTGACCCAGCTATCCCACTCCTCAGCCTATACCCAAAGGACTTAAAATCAGCATACTACAGAGATATAGCCACATCAGTGTTCACAGCTGCTCAATTCACAATAGCCAGACTGTGGAACCAACCTAGATGTCCTTCAATTGATGAATGGATAAAGAAACTGTGGTATATTTTATACAATTGAATATTACTCAGCCATAAAGAATAATAAAATTATGGCATTTGCAGGCAAATGGATGAAACTGGAGAATATCATGTTAAGTGAGATAAGTCAATCTCAAAAAGCCAAAGGAAGAATGATCTCGCTGATAAGTGGATGATGACACATAATGGGGGGGAGGGGCAAGAATGGAGGAAGGAGGGACTGTATAGAGGGAAAAGAGGGGTGGGAGGGTTGGGAGGGTAGGGGGAAAAATAACAGAATGAATCAAACAACATTACCCTATGTAAATGTATGATTACACAAATGGTATGCCTTACTCCATGTACAGAGAATCAACATGTATCCCATTTGTTTACAATAAAAATAAATATATTTTTAAAAAAAGGAGTGGGATTATAAAACAATCAACAAAATCAATAAACAAAGAGTTCAAAGAATTGAAATATTTTTAACCAAGGTTATACCTGTATTGATGGAACACACATCTCCACATGTGAGCCTGGGATACTCAGTCTTGCAACATATTAAAACAAAAATAAGCAACTTCCTTCCATCCTTTGTTCCTCTCCATTTCCCTTGGGGTGAACCTTCCTGAAGCTGGCCAGGTTCCAGACGTGGGTCCCTTGGACTTTCACAGTTGCTCATCTCTGGATGAGCACTCCTGGATCTGTGGAGTTGATTGACTGGTGCCCAGTCCCACAGCAGCATGTGTTGGCATGATGTATGGATGATCTAATACATGTGAGGGTCAAACATTTGAAAATGCCAACAAATCGAGGGCTGGATTTCATCTGTATTACCCAACAGAGCTGGTGAATGGATTTTGAGCAAACAGGTAGTCTATCCTGCATATGGGGGCGGTAGAGACCTCAGGTGTGATCCAGGTCTACCCTCCCCACCACCTGCCTGCTGGCAGCCAGTCCTGCCTCTGCCCGGCATGAGCACCTTCATCCAGAACTCCCCTGTGCCTGGGAGCCGAGCCAAGCAGCCGCCCCAGACCCCTCAGCAAGACAGTCAGCTGCAGAGGAGGATGAGCCTTCAACTCCAGGGCTCCTCAGTGGCAAGGACCCTCAAGGCTCAGAAGGGGCCCTAGAAATGTGTGCCTGTGGGCATTTGTTTCATGAACATTTCATAGTGATACACTTGGGTCTTTCTGGGTAAACCCACCTGACTTCATTGGCATGGTACTGCTGAGTTGAAGCTGGAGAGGCCGGGCCCTCGGGTGTCCAGTTAAGGAAAGCTGTGTGACAGGATGTCTCCCTGTGGTCTGCCCTCATTTCCATGTGCATGTTCACTATCCATAGTCATGCTGATGGAGGACTCAGACAAACTGGGAGCAGTGTCCCCAAGGCAAGGGGTACTGAGGGTCAGCCTGTGACCCAAACCCTCAAGTGCACTGAAACCAAAGAGGAAAGAATTTAGCCAGTCACTTTTCCAACCTCAAGAACAATCCTGTGCCCTTGATGCTTCTAGTACTTACCCCTTAGCATGACCATGACCAGTGAGGGCCTGTGGTGCTGAAAGAAACATTTCAAGACCATTAATAGAACAAAACCAACTGACTGGCCTTGACAGAGGAGACTACTTGACCTCCCGTTCCACCTATGGAAACGATAAGATCAAAATGTTGTAGAATTCAAAAGTTCAAAGAATAAGCACAAACTGAAGGGGAAATACTATAGAGGGTGTTAGGAAGAGTTCATTGAAATACCCCATTATGGTTTTTAAATATTTTATTTTATTTTATTTGTTCTAATTAGCTGTACATGAGAATAGAATGCATTTATACATTTTGATAGATCATATTTAAACGGAGTGTAACTTCTCATTTTTCTGATTGCACATATTGCAGGATCACATCAGTCACACAGTCACACACGTACATGAGGCAATAATGTCTGCTTCACTCTACTGTCCTTCCCACCCCATCCCCTTCCCCTCCCTTCACTCCCCTCTACATAATATAAAGTAACTCTATTTGGGGGAGTTTATTATATATGTTAGTCATCAGCTTTTGAAACTTCATGATTTGTTGCAATTTCCTTTCACGTCTAAATTAATACTTACTTGCCTAATCTAGTATTTGTTATTCTGCTTTCTTTTTCTCAAAGAAAACCCCAAATGTTGAGCATTAAAACACAAAATCCACTCTCTCCCGGGCCATCAGAATTATTCTGGGTGCATAAGCCCAGGGTACTCAGCCACCTTCCACTGGGGTCCTGGGCCAACTTCCACCAGCACCCAGGACTGGTCCACCTTGAAGATGAGGCGTCTGCTGTGAGCACCCCACGCCCTCCGGGGTGGGTGCTGCTTGGAGGCTCCCCTGGTGCAGCAGCCCTGATGCCCGCTTATCCCTTGCCAGCCCCCTTCTCGGCCTAGGTTGCCACTTCACCCCTAGCCAGAGGGTAGGCCCTCCCTAAATTTGGACAGACTGTTCCAGGATCAAGACGGACTCTCACAGGGAGAGTGGACCTCCTGGAGTCAGACTCCAGTTGCTGTCTTACCCTTAGACAGGACCCTTTGAACCTGGTCACAGAGTGAACCACACCCTCCTTGGACTCTGTGACACAGAGTGCTGAGACATCAGGAGGTTGGAGACGACTTTCCAGAGTACTTCCCCAGTGCCAGTCTTAGATTCCTGACATAAAATGGGGAATAACAGCACCAGACCTTACTGGCTTATGAGGCATCGCTAACAGGCTCCAGGTAGCGCTGGGAGCCCTTGCTGGCTTTGGGGCATCACTAACAGGATGGAGGTAGCGCTGCCTGACCAGAGGCCCCCAGTCTTCGCAGCAGACTTGCTTGCATTATTGTAACTCCAATAACAGAAATGTTAATGTAGTCAGTGGTAAGACCTAGGGTGCTATTGATGCCAGCCAGGCATGGTTAGAGACCCCGCACCACAGGATGTAGGTGGCAGAGTCCTGCAGAAGGCGGGGCTGCTCCCTAACGTTGGGGACCAGCCCTCTTTCAGCTCAGCCATCCGTTGCTCGCCAAGCTCCCTCTGCTTCCACACCAGTGACTCTGGGAGAAACTGTTCCAAAGTGCTGCTTCCACCCAGATCCGTCGTGTCTGCAGGAGGCCTCGGCTCTGCAAGGCCAATTTCCCTGTCAAAACAAGGAAATGAAACCAATCTTGCCTGATGGGCCCCCACTGAACTCCCGTGGCTTCGAATGATCACCTTCCCTCCCCGGGGCTTTATAAACCATCGACTTGAAAGTCCTTTCTAAATTCTTGCCAGGGATCCAGCACCAGCCCTGCAGCTGGAGCGCCTCCCCTTCTCTTTTCGCCTCCGGACCACGAGCTTCACACGGGAACTCCACCCAGGCCTAGCACACCTGCTGACCCAGGCCTGCAACCGCACGAGTTCCGGGTGCTCACAGAAGAGGGCAGTGCCCCCCGAGTGCCGGCAGACAGGTGGAAGGGGTTTGCCAGCACAGTGAGTAAAAACATTCTCGCGCTTGGCCTCCTAAAAGCCGAGGGTTTATATTTAAATCTAGTTGTCCCTGGTGCCCAAGAAGGTGGCCTGACCACCATGGCCTTCTCGACTTTGTCATCCCTGATGGCAGGGCCAAAGCACTGGCCCCGCTTCCCTGTTGTGACTGTCACCACATCCAGCATGCCACACGGGGTCCTGGAGATGAGGACACAGCAATGAGGGTCAGTGGGGACCAGGGGGGCCACAAGTCACCTATGGCCTCAGAATAGAATAAGCCTAGGGCTACACCTGTGGGGGACAGCTGCCCTTCCCACCTGCCCTGGAGCCACCATCCACTCTAAGAGCAGGTACCACAAGTGCTGACCGCCCCCTGACTCTGGGGCAAAGGCTCTGGACAACTGCAAGTCCACAGTGACCGCTGGGCAGGGGAGGCACATGGCCCCGACCAGCCAACCGTGGAGATGGAGCCACACCCTCGGGACTTCTGCTGACATCTCTGGGAAGCACCCTCCGCTGTCGACCTCTGGCCTTCCATCTCTGGGGGACTCTACCTGAAAATAAAACCAACCCGGACTAGAGCAGAAGCAGGAGGCGCAGTCCAACTCCTGACAGGCTTTTCTGCGTCTTGCACGAGTTTTTCTGAAAGCTAGATCAGCCCTCGCCGGAGCTTCACATCAGCTGGACCAATGATTGACAGCTTCTCCAGCCAGCCTGAGTCAGGTTCCTGTCGCTGCAACTGAAAGACTGGCCTCTGCTTCTCCTCAGGACACAGAGAGGCCAGGAAGGGTCAGGCAGGCCACGGCCCAAGATACCCACCAAATGGCTCCAATTTCCCATCCACCAGGCACACCTGGGGATGGAACTTCCCTGCTCCAGTGGGAAAGGAGAGGTGGTCATGTGACTGACAGGCAAATGAAGTTGGATGAGAAAGGGCCCACATCACCCCGGGGAGAAACTTACCAGTAACTGCTGTTTAAGTCACTCTTCCTTCTGCCTCTCCAGTCACGGAGACAGAAACGGGGCCCCCTCAACTTGGGCCATGACGTACACACAAACCCACACTACGACCAAGCAGCAGTGCACACGTGGCCTGAGAGAGGAAAGCAACCAAACGAAGATGAATTTTTTATCTCACTGATATTGGGGCTTGTTTGTTACTGTAGCATAGTTTTCTGATGCTGGCTGATCCAAACATCCAGCCATGGGATTAGCAGCGAGGGTCAGGGGGCAGTGGGGCATGGTGGCTTTTCCCAGGAGGTCTGCTGGACATGCCTGTCTACAATCCCCATGTGTCTGGAGGGAAGGGTAGGAGGACCTTAAGGGTGGCAGAACCCAGAGGCCTATTAGGCAAGGCACGTGATGTGCAGCCAAAACACAGAGATAAAGTTAACAGAGATGGGGAGGCGTCCTGGGAGACACAGGAAAACATCTGAGAGTAGCAGCAGCCAAAGAGATAAGAGCAACGGAAATCGAAAGAAATAGTAAAAGTGATCACACCCAGAAGAGAAAAGGGACTAGATGATGAAACCATGCCTGGCATCCCACCCGTGCTGCTCTGTGAGCAGACACCGGCTCGCTGACTCGCTAGTGTGGCAGACGCGCCACGGCTGCTCTGGAGAAAGCGCTGCACAGGCCGGGGCCTCAGGGTGGCCACTGGGGCCATCTCCACTCACCTTGTCCTTAAGCTGGCTTGGGGTCCTGGTCGAATGTGGCAGTTCCAACAGCTATAAATACACAAAATAATCTCTTGTCATTTGCTTGGAGGGTTCTAAAATCACCAACTGTTTTAGTTGTCTATTGCTATATAGTTAATTACCTCAAAGTGTCATGGCTTAAAACAGTGAACATATTTATTACATTACAATTTCTGTGGGACAAGAATTTGGAAGTGGGCCAACTGGATGTTTGTGGATCAGGGTCTTTCCCAAAGTTACAGAGGGGCTGTCAGTTGGAACAACAGCCATCTAAGGCTGTTAGGTGCTGAGGCCTACTCAGGGGGCTTTTGGTAGGAGGCCGAGGTCCCTGGCTACATGGGCCTTTCCACAGGCCTCCTTGAGCATCCTTGTGACAGGGCAGAAAGCTGGATTCCCCCAATACCAGTGACCCAAGAGAGTCTGCGCTCCTGTCATGGACAGGAAGACCGTGACTTCCACCTTTTTATGACCTAATCTCAAAGTTTAGACCTAGTCTCAAAGAAGTTACAAATGATCACTTATGCCTCCTTTCCTTTGTTAAGATAAAAATGTGAACAGAGTAAAAAGGGCAGAAAATAAGCAAAGCAGAGATGTGTGCACAATAGACCAATAATTGATGATTTCAACAATGGCTGGTGTGATTCAGTCACCACAGAGGACAGCAGCGCAAGCTGGATGGTCAGAGAAGGCCACTTGGAAGAGATGAGCAGACACGTCTATGACAAAACTCCAGAGGCAAGAATAACCTTGGCATTTCTCGAGGAGAACAGACAGTGGACAGAGAGCGAGATGGGCAGGGGTAGGGGCAGGGGGACCAAGTGTGCTGGGCACTAACACCAGACTGGGACTGGGTCAGGGAGCAGTGGGACAGAGGCCCTCTGGCTACTGTGGGTAATGGCTGTGAAGGGCTCCAGTGCACCTGCGGGGGCATCAAGAAGCTGCTGGCCAGCACTGGTGAGAGACGGAGTGGCCAGCCCAGGTGGAGCGATGGAGAACGGAGACGCCCTGCAGAGCCTGCGGGCGATGGTCTGCTCCGGGTCCTCAGGAATTCCTAAGAGTGTCGGCACGTGCTCCTGTAAAGGTACCAGTGTCTGCTCGCTCCGCGACAGCCGAGCAGGACACCCTGTTGAGTGAGAGTGCGGGACCAATGAAGTGGACGTTATCTGGAAGTCAGAGGCCCGCTGGCCAGACGCCTGGGTGGGAACCATGGTTTTGATGGTGCAGTTCTCAGAATGACTGAGTCGAAAGATTTGGCAATGATACTGGACACCAAATGTTCATGGGTACCGACTGTGACTTGCAGCACGGGTCATTGCAAAGCCTCCCAATATTTCTTAAATCACATCACTTTGTAAAAACCAATCGCATCAGTTGGAAAGGGCGTGTGCACCCTTCCTGCTTCTTTTTAATATTTCTGCAATATCTCTGCTCGTTCTGGTAATCATTTCCACTCCTGACCGGTGGCTTTGGAAAGCTGCATGAATTCATTCCTCATGAAACAAAGCGTATTTGTACCCAGAACGCTAAAACCACACGGATTCCAGGAAACAATTGCAAGGGAGCTCCCAGAAAATGGTGAAATAAGTACCGTGCCGGCCGGGGAAGGAGGGGTGTGACCGGGCCGCACCAGCTCCCCCCGTCCTACCCGTACGCGGCCGGTACACTCCTCGTGTCTTAACCTGGAAACTAGTAAGAGCGGCACGGTCCCCAGTGAGTTCCCCAGCGAGCCCAGAAAGGCTCCTCTTTCTCCCAGCACAGTTTCCTGCAGGACACATGTGAGTGGATCAAACGGAAAGAGCCCGAGGAGGAAACCTGCCTCAATGCCAAAGCACCACATCATTTCCTCCTTATGAGCAGTGATCCGTTTAGTCTCCTGGTTGGCTCACTAGACAAAATCAGTCCTTCTTGACAGAAGGCGACTCCGGACAGGAGAGGGGAGAGCAAAGGCCTGGCTGCCTGGATAGCTACCCGCTGCCTGGGTGCTAAGGCAGTTAACCAAAGGACTCCCTCTCCGGCCTCCCCAAACCACCGGCCTGTCCTCCTGGCCCAGGAATCCGCCCAAACACAGCTGCGGTCACCTCAGTTGCTTGCACACAGCCTTTCTGTTTTTGTGTTCTAATTTGTTTACACATCAGCTGAAAAGTGTTTCCGTATCTTAGGAAACAAATCGAGCGAGGCTGGACGCCGCGGGAGCAGGAACCCCAACCCGGCGGCCTCTGTGTTCCGGTTCAGACGTCTCGCTCATTGTCCGATCAGGCCGCTCCGCTCTCCACCTCTGTGGGTCGAGGCCTTTCAGCTCCTCTGGGTTTTAGGTGGGGAGGACAGTGACACCCCGGTGAAGTTTGGTTCTTTCTTGGTGAGTAAGAACAGAACCCTGGAAGTTGTAAGACGCTCCAGGATGAGTCCACCTGCCTGTCTGGGTCTTGGCAAGGGTGCTGATGCTGGGACAGAGGCAGGGAGCCCGTGGGCGTCAGAGGCCGTGGGCCAGTGCAGCGTCGGCCAGGGACCAGGCCTTCAAGGCCAAAGGCCATGGGACCGTGATGAGCTGGGGAGCTGGATGCAAGGGCTTTCCTGGAATGGCATTGGCTTCCAGAGGCGGCAGCTTTCGGGCTGGGGGAGGGCACTCTGGGAAATAGGCAAGCACTAGTGTCCCCCAGGGGCAGGTCGTGAAGGCACACAGAAAGGGCTCCAGAGGAGAGGGGTGGGGGCCACACAGTCCTGGGAGTGCCGCACCTCAGGGTCTGCAGCCCGCAGGGTCCTGGGCCGCTGAAGCCACCTGATTCACGGAGTGGCTTGAGGAGAAGTGGAGGTGGAGGCTCCGATGTGAACAAGGGCACACGCTTGAGGCTGCAGGAGAAGAAAGAGCACCAAGCCCGGGAGGACAGAGAAAAGAGCGAACACCCGCAAACACAGCAGCCAGGGCTTCCGCCATTCCTGAATTTCGGAATCCGAGCCCCTGTTTTGGACGGAATTTCCATTTTGATAGGAACATACAGTGTCGAATATGTAACTTTCAAAGACTGAACAACAAAGTCGAGGACGTTACTGTCCTCTGGCCTTATCGGAGTTGGCATCTGAGGATGACGGGTGCCTGACCCCTGATTGCAGTGATGTCCAGGGCGGGAGACAGCATCCCGGTGCCTGTAAGTCACTCACCTGGGACACACGGTGGCATCACCCTCACCACCACCCTTGGATGGCCTTATGTTGGGAGCACCGTGGGACCACGGTGAGCAGGAGGGCCTCTGAGGAACCAGCTTGCAGGTGCCCTGGGGAAGGAGCGCCACTGTCCCACAGCCCAGTGCCTGAGCAGCTGTGGCCTGCTCAGCCCTCGGGCGTAGAAAACCCCACGTGACTTGGTGTCACATCCACCAAAGAAACACTGCTTCTGAAAGAGAAGAGATGTCAAGTTTCTGCAACTTCCCTAGGAGCAGACCCTTCCTGAACCCCCCAGCGGGTCCTGTTCGGGGAGGAGCAGAGAGGAGGCAGACGAGCAGTCCTCTGCCCCTTGGGTTAGGTGTCGCTTCAGCTGGTTGGAACACACGCACGTTGCTGCAGAAAATAAAAGAGAAAGTCCTCGTACCCAAGGTGAAAACAAGCAGCTCAGGCCCCAGACGCTGGGTGTGGGCGGCCCCAGGGACACGTCACTGCACATTAGCTATCGAGAGCACAGTCACACAGCCGGCTGAGCTGGAATATCAGATTTCATGTGAACAGATGTTAAAACCAATGAAATAATATTTGTCCTGGCAACGCTGCCTAGGATAAACATGATTACTGATTAAAAAGGAAGAAAGAGTATCAGAGTGAACAACAAAGTCCTGGGTCTCCTGAAGCCCAGAGCAACTTACTTCGGAGGATTACCTGAGTCAGGAGCCCTGGCCCAGCAAGAGTGTCAGTAAGAGAGAGTGACGAAAAGCTCAAAAACCTCTTGGCCTCTTGCAAGAATATAGAAAGAAGGGCACCAACAGGCAGGGCCAGGCAGGACCTGCAGTTCCATGGCTCGTCCCATTGGCTAGTCTGGGAAGAATGGCCCTGGGAAGGTCCCCGGCAGAGAGGTCCTCCTGGGTAGAGTCTGGGTGTCTAGAGCGCTCATCACACCCCTGTGACGACGGGTGGTGGAGAGACACCTTCGGGGGTGAGCAGCACATGGCAGATGTTGAGAAGGCTCAGCTGGTGCCTCTCTCCAGGAGAAAACTTGGGGTCCTGTACAGAGGAGGAAGGAATTGTGGGGACCCCAGTTTCCCCCACAGGCCTTTGTGAATGGATACTTCTCTGCAGGGCACAGCTCAGCAGGGAGAGGACTCGGGAACACGGAGCTCTGGCTGCAGCTATGCTCACACCCCTGCAGCCAGAGAAGATGAACGGGGCCTCAGGCCATCTCCTCCTTCCCCAGTCACACTGTCCACAACACTTGGGACACCTTGCAATCCTTGTTAAAGATGGCCAAACCCTCAGCCACAGAGGTCCTGTCCTCAGCCAGGCTTGAAAACCACTGTGACGGAAGCCACCCCCCAAAGCCAGGCTTAAATTTAGTCCCCACTGTGAGGAATTAAAAGATGGGACATCAGAGGTGACTAGGTCATGACCACTCTATCCTCATGAATGGATTAACCCATTCACAGACTAATGGGCTAATGGGTTATCTCTCCAGCCTGCCTGTTACAGCCAGTTCGGCTCTGTCTCTGGGTGACACCTCCACCCTGCCCTGACCCAGCAGGAGGTCCACACCAGGTGCTGAGCCAGCCCTGGTGCCAAGCTCTTGGACTTGCAGACCTCCAAAACCTCAAGCCAAATAAATGACTCTGTGAATTACCAACTCTCAGGTATTCCCATCGGAATCACAGAGAAGGACTAAGACACTCAGGACAAGCTCATGAAAACTGCCCCGTCATTGGTGGCCCATCTCAGCGGCCACTCTGCTGGCCTGGAGCTGCTGGACGGTACGCCTGTGGGCTGACACTGTGCACACGCCTGGTTCCAGGAGCCGTGTGAACCCTCTCAGAGGGGACCTCAGAAGACCCGGACAAGGACTCCAGTGAGCGTCCTTCTGCAGTTGATGGAAATTCCAGGAAACATCTGGGCAGTGCCTGGAGAGTAGGCTGTGGCCGTGAAATCGACCACAACACAAGTTCTCCAAATAGAGAGGGTCCTAAAATGCTTGGAATCCTCTCCAAGACGCCAGGATTCCTCTCCCGGGCTCTCACTGTCTTCTCTGCAGTGACGCCTCCCTCCCCGGTGCAGAGACACGAAATGCGTTCTTTCTCTGAAAATCCCTAATTTAACTTGTAGCAGCTAGTTTTGTTTGTTTGTTTTGTTTTTGGCTTTCTTTTTGAAGGCCAAAATAACTTCTTCTATAGTTGTTTTCAAGAGCCCAGTGGATACCAGGAACCCTCAGAACTTCAGAAAAAACAGCCATTGCCTGAGAGTCTGTAAGCTGCTACAGATGTTCTAACAATGTCTGAGTCCCTCTTCTTACAGAAAAAAGAAAAGTAACATCTACTTTTTTAAACCTAGAATGCTCATAAAAGTAGCTATGATGCTAACAGGGTTTTATTGAATTATAAGAAATAAAAGAAAGCAATTATTTCCAATTTTATTTCCAATCTTAAATGCCAATGGGCCATCAACACAGCAGCCGCCATTAAAATACAGACACCAAAAAATGTCTTTTTAGAGACAATTTTGTATTGGGAAAATGCTCACCCTGTGATGTCAATTGAAAACAAGCAGTTTATTGAGCTGTACCCACACATTGTGGTGTGGATGTAACTGAGTTGTTCTTAATTTAGTTATAATTTATTGTGAACTTGCTATGTCTCAGGTTCACAGGTAAAACTTGGCATATTTGTTTCATTTGGTCATTAAAAAGTCTCCACAAGATAGATAGCACCCCCATTTCATCCACGAGAAAACGGGCCCAGGAGGCGCATCGCGCCCGGCACTCAATGTGGCAAAGGCAGCCCTGGGAGCTGGAGCTGAAGGGGCTCCGGAGCAGCAGCGTCCCACCCCCTGCAGACTCAGACTCCCAGGGTCCCGCGTGGCCCCAACCCCGTCAATCGAACCCGAAGTTCACAGCCTCCTCCGACACTTACATTTTAAGCAACACTGCTCTCAACCACCTGAAGAATAAACCCTTTGGGAATGGGTATCAAAGCGCTGCTAGTGAGTAACTCTAATCTTACCAGGGATTTAAATTTTCCTATTTGCACTTTTCTGTTTTCCAACTGGCTTCCATGAACATATATCTCACCTGTAATAAGATAAGCATTGACATGAGCCCTCTTCCTACACATGCTGATACAGTAGACTGTAGATCTGTAAGACTCAAACGAGAGCCAGCTCTCCCGCTCCCGCCCTCCACCATCACCACATCCAGATTTAGGAACCCAACTGTAGACCTTTGGTGTAGACTAGAAGGGACGGTCTACGCTGGGGACAATGCCATCCAGCGATGCCCTCAGCCACGCTGTTTCAGGGAGGCTGGAGTCACCCCGCGTGGCAGCCCGGGGTCGGGGTAGCCAGGGTCCGTGGCCCACCCAGGCCGGCTCTCCCTCTGGGTGTCTGCGGAGTCTGGGCCGCAGCCTGCAGTGGCCGGGACGAGGCTCCGTGTGTGCACCAGTCGGTCGGGGAGAGCAGATGTGCAGATGGGAAGACGGACAGTGGCACACACGCCAAGAGGGGTGCCGGATTCTTAGGCGAGGGCAGCCGTGTGGCAGCCTGTCATCAGAAGCCTGTCTCTCTGTAGCTGGTGCATGGTGCCCGCATGCCTTCCTGCCCCTGCGGGGGACCATCCTGCCACACCACAAGAGAACGGCTGGTGCTGACAGCGCGATCGGCAGGGCCGGCCCCACTGCCGCAGCTGCACCCTGCTCTTCCTCCACCGCCATTTCAGATCCGTCAGAGCAGTTCTAGAAAGCTCCGGGCCTTGTAAGTGCTTCCTCAGGGTCCAGCGCTGGAGTGGGACCTGCCTCTGGGTGCTTTCCCCACTGAGTGGCTCCTCTGTGCAGCTCCTCCCGTCGGCTCCTGGCTGACCAGGCTTCTCTGCCTGACGGGTCCCTTCAGGCCTCCCCCGCCCCAGCGGCACCCTGCTCCCAGACCTCCCTCCCACGCGGCATTGAGGGAAGGGACGTTGGCGCCCTGGCCTCTGCTGATTCACCCCAACCAAGTGCAGCCAGGGAGCTTCTTAGGGACGTTTCAGGGTGGACGTCAGGGTCCCCCGCCTCTCCAGCGAGAGTATAAAAGAGGCGACTCCAGTCGCTGCTGGGCCATGCCGGTCACCTTTCCACCACTGTGACTGAACTGCCTCAGATAAGCAGCTTAAAAGAGGGGAAGGTTGTTTGGCTCGTGGTTTCTGAGGTTTCCGTCTGCTTCCTACAGTGATGGAGATGAGGCCAACCTGCCCTCCGAGGAAGACCTCCAGGCTTGCTCCTTGCTCCTAGCCTCCGGGGCTAGGCCAGCCCCTAAATCCTTAGACGACAGAGGGAGGGGTGGAGGGGGTTAACAAAACCACACAGACCCGCAGACCCAGGGAGGTGCGGTGTGAAGACAGGACAGAGCCTGGAAGTGGCCACGAGCCAGGACGTGCCGGGGCGCCAGGAGCCGGGGAGAGAGGGTGGATCCTCCTTGTGCACCCCTGCCTGGACCTCAGCTTTGGACTTCTGGCCTGCAGAAGAGTAGGGAACACACTTCTGTCATTCCCAGCCACTGAGCTGTGGTAGCTGTCACGGCAGCCCTGGGAACCTGGCACAGGGCAGGGGCGCTCACGCAGCTCTGAAGGAACGCCAGGCAGCCGAGGACACACGTGGGCAGCGTCAGCAGGCCTGAGGCCTCACAGAGGAGCCGCCATCTGGATCCAGCCCTGAAAGGCGCACAGGAGGTGGCCACTCTGGAGAAGGCCGGAGCAGACACCATGCCGAGAACGGTCCTGAAGAGCCAAACGCAGGGGCAGTCCTGGGGTGAACTGGCCCCGGTGCCCACCCAGGGCCCCTGGGCTGTGTGCACTGGCCCTGTTCCTGTTGGTAAGACACGTGTGTGAGCCCAGGGCTCGCGGCCAGGCCGCTCTGCAGTGCAGTGTGTTTGCACAACGCCTGGAGCAGGCAGTCTCACCCTACGGAAGCTCCACACGGGTGATGACATGTGGAAGTGACCAGAGTGACATCCCAAGGTGGCCAGGATGACGTCCCTGAATGGGGCTTGAGTGACACGCGCACCAGGAGGATCCCCTCTGATGCGCAGGCACAGAGGCCAGGGCTCCCCACCCTCCCGACCCACATGCCTGGGCTCTCTTAACCCAAGAAGCCCCCGCCCCAGCACACCAGTTTGTCGCAGATGCCCTGGGAGCCCCAGCTCAGCCCCAGTCAAGACCCTTCCTCTCCTGGAAGTGGCTCCTCTCCTCCTCTGACGGCAGCGTTGTTGGTGTTGCTCAGCTGGGAGGAGAGAGACGATTTTAGAAGCCACTGCCTTTCCCCAGGCTAGACCTGGGGGAGCTGGTGTTTTGCACGAAAGCTTGAGAAGAATAGAGAGAAGGCCCAAGGCCTCATCCGGAAGGGAGGCTGAGATAATGGGGTGGAGTGGGCAGTGCAGAGCTGGGAACCACACTTTACTGGGAGAATATTCTGAAAGAGACCTGGTTCCCTCCTTTCCTGCAGATGAGTGGCCTGACTCTGGTCCCTGGTTCTAAGGCCAGCAGGGTCGTCTCTAAGCCCAGGGAGCGTGGAAGACTCGGGGACGTGCTCCCTCATCCCTCTCCCGCCACCACCTGCTCCATCCCGTGTCTTCTTCCGGCCCCGACAGGGAAAACCCAAGTCAGTCTAGAGAGATCCTCCCACCTGGGTACAGAACTGAAGGAGAAGCTTCCATGCTCGCTGGTAGGTCTAGAATCTTCCACATCTCCACCCACAGACCCATTCCTGGGGAGACCATGGAGTGGGGAAGTCTGCGTTCCCAACACCCAGCTAGGGGCCTGGGCTCGGCTCAGAGCAGGGCAGCGGGGCAGGAGCCAGAAAGAGGGGCAGCGTGGGCCACCATGTCTCAGAGCTAGGCGTGGCACACAGTGGGTCTGGGGTGGGCCTCAGGGGGGCAGCTCTGACTCCACGGCCCAGGTGCACATGGGCCACAGCAGGCCAATCTGGGCCAAGGTTGGCTGGGAAGCCCCTCCCTCAAAGGCAAAGCCAAGAGTTGGAGTCCCAAGTGAAAGGAGGCAGGAAGGCCAGGCCAGGGGTCATCTGGTAGCATTACTTATGCAAGGTTTCAGGCTCCCCCCAGAAATTCCTTCACGTCTAACCCTGGCCCTTTGGGGCCTCTGGTTTCTGTGTGGGTATCGGATAGCCTCGGATACAAAGGAGGGCACTGTAGCTGAGACCCTGGGTCAACGGCTAAGGCAGGCCCAGTGGGGGCTGCAGACACCCAGCCTGCGGATTCCCTGCCACGCCCGCCGAGCCCTCGCCTGGGATCCAGCAGCTCCTTCACTGCCCAGAGTGAGGGAGCACCGAGGGGCGGATGGGGCTCCAGCATGGCACGGGCGTCGCTGCCCGCAGCCCGGAAGGGAGGCAGTGCCCAGACAGGTGGCTACACAAGTCCAGGACCTGCACACCAGGCTCCCTTCAGCGTCCTGAGAGACCCTGTGTCTCACACTGAAGCGTTTTTCATGCCCTGCCTGGTGTGGCCGGGGACCCCGGCGGCTGTCCCGTTACACCCTGCCCAGAGCTCTCTTGTGACCACACAGCGACCAGCCCAGCGCTGCTCAAGTCGGTCAGAGCTTGGTGGTCCCCCCGACGGAGAACTTTCCTGCCTCAAGTTGTCTCACAGAGACTGTTAATAGGATGAAAGGCAACCCAGGGTGGGGAAGAGACTGGCAGCAAGAGATCTGATAAGTGACGAGCAGCAGAGCATAAAAAGAACCCTCAACTCAACAATAAGGGGGAAATAACTCAAAATGGACACGGGCTGCGGATGTGGCTCAGTGTTAGAGCACTTGCCCAGCGTCCAGGAGGCCCCGGGTTCCACCCCAGCACCACAAAAACAAAGCAAAGCATGTACACACACACACACACACACAAGTGAGCTGTACACACACACACACACAAATGAGCTGTACACACACACACACAAATGAGCTGTACACACACACACATACCCACACACAAATGAGCAAAGGGCATGATTCCCAAGGAAGAGATGCAAACAGCCAAAAAACACATGAAAAGATGTCCAACACAGCTAAACTTTAGGGAAAAGCAAATAAAATCTATAATGGGTGACATTTCACCCCCAATTATGGTGGCTATTGTTAAAATAAAAATAGGAAATAGTAAACATTGGGGGTTGTGAATAAATTGGAAAGTTGTGTACTTACTGTCAGGAATGCAAAGTGTTGCAGCTACTGTGGAAAATGGTATGGATACTCCTCAAAAAACGAAGATAAAATCACTAGGTAGCCGTCAGTTCTACTTTGGGGTGTAGTACCAAAAGAGTGGAAGCTGGGACTCAAACACACTTTACACACTTTACACATCCGTGTTGAAAGCGGCATCTATCACAATAGCTGAAGCATATCGAAGCAGCCCAGATGCCATTTACAGAGGACTGGGTAAGCAGAAGCTGGTCCATCCATACAATGGAGTATTATGCAGCCTCAAAAAAGAAGGACATTTTTGACCCAGGCTAGAATAGGGTTGAAACTTGAAGACATTATGTTAACAAATGGACAAACATTGCATGATTTTTGTTCTGTGAGGTTCCTAGAGTAGTTAAATTCATAAAGACATGAAGAGGTGGGGCAGGTGCCAGGCTTGGGGAGGGGAAAAGGGATTGGTGTGTAATGGGTGCAGAGTGTCCGTTTGGGGAGATGACAGAATCCCTGGGATAGAGGGTGGTAAATGGTGCATTCTTTAAAAATTACTGGAACAGTAAATTTTATGTTGGGTATATTTTACTACAGTTAAAAAAAGTTTTGAGGGGTTGAGCTGAAGTCAAGCCCCTAATATAAAACGGTTCTGCTTTTGAGCGCTATAAAATGTGCAGGCTTCTCTCCAGCTGCTGCGTGTGAGATCTCTGGTCCCCGCTCTCCTGGTCTTCCTGGACTTCCTGGTGTGGTTTAACAGGTCTCCGTTCATCACTCCACGACCCAACCATCAGTCGCCAGAGGGAAAGAGACAGCTGCTGCGATTCAGCCTCAAGACGGGCAGGAGGCACTGAGGCCTCCTCCGTGGCAATTAGGGACCGAACGGCTCTGATGGCCCCAGGTTGCTGCAGGTGGCCTCGGACACCCACCAACTGGACACTCGCACAGGGCGACAACGCACCCAAGGGCCGGGAGTCGGACTCTGACCTGTGAACCATAGGGATCGGATTTCTCCTGCCTTCGTAGCTGCGGAACTGTTGCACACGGCTCTCTTTTCATAGGCGCACACGGGGCAGAGAAATGGACTGACTTTCCACTTCAAAACCCAGCTTATCCTGTACCAGGGTGGTCCCCAGTCTCTCTACCCTCTGATCCTGTTTATCAGGTTTGCCTTTAAATGCCCTTCAAAGACTATTTATGGGAGTGGGTTTAAGGCTTCGGGACTGTTCTTTCAAGAGAGACACATTTAAAAGCCCTGTCACGGGCCTAACTGATGTGGTCAGGCGGCTAGGCCCGGGGGGTGGCTCTGTCTGGCTAAAAGCTAAATATGACAGAGATTAAACTCTCTGTAAACAGGGGGATTACGAGCCCAAAGCCAGGCCCCAGCGGGATCAAATGACACTGGTTGTCAGAGAGGAAGGCTCCTCGGGCAGTTTAAACGGGGCTCAGCAGAGCGCAGGGTGGGGCCCCCAGGTTATGCCCATAAAGTCAGCCATCGGGTACTTAGTGCAACAATAAAGCAGGGGCCGCGGCACAGGCAGCAGCGACTTACTGCGCAGAGCAGACCGAGGCCACACTTAGGGCGGCACAGCCGTCGTCTCCAGCCTCTCAGGCCGGCTGCTGCCCAGCTGCAGAACGCTGTGGCAGGAAGGCCACCAGGGAGTGCCCACAGCCTCACTGTCATCCTCCACTAGCTCCAGACCTCCGAAGCTGTTTCCCAGGAAAACCTCAACAGCAGGGTCTTCCTCGCCCAGTTCCTCAGCCCCAGCTCCAAGCACCTGCCGCAGGTCCAGGTGAGCACACGGTACGCTCTGTCCACGCCGTATGGTCAGGAGCCTGCAGGAGCTGACGGGTGGGCCTGGCCGGCTGAGGGTAAGCCCCACAGAGCGGGTCCCTCGACCCCTCGGCCTGAGGACAGCTCCTTCCAGGCCTCCTCCTTCTCTGTCACGCTGGCCACGAAGCCTGGGCTCTCCTCTCCCGCTATAAAACTATCTAAAAGTAAATAAATAAATAACAGAAAATCTCAAAATTCCAGAACTAGTTGAGGTTTTTAGAGAGGGAGAGAAAGAGAGGATGGGAAGCAGGAAGAACAGCCCCCCAAAGCCCGTGCATGAACCCACACGTTTCCTTCCCCTGCTCAGGTGCAACGTGTCTGCAAGTCTTCCGAGGGAGCCAGCTGCAGCAGCCGCCACGCCATGGAGGTCGTCACGGGGACAGCAAGGAGGACGGGGGTGGGTGAGAGCCACTGACCCGCAGAGTTGGCTCGGGCTGACCTGGGGATGCAGAAGCACCTGGCAGCGCAGCCCTGGGTGTGGGCGACGGGCATTTTCTTATGGATTTCAGAGCCTCCTTACAGAGGGACCTGGGGACGCTGAGAAGGCAATGAGCTCCAAGAGGGCCGGGGGCACCTGTCCTGGGGATCTGGAAGTCGCCTGCACACAGACCCCGGGGGTCTGGCAGCCTGTGTGGGAAGGGGTTGATTCAGCTGACACCCGTCTCCCCACACCAGCGTCGTCACGTGCCACCCGACCGTCGGCACCCCTTGGCTCGGGGCTGCTCTGCGAGGGCCAGTCCATGTCACTTTTCACGTGCACCCTAAATCTGCTGCTTCAGGTGGGAGAAGGCAAATGGGCGGGGCGCTGAGGCCGTGGGAAGCGCCTAGCACCACAGCAGGCGTGGCCTTCCTTGTCATCAGGCTTCTGCAGGAAGCCACATGTGACCAGCAGAGTCCACCTGGTTACTTACTGTACACCCAGCACAGAAAAATGACCCGGTACCTGGACTTTAGAAGAATGGGCAGCAGTGACGCGGCTCCAATACACACTTCAGAGAGACGCACAGGCTCCGGATACGCCGGTTGTTGCCGTGAGTTCAGTACCACATGCAGCCCCTGGGGACGCCCGCCTAGTGGCTGGTGAGCTCTTGGTTCTTCCAGCAGGAACGCGAGAGTGAGACAAAGTACTCCACAGAATCATGAAAAAGCAGAGTTCTGAAGACTGTACGTACCGTGAGGTTCACCGACTTTCAAAAGCAAATTTAGAAAAGCCGACGGGAGTTTGAATTTTTTGATGCGTGAAGATCCGCTCAGCTTGTCACATATTTGGGCAAACGGGAGCCGCCAGCCCTGCCTCACGCCCTTTGCGTGTGGAGACGCACTTCGTAGCTGAGAGTCGCCCTCTCCTGTGACAGCGAGGCTTCCTCCTAACGAGAGGCCAGGTACTCGGGAACGTCATCCCAACCTCTGAGGACAGCGTTCGACACCCATTTGCTGATGTTCTGAAACATCACGGCAAGTACGCGGTTTTCACTGCTTCTCTGGAAACTTCCAAGAATTCTATTTTCCACAGGTATCCAGAACACAGGTAAAGCAAGGGAAGTGCTTTTGGGGGAAATGTGGACCTCTGGAGGTAGAGCCAGCGCCATCCACCTGCTCCCCCAGGAGTCCTGGTGGGTGTGACTTCCTCAGTGCCTCCTACTTAGAACCCGGTGAAAGAGAGGTCGGGGCTCAGCCAGGCGACCAAGAGGCCAGAGGTGGGACCCTAAGTGCCACCCACTCGGGGGGTTGTGCCATTAGCAAACACCTGCCTCAACAGCAGGCCGTGGTGTCACTATGAACCCAGGGCAGACGGCAGGAGCCAGTGTCCTGGGGCAGCCGGCAGCACCCTGTGGCAGCACCCTGCTCCCAGGATCCTACGGGAGGGATCTTCAGAGGACTCTTGGGGCCTGCTCTTCAGACCCAACACCTGACCACTGTGCAATTACAACTTAAGAGGACACCAGCTCCTCCCTTGCCTCTGGGCTCCAGGGTGCGGAGGCCTTGGCAGCACAGTGACGGGGTGGGGTCCTCAGATCTCATTGTCTCATGGGCTTCAGCGTCAGCTTCTGAGGGGCTGAATCCAGTCATCTGCCCAACCCCATTGCTGCCACCCAGGTCCCCACTCCTAGCTCTCTGGCTCCAGGACAGTTTCACCAGCCCCTCTCCACAAATCACCAGTCGTGTCCACTCAGGGGAGGAAGAGTGGCGAGCTCCCCTCCTGAGCCAGCAGGTCTTCGGCATCATTCCCACATGGCTCCATCCCCCCACTCCAAGGACACTCCCACCAGCTCGGGCCTCTCTGCCTGGACCCTAGGTGCCAGCCCTTCCCAACACTGCTGGGAGCTCATTCCTATCACTGGCACAGCACCATCTCTAGCAGTATGCCCTCTGTACACATCGCACACCAGCCACCGATCTTTCCACAAAACTAGTGTGTAAAAGTGTAGTTATAAGAGAAAGCCCTGCATACAGTGCATATAGTGTTAAATGCAGGGTCGGCATCTCGTCCTCTGCACCCTCCGCCAATGCTGATTTTGGAGGAGTCTCTGGTTTGGGTTCTTCCTGTGGCTATCATGACATTAAGCCACGTAGCTGGACATCTGTCCCCAAGCACATGGCCCTCTTCTGAAGGTGAGGGGCACGGTGTGCACACGCTTGGCCCCCTCTGGGCTTGGTTATGCTGCCTCTGTCTTCCTGCTTCTCCTAGGCACCCCTGCAGCCTTCAACGGTGTGCCTCAGAGAAGGGCTCCCGGCCTTGATGGATGATCTGAGAGCCACAGGAAGCGTGTTGCACACACAGCTGAAGTCTTGCCTTCGCAGGTCAACCAGCCAGCCCCAGCATCTGGGCTGAAGTGTTTGCGTTGTAGAAACGATCCTGATGTGCCACTATGTAAGGAGACTTGCTTATTCAAAACCAGGAGATCAAGGTGATGGTAAAAAGGGTCACTAAAGTCACCAAGAAGAGCTGATCAAGGCAAGAGAAGCAAGGTGGAGCCAAGAACAAGGAACCCAAACACAGATTTAAACAAAGTTAGGCACAGACGTGTCCGTGACCAGTAGCCCCACTGTTGGACTTGGGGCCAGGAGAAATGAAAACCTGTGTTCTCGCAAAATAGTTGCTGTGACAGTTCATTCCTAAGTGTCAAACACTGGAGCCACCCAGGGTCCCTCGATCAGGGGATGGATGTACAAATTGTGGCATGTCACACTGCAGAACTCCTCTGCAGTGGGAAGGGATGAACTATGGATGCCTCGGAACATGGACAGATCCCCAAAGCATCTGATCAACGACAGCAGCCAGACCCCAAGTCTGCAGCCTGGATGACCCAGTTAAATGCTGTTCTGGAAAAGCCAAGCCCACAGGGGCAGGGGGCCAGTCAGGCTGCCAGAGGCCAGGGAGGAGGAAGGGAACGGACTACAAGAGCCCTGGGGGAACTTGCTGGAGAGGGTGGCCATGCTCCACCCCTGACTGTGCCCATCCAACCCATCGAGCTGAGCAGCGAGGTGGATTTTGCCAGGTGAAAGCGCATTACAGCAACCCTGACTTTAAAAACAGCCCTGGGCTTCTCTACCATGTAAGGGCACAGGAGTCGGGCAGGAACGACAAGAGCCGAGGGCCAGCATGCCACACGGCTCAGGCCTGGAAAAGAGTCAGAGCAGGCCTATGACTGTCTAGATACCCTCACTCCGCCTGACTGTGGAAGTCATCACCACTGTAGAATTTCATTCCGGCTTGCCTACAGTCTACCATTTCTGAGTTATTACAGTTTTTTTGCTATAGTGTATTATTTTTCGTATTTAATAATATAACAAAGGCATTAGATTTTATACATAAATTTCAAATGTGGTTGCTATCGTGAATTAATGTACCACTAAGTTTTCCCTGATAAAAAACATGGTGTACAAATAATGTTGCTCGTTTATTTATACAGTTTATCTTCTACTTTGTATTGAGGTTTAGACTTTTCAGAACAAGGTCGGTTGCCCTCTGTGCCTGTAGCTGAGCTGCTGACTTCACAGATAAACTACTATGCGTGTCCTCGCTGACGCTGGCCATGGGCTTTAAATGGATACTAGTGATTACACAAGGAAAGTATTTTCTACCCACAATCTTCTGCAGGCTTTGGAAATAATTACATTTTCAACTTTACCAAAAGCCTTTCAGCGAGGATTAGGATAAGCAGGGGGCATTTTGTCTTAGCCTCTAGACTTGATGAATTATATAAGTATGTTGTTGATAATGGTCGCCTGGACTTTCCCAGCATAAAATCACCATTTTAATATCCTATCGCTCAGAATCACCAATTCCAGCTCATCTCCTTCCTTTACTAAGCCTTCTGTGTCTGTTTCTGCACTTTTTGTTTAGTGACATAAAATCGTTTCCTAGGTGAGATCTGGGGATATTGTGGGCTCCCTTTCTGAGTTTGGTTTTCAGAACTGAGCTTAGGAAGTCACTTTTCTCACCCTCCACCTCACAGGTTTTTCTTTTAAGTTGTATTTGAGTCATATTTCAAATTAACTTTTTCCTAGTTCATAATGAATGCATATTCATTCAGGGAAGAAAATCCAAGTGTCAATAAAAAATAATACAATAAAGATCATCGTCTCCTTTTCCTCATTGACAAGGAGACCATCATTTAGGGTCATAGAGCCCACTTTCCCTCACTTCCTTCCTTCTTTCTGAAAAATCCAGTGCGTTGGCGGTCAGGTGAGGCCACTCAGGTAGAAGTCCATGCAGGGGACTTAGGGAACACGGCAGTCGAGATGGCGCAGCTTCACCAACTCAGGCTCGGCTGGAACCAGGTGAGCAGCTGACCCAAGCAGGGTGGAGGCAGCTGGGCATGGAGTCCAGAGGCCAGTTACACATGGGGAAAACCAAGCAAATACAATTACAATAGTAGGGTCTCGGAGTTATGAAGGTGGGAAAGATCTTAGGCTGATGCTGTGGTGCTGGACAGGAACTGAAGAACCATGAAGGAACGTGTGTGTTCTCCCTCTGTCCACTAAGAAGACAGAAAGCAACGACCTGAGCAGCAAGACCACGGAGCATCCAGATGTCGATGTCTACTTACCACCTCTCCTGAAAGCACCCAGAACCACCTGGAGAGATGACTGATTCCAGAGCTGGAAACGTGGAGCCTCTCACTGTGTCAAGAGTGAAAAAGGACTCAATTTATAAGGACATAGAAACCAGGTAGAAAGGGCTTCCACAGGCCCAAATGAGTGATGATACAATGAATTATAACTCACTGACTAAAAGAGAATCAATGAATAAATCAACGGAGAGAGTAAAATTAACTTTATTTGATTTGAAAGACAACTAACAAATTGGGAACAATGATGGGATTAGAAAATCACCATTTTTTTCAGCTACCATGTAATGATTAATTCATCCCCCTGTGATCAATGGGTAAAAGTTTGAAGAGAGGATATATATATATACATACATACATACATATATATATATATATATATATATTAATTAAGCATACATCACAAATTACTTATTAATTAAGAGGTGAAAAGCAACTTTACAGTAGAGGAGGCTGTAGACACCACCATAAATAAGTGGTTGATATCGACATCACCAATAATGAGAAGAAATAAAATCACCCAGCACCTGCCTGCGCGCAACAAGCACAGAAGGCACTTCCTATGCTATCCCTGCCAAATATGGATAGCATGAATCTAATCATGAAGACACACCAAACACACCGAAACTGAGAGCCGTGCCACATCGTTCTATCTCCAAAAGGGTCAAGTTCGTGAAAGGAAAGGTTTGGAAGTCTCTGGAGTGGAGGCTGAAAGAGACAGAACACTAAATGCAACTCATGGACATGGACTGAGCCACTGTGATCTAAAGAGCATTACTGGTCAACTGGTAAACCTGGGGAGTCTCCAAACCAGAGGACAGTAGGGGTCCCCCGATAAGGTCCTGCCTCCTTGGGCTGGACTGCAGCTCTGCTGGAGAATGACCTCGATTGCAGGAAACGGTGAAGTGTCCGTGGGTGACGGGTCACCTGGCTGCAGCACTGCCTCAAGCGGTTCAGGGCCAAGTTCCTTGTGCTATTCTTGCAACTTTTCTGTCTGTGTAAAGCTGTGTCGAAATAAAACAATAAGCTTAAATCATTGCGAAGGCTCGACAATGGCAACATGTATCAAGAAACTCAAAATTCATCTACCTTTTGATCCAGACATGCCACTACAAAAGATAAATCCTAAGGATATGATTACCAATGTCTGCAAAAATTTAGCTCTAAAGCATTTAGCTCAGGTTTTATATGGGTTAAAACAGAATGTGGTGGGGGGTAACCTAAAAAGTATTATAATAGGATTTGGGGACATAAATTATGATATAACCATGAAATTTAATATTAATACAGCTATTAAGGAAAATGTTTGAGAAAAATAGCTAATGGCTTGGAAAATGTTTATGATCTGCATTAAGTGAAGAAAGCAGGTTTGAAAACAATATATTCAGTTCATCCCATTATTGAAATAGCAAAAGAATAAGCACTGTGTGTGTGCGTGCGTGGGTGTGCGTGACGTGAAGAGCAAGTTAATCATAGTCTTTACCCCAGGAAGTCCAGAGCCCTTACACAGTGACGTGCATCGGAAGCCTCCAAAGCTGGCTTGGCAAGCAGTATTTCCCAAACACGTTTGACCACAGAGCTCTGTTCCTTTCAAAACTTGAGTCGAGTTAGGGCTTAGTCTTCAAAGTGCCCCAAACTTTGAGTGCCCACCATTTAACCTCCTCTCTGTGACCTTTCCTTAGATTCCTTATCATCGTCTGCTCTTCCTATACCTTTGTGTTGATGATGTCCTACTATGTGTCTTTGTAAACTGTTTCACAACATGTTTCAAACAGAATGTGTTGTCTTATAAATCAATAATCAACTACAAGAAGTAGATCATCCTTTAGGAGATCTGGGGGCCTTGGAGGGCGGGTGGAAGGAGCCAGTCCTAGGGACATCTTTATTCCATGTGGGCCCCATCTTGCAACTCAGAGGTCCCACAAAATTGCCAAGGCAGATGGGCTCAGGTGGGGACCCCTCCTCTCTGATGCGCCCCCTCCCCACTACCGGCCAGCATGCCTGCATCTCAGCTTGAAGTGCTTCTAAACCCACTCTATCCTGAAAGGATTTGCAAACCACAGCCAAGGGGTGTGGCCTGGGCCCTATGTCTGTGTGGTCTTCTGGAGCAGGCTGCTGGGGCATTGGTCAGCTGGACAGACAGTTATCAGCTGGACAGTGGCACTGCGCACCTCTGGAACACCAGGAGAGGGTGAGGCTTTGCTTATTTGCCTCCTCCAAACACGTCTTGGGGTGGTTGGAGGGAATTCTCTCACCAAGGACTCGTGGTGGGGGCTGGTGATGCAGGACTACACTCCAATGACAACCATTGGCCATCAAAGGGACGCCTAATCATGCCAGAGCAAGAGACTGAGGGGACGACGTGTGTCAGAGCTAGTGCCGTGCTGGCATGGAGTAAGAATCTGATTGACGGCCGCTGCTGGTCCCCTCAGCAGCTAAGAAGGAGAGGGTCAGGTAGCCGCAGGCCTCCTATTTGGAACGGGACCTTGTCCCAAAGGGCTTCACCCTCCCTTCCTAGGTGGTGGTCTGAGGAGGAGATGGCACCATGGGTTCAGGATCAGGGATCACTGTGTCTCTTTAATTCAACCCTCTCACCTGACTGACCAGGACTGGAAAGAGACATGCAAGTTTAGGAGGGTTTTACTTCCTCTGTGAATTACTGATTCTGGAATAGGAAGTATGGTGGGAAGAATCCTAACCCCTGACCTTTGCACCCTAGTTTTACTCCCATGAATGTTACATTACACAGCAAAAGGGACTTTGCAGATGTAACCAAGGCTACTGATCATCTAACCTTGAAATAGGAACATTACCCTCGGTGATCCTGGTGGACTTAAGCCTAATCCCATGAGCTTTTATAAGCAGAGATCTTTCTTTGACGGTGGCAGAAGAGGAAATTAGAAAGAAGCATGGCAAGAACTCGATGTGCCGTGTTGGCTTGAAGGGGAGGGCACCGTGTATCAGGCAGATGGGATCTTGGACCCACAGCCACAGAAGCTGTAGCCAGACAATGGCCAGCAATCGTGGAGGAGGATCTGCAACTTGTTTCTAATCCAGGGAGCCACTCTGGGTGGGTGACCCCTGACCTGTGCTGCGTTGATGCTGTGTGCTTGGTAACTTGTCCTGGCAGCCACAGAAAGTTAATACACAAAGCTTTCATAACCCACCAAACAAAAAGCCAGCATCCAGGATACATGAACATTCCCAGAGCTCAGTAAGACACGGGACCTGGGACACAGGCAAGAGCAGGGAACTGTCCGTTCAATCTGAAAGTCAAGATTGTAGGAAACTGGCCACCCCCAAGGCCACGAGTGGTCACAACCCAGGAGGTGAGTAAGGGGTGCTCAGAGTCACACAGGTGCCACCCGAAACGATTGTCCATGGCTGGCAGAAGCCCTCTGGACCCCACGGCATCTCCTCCCAGGCCCGTCCAGGTTGGGCAGATAAGCAGAGGCCAGCGCTCCATTTAATTAAACTGGATTAATCTCAGTCCCCTAAAGACTCTCCCCAGACAGACGCCTTCCTTTTCAATTAGCGAAAGCTCAGCTCAGACATTGGGGCTTAATTACTTCTGTGAGGGCTTCCAGACACTTGCAGCGGGCACAATCAGAAAGAAAGAGAAGGTCTGATTGCCATGGTAAGTGTGCCAAATATTGGTGGTGGTAATGTTGGCATTTCGAAGAGAAGAGGCTTCCACTGGACGTGTAACCTCAAAACCTGCCCCTTCTAAGATGAACAGGGTGGGAGTAGCCGACGTCCCCCGTGCGTGCAGAGGCAAAGGGGGCACCAGAGCCCAATTAGTCCAATGCTTTCCTCCCGCCTGACAGGCTGAGGGGAAGTGATAGATGCCGTGTGTGCTGGCTTCAGCGCAGCTTTTGGTCTAGTTCCACATGACTGACGCGTCAAACCCAAAATAAACAGGCCTCCGCCCACGGCCCCAGTGGGCAGGAGAGGCTGGGCCCATGGGCTTTGGGAGGTCTTCTTTGCTGGGCCCCCTAAGACGGGCACAGTGCAGCCTGGTGGCATCTGAGTGGCAGTTGGGAGTGAGCAGGAGGGTGAAGACGAGGCTCTCCAGGGAGAGCTGGCCCAGGGACCGCGTTCCTGGACCCCGTGCAGGAGCCACTCAATGACAGAGCTCGGCCCAAACCCCACGCCTGGGGCTGAGGGGAAGGGCTGGAGGAGGCTGGAGGCTGCAGGGAGCCCACAGGACTTGAGCAAAGGGAGGCCAGGTGACCTCACTACGCACACTACTCAGCAGGTGCAGGGGGTGATGTGTCCACTGCTTTAGGGGCACCTCATGGCTGCAGGATTTCAACTCCCTGGGGCTCAATAGACAGCACTGGACATAGACCCAAGAGCCAAATGGGGACCAGGGCAGGGCAAGGAGCCCCGTGTCACACCCCAACCCACTGCTGATGCAGGGGGAGCCTGGCACTACCCCCAGAGCCCAGGGACCACCGTTGCAGGGAAATACACAGGGCCAGGCCCTGTGGGACGCGTCTGCTCACGGACGCATTCATCCATTCATTCCCCTAGGTCTGCAGCAGGAGGGCTTTGGGGACCATGCGCCATTTGCCAAGTCTCCCAGAAGGGTCTCAAGCTCAGCAGTCCAGAGAATCCAGGTGGGTGAGGAAATCGGTAAAGTGAGCCAAATAGAAGACTCTGGAGGAAGGAATCTCCTCTGCCCTCCGAGGTGGTCAGCAGCTGCTCCCTCCAGCCCCTGGGGCCTGGGGAGAGCAACTCGGCAGTCCCAACTGAGCTGGTTCCTGATTTTCAGAAGAAACTCCTCATTTAAGTTTGATGTGAAATGGAGCAAATATCAAATCATTTCTCACCGTGTAACCCAAACCACACCTGGAAGAGTCAGGGTGGCCTGCAGGGGGCCAGTTTGCAACCCTGCCTGAAGCCTCACCTGCTCTCAGGTCACAGGACCCGAGGCCAGCCCTGGACCACAGCCACTGCCTGACCTCTCTGGAAGGAAAGGAGGACTCATAAAGAAAACAAGAGGGAAACTGAGATGGCCGAGCTCAAGAAGGCAAAGAAGGTCTGCTCAGGCCAGGGTGGAGCTCGCAGCAAGAGGAGTCAACCACAACAGACGTCCAGCTCGGCTCCAGCCTCTGGCACACCCAGAACCTCTGCCCCGTGGTCACCCCTATGTTCCCTCACCCTGCTTCAGCGTCTCCTCTGCCAAACGAGCTTTTTCATTATCTATCTTTAAGGGTCACGACACAACGCTTTGGTAGACACAGTCGAATGGCTACTATGGCCAAGCAAGCCAACATCCGCATCGCCTCACACAGTGCCCCCTTTCCGTGGGGGTGAGGGCACCTAATCTACTCTCTCAGCAACCCTTAAATCAGAGGTTCAAAGCTCACAATCTAAAGTCGCCTCCTCAATTTCTTTTTTGACTCCAACAGTGCTTTGAAAAACTGTGTACCAATCGCCGATGTTTTCAAAACCTCCGATTCTGTATGTGTAAAACGTCTGCCTTGTGGGGATGGACCCCGAGGACGCCTGGCATAGACCCCACTTTCAGCCTCGAGGGCTGGAGGCTCCCTGCCCGGCCTCTCTTCTCCTCGCAGGCTCTCCTGCATGCCACCCAGCACAATCCCTCCAGGCGAAGGTCACATCTTCCTGCACAGGAAGTTGGCACCTCTGGCTAAAGGTCTCCTTTGGGCACCAAGGAGTCTCTGATGCTCCTCTAGTGTAGCCGCCTAGACATCTTGGAAGGAGATGCGGTCTAATGCTGTGCCCCCCAAAGCTCATTTGTTCAGTGCCAACCCAATGTGGGGGCGTCAGGGGATTGGTCTTTTGGAAGACAATTAGGTCATGAGGGCGGAACCCTGATAAATGGGATCAGCGCCCTCATGAGAGAGGCCCAGGGGGTTGCTTTGCACTTCCACGAAGAGAGAACACAGCTAAGAAGGCTCTATGGGCCAGGAAGCAGGCCTCCACCAGATCCTGAGTCTTCCAGCACCTGGATTTTGGACTTCCAACCTCCAGAATCGTGAGAAGCGGATTTCTGTTGTTTGTGAGCTGCGCTGTGTCAGGGGCTCCAATGCCGCAACTCAAGTGGACTCGGGTGGTTCTCGGCACGGCAGGGGGATTGGGTAAGGCCAGCTCACTTCCTCTCCAGTCTCCTCCTTACTCTCGCTCCCTCTCAGAGTGTAGGCTTCCTCCATCACCCGGTGCTCAAGCTGGCCAGTGAGCTCGTCTCCAGGTTCTGTCCACTCACCTGGGCACACCCACCATCTGCCCGCTCCCTCGGCGCAGTGGCCACTGGCCCCCAGAAGCCCCACTGTCCTCAGGAGCCTGGGCCTGCCCCACTCTGGACCACTCTGATCACACAGTATCCCAGGGGACCCCTCCAAAGGCCGCTCTGAGATGGACAGGTGTGAGCTCTGCCCACAGAGGTCGCCGCGCCATAGGGATAGAGCCTGTCCCGGCTTGGCCTCAGCACCTGCCGCCTCTCTCTTGTTCAGGGCCCTTCCACCAGCCTTTCCCTCTCCCGGGAGCTGCTTTTCCTTCCTGGCCGACCCCAGTCACCCTTCTGGTCTCGCTTTGAATCCAGCTTCCTCCGGGGGCCCTTCCTGCCCCATTCTTCACTGCAGGCAGGTCTTCCCTTCCTCAAAACTCTCCCACGATTGTACCCAACGCCCGTGTGTGTGACGAGGATGTCCCTCTTCCTGCCGGGCTGTGAACCCTGTGTGGGCCGGAGGCCTGCTGTTTGCCACCTGCCCACAGGCTCTGCCGCAGAGGCTGTCAACAAGCGGCAAAGGCGCTCGCTCGTCCAGAGGGTGAACCGGACAACTCCAGCGGCTCCCTCCACCCAGAGGAAGAAACCAGCTCACGTGCCCGCGAGGAGAGCAGCTGCCCCCAGCGAGCCTCTGTCGCGCTGCCCTTGGCGCCCGACAGGCCACAGCTACCACACTCCAGATGTCCAATTTTTCTTTTAAAAATGTGATTTGGAGCTTGAGTGGACCAGGCAAGCTCTTCTGCCTGGAGGAGGGAGGCCATGCACATCTGGCCAGTGGAAACGGTTACTGCTCTTTCCACTGGAAGCCGTGTCCTGTTGTCCCTCGAGCTATGCTGAGCCCGTGGTAGATGCCCTGGGCATTCACATGGCCGGCTGGCTTCAGGGCAGAGCTGCAGGGCTGAAGCCTCAGGACATGGGCCAGAGGAGCCTGCCCAGGGCCTGCCCCAGCACCGACATGCCTGGGGGAGGCCCAGGTGCTCGGTCCTTCTCTGGCTCCATTCAGACAGAACAGGAGAGAAAGCATCCGTGTCGGCCTGGGGGCGGTCAGAAGCTCCCGCCGCAGGCTTCTGGGACCTTGAAGTGTCTTGGGCTGAATGTCCAGGACGTGGGGGGGAGGGGGCACTTCCAGCTGGGATCCAGCCAGTCCCGGAGCCGGCTCCACACAGCCTGAAGAGAAAGCTGCGGGACATCGAGGGGCTGCGGGGATCCAGAGCAAGAGGAAGTGAAGCTGAGGGAAATTATCGAATGCCTGCATTTCCTAATCCTAACTTTTTGCTTCTTTGAAACATCCCATGGGCCCAAACCATAGCCTCGTGCTGCATTAAGGAAAGGACGCAGGCCGCGATGGCCCCCTCAGACGACACTGCTGAGACGGGTCCCCCACCAACCCCTTCTCCAGGGCCAGGCAGCCTTCCAAAGAGCAAACCCCGTGTCAACAGGCTGAGCCCCCGCGCAGGCAGGAGACTGCCAGTCCCTCCAGCGCCGGGCACCGAGCCAGCACCTCCGCTGTTGGCCCGAACGGCTCAGCCAGGAAGGGAGAGTCCATGCTTTTCCTGGCATCCCTGCGGCTGTGTCACTGCTGGTGGAGAGGGTTGCCAGCAAGCAGACTCCATCAGCAGGAAGCAGAGCACGGAGGCTGGCAGCAGCAACAGGGCTGGGCGGTCTGTCCTGCAGGGTCCTGCATGTCCCATGCTGGTGTGCTGGGCCCAGACAGGAAGGCGGGACCCTTTCCACCATCCCGGTGGCACGCTACCTGTCAGGCACCTGCCAGTGCCCAGACACTGGCTGGAGAGGTCATTAGTGCCCCTGTGCCTGTTGGGTTCAGTAGTGTCGGAGCGACGGTCCCTCCCCGAGACCACCAGGTCCAGGCGGTGGAGAAGATGCGGGCGCCCCACGCCAGCCCTCCTGCCAGGGAATGTTACCCCATACTCTGCTTCCAGGACACGCTGTGAACCGAGGGAGCCCGAAGGGGTCCCTGGGTGTGACTGAGGAGTGACGGCTATTGGGGCAACACTGACCGTGCTGTAAGAACGTTCTGAAGACAGCCCAGAGCCACTCTGGCTTCAACCCTACGGCCCACCGGCAGGAGAAGCCCATTTTATTCACAAAAGCTGCTCATGGCTCCCTCCTCCCACGCAGGTCCAAGGGTCTAGCCACTTTCAGGGCCCTTGGGCCTGAAGTGCCCCCTCAGCACCCTCAGGGCCCTCCCTGCAGCCCTGGGCATGCCTTTCTCCACCCCGGACATTCTCTTCAGCCCGTGCTCGAAGCTCTATGTCTGTTGGTGGGTCTGCTGGCCTCAAGAAAGATGCTAACAGGGACCACGCCGACCTTGCATTTTAGAACTGAGGACACCAAGAGGAGGCACACTAGGTCTGGGCCAATTGGACATGAACGTGGTTGAACAGAGACAGACAGACAGACAGACAGACACACACACACACACACACACACAACGCTCCAATGGCTTTCTACTAACCATGAGGACCTCATGTGAGTTTCTCGTTTCTGTCAGATGTACCATCAGTTTGGTGGGGGACTTCAGAAAACACTTTTAATAGAGAAAATAATAAAACACTTCCACATTAATGAAGTTGCATCCTGGATTTCAGGAAAATGGTTTCAGCACTGGGAAAGAGTGGTCTTAGACTCCAGGACAGGTCCTTCCGCAGCCCTGCCCCCTCCTGAGGCCCCCATCCTCATGCCAGGTGCGGGGCTCTCAGCTGGAGGAACCATGGAGGGCGGGGCTCCTGCCAGGAGCACAGCACTCACCAGCATTCGCCCTTGGCCACAGCCTTCACCCTCCGGGGGTCCCCGGGGTGGGGTGGGGGCCGTGAAAAGCACCGGTGTGTCTGACTTTGACAGTCCCCAGCCGCACACCCTGCCCTGCCACCGTCCCCTCCTCAGGAAGGAGGGCTGAGGCCAGGTCTACCTCTCGCCCAGGATATTGGCTGCTACCGTGAAGCCAGCTTCGCACTCTCCTGGCAAAAGGCGGCAGCACTATCCTGAGTACTGAGATGAACCCACAGGAACTGCGTCCTCAGCTCCCGACAAGACAGTGCCACATCCCTTGACCTTAGAACATGCAGCTGGCTGGGCTGCAGGGTGGCAAAATAGAAGAAGGAAATAGTAGGTTTTCTTTAAAAGAATTAACTGATTTTGTTTAAAAGAATTAACTGATTTTCTTTCAGATTTAATGAAACTGGAAGAAATATTTTTAGAGCTGGTTTGATTTAATGAAGAAAACTGAAGAAGAGATGATCTTAAAAAGGAAAAAAAAAAAAACCCCATCAGCTAGGAAAGCAACCACCCAGAACAGCCCTACAGAGGGAGGGCAAGGTCACAGGACAGCCCAGAGCCTGGTCGCCGACTTCGAGGAAACTGCAGGAGGCCCGCAGAGGTCCAAGCTGCAAACACTCCGGGGGTCAGTGGCTCCTGTGGGTCCCAAGAGCATAGCGATAGAGGACACCAAGCTGGGACATCTGCAACTGATGATGGACTCGTGACCAATCGTTAGGAGGTTTGATGTGGCACCCAGCACATTCCACCCGCGGTCTGTAGGCACCAAGGCGGGTTGTGACATGAGCTGGCATGCTCACCAGTATGTCCCGTGTCAGATTAAACAGGAACATCAGTCATGGAGACTCTCAATCCCCCTTCCCACAGGGAAACAGCTGCTGGAGCCAACTGGGGACTTCACACAGCGCCACAGTGATTGGAGGCCATCTAGACACAAGGCAGCGCCAGCCTCCAAATGTGGGAACGTACATGCAGAGCTGCTACGAGTTAGTGTACAAAAATACACCCAGGAGACTGAGGGCGTCTGGGTTCTAGAGTTGGCTCCATCACCAGGGAAGTGGCCCCAGTTCTTCACCTCGTGGTTTGTGCACCTAGACAGTCACGGTCCTCACATGAACCCGCCCTTCTCCCCACTGCCCAGTCCTTCCACATCTCGTCCTCTTTCCTCAGGAACTAATTTTCTCATTGTACCTTTGAAGTGAGTTTCTGCTTGCTCCCATCTTTCTGTCTTACAAGACACAAGATTAGAGCCAACCTCCCCACCGTAGGGCTCCAGGACACTCCTGCTACTTGATATTTCTCAGTCTGTGGAACTAAGAATTTGGGGGAGCTCACACAGCAGACTTAAATTTAAAAAAAAACAAACCTCTGGAAATGATATTCCAAATGCACAAAGCAGCAGCACCTCCAGCAAAGGGAGCTGGCTTACCTGTCCACCTCTTCGGCAGGGCCACCCCTCCTGCCGTCCCCGGGGAGCTGGCGCCTCTGGCCCCGCATGGCGCCATCTTGATGGCAAGTGTCATCAGGCAGCGGCGGAGGCCTCTGCAGGCTGGAGCCACCTGCGTTTCCGAGCCTTCAGAAGTTCCACGCGGGCACTCCGTCTGGAACGCACTGGAGGGTCTTGGCAGCGCCACGTCTCCTTACCTGAGAGCTTGCACGCGTGCTCGGAGGACAGGCTGTGCGGGTTGCACACAGGAGGCAGACACGCTTGGAAAAGTGAACCTTCCTCCTTTCCCTGCAGGAGTGGGGTGTGGACAGATGTGCCCGTTTTCGTTGGAGATGTTTGGAGATGCTCTGGCTTTCTGTGGCTCTGCGTAAGAGCCTCATTTCACCCTGAGCAGCGAGGTCATCCCCACGCTCCACGGAGCCCTGTCCCCTGGCCTGGTCCTGCCTGATGTCACTTCCTCATGGAGTACTGTCCTTCCCAGGTCTCCCTTACATCACTTCCTCTGCATATAGTCTTGTTAGTTGGACCTTGCTCACAAGCGGGAGTCCCATTGCTCTCCTGAGGAGGAGGGTACATGTCCTCCATCTTCCAACTCCAACCCCACGCTCCTCAGTGCTGAGTGGCTGCCCTGGCCCTCATCTCTGTGCCTGTGAAACCACCCACGCACGGAGCCGTGGTGGCCTGCTTTCCAGAGCAATCCTGGGGTGGACTCTGGAGAAGGTTTCATGAACTCTCCTAGAGGCAGAAAGCGGGGAAACCCTAGCCAGCTCATAAAAGCAAACTGGCACTGATGTTTCCCAAAGCTATCGTGAACCTCCGAAGATGTTACCCAGCGGCCTAAGGACGGCTCTGGAGTCACCTTGTAACAATAAACATCTAGAAGCGAATGGTTGTTTTACTACCTTTGGTGATAATGTCTAATGAATTCTGTAAATCATTCACATCTTATAGCTATTATGTTGTAAAAGGCCACCCACGTTGCCGCGGAGAAGTTTTTAGCTGGAGGAAAAAATAACACTGATGGCCCAGAGGCGAAATTCCACAGCAGAAGCTGGAGCTGGAGCACCAAGACCATCCATCCAGAGAAGAGTGGGTGCCCGCGGGGACCAAGAACTGCAGGGGCTTTGCGCGCACGGGGATTGTTGGCCACGGAGCAAGAGCCACAGTCCCCAGGCTTGTGTGGATGTCCTTTCATTCCTGCTTCTTCAAGGCTGTCAGCCAAAATTCTGCCATGGGCCAAGAACCGGAGCAACACCAAAAGAATATATTAAATGGAATAAACTCGAACAAATTCAGCAAGTTTGCATCCTTCCCTGCCTGCTGGAAACCCATGCCCTTCAAGTTCCTGATGACGGGATATCCCCCCTTCTGCATCTTTGACCAGACGGCATTTTTTCTTGTTCTTTTTGGCAAAGAAATAAGAATCCGAAGGCCACGTCAGAGCGCTGATAACTGCGCGACCCTCTGTTGTCTCAGGGCCCAGGTCTGCGGGCCTGTGTGCTGACTCAGCAAGGCGCACAGGATTCTCTCCGAGAGAACTGCCCGTGGTCAGCAGCTTCATATTTGTGGTCACAGTGAAGCGCTTAAGGAAGTCTCTCGCTAATGAAGTGCAGCCGACACAGGAACATTCCTGAATGGGACCCACTGGTGATTCGCAGGAAGCATTTTTGCATTTGCAAATACATCCCAGTTATTTAGCTTCGGTGTTCTCTGAGGCCGCCCTGGGAGCGAATCAGCAGCATGATACTCTTTCATTGTCAGTAGCTAAGGTAGTTGCGGTATTGTATTTAGCAATCTGAAACAATTGAAGAAAAGCGTAGAGTACCCGAAAACTATGGTAAGATTCCTCAGCTCAGGAGGGCTCTGGCAATAGCTCCATCTACCACAGTGACATGGAGGGAAGAGACAGGCATGGTGACCTGAACGACAGCTCAGGTTTCTCCACTTTCCTCAGCCATGAACTTGCATCTTAACAGTCTAACAGCCTTTAAGAGCTGTGTGTGTTCCCGGACATAACCCAGAGGAAGATCAGTCTCCGGCTGCTGATGACACGTTTTATTGTCGTGAACTGGTAGTGACCTCAAAAGATCAAACCCACCACCGGGAAGATTTGCTCACGTCGGATCATGTCAAGTCTGAAGCCACTGTGCTTGAGACGCTCTGCCACACACGGTGGTCACTCCATGAGCACGCCAGCCAGCTGGTGCATGAAGCTCGGTCATGCGGGTCATCTGCAGTGCCCTCAGCTGCCCCGACACACTCCAGGAAGCATCCCCAAGACCACCCTGGGTCTGTGGGGACATCGACTGCTCACACTGAAGACTTTCCAAGCCCCGTCGTCTCTGCAGACTTGGTAAAGCA
This sequence comes from Sciurus carolinensis, assembly GCF_902686445.1. NCBI lineage: Eukaryota > Metazoa > Chordata > Mammalia > Rodentia > Sciuridae > Sciurus > Sciurus carolinensis. Next base: position 179,472,370 of record NC_062215.1, on the reverse strand, counting down.
CTGAACTCTGAGCTCTCGTGAAGGACCAGGTTGAAAGCTACTCCAGTTCCAAAGACAGTCCTGAAGGAAAGCTGAGATTGCCCTGTGGAGCCTCCGGGGTCGACGACAGCAGCCTTCCTCAGGTCAGTGCCCAGTGCTTCCCAGTGTTGGAAGGAGCAGTTCAGTCCTGCCGACCAGGACTGAACCGCGTGGAAGGGGACCCTTCCTGGCCAGCGCCAGACAAGACCAGTGATGCTCGGTCTCGGGCTCAGGCTGCCCCTCGATTTCTGTTGTGTGGTTTGTATTTCTCTCTGAACCACGTTGGAGTATTGGATAGAAGTGACACAGTTGGACCACCTTAAGTTAACCTCACCCAGGACCTTATTCACTGAGTTGCACTTTGTTGCTTGTCCTGGCCTTTTATCAAGGCTTATTGCAAGAAGCTGTCGTAAGAAAACAGCTCTTAGATTTCTAGTAAAAACATCATTTAGGCCTTTTCTCATTGTGTTATCTGATGCCCCATGGTTGAAGCCCCGTACATTTATATTTTAACAATTTACTGCCAGAAAACATTTAGTCAACTCCAAGGAACTTAAATATATTTCCTATATTCTCATAATGGAAAACATGACATGTAATTTCCCTGATGTTTTTTCTCTATCTCTGGAAAACTCAAGAATCAAAGTTAGTGCTCACGGAGAACGTGCTGCCCCTCCTGGTTCACGTTTCCGTCTGTAGTTTTCGAGGTTTTTGCTTTTCAATTTGTGTTGCGATATTTTACCCTTTTGGGCTGGGTGCCCTAGATGACAGCCATCTGTCTTTGTGAACAGATGATGTATTTTTTTAAAGTAGCCATTAACAGTAACTTCTTGCTTGACGTAAGCAGTTCTGAGAAAAGTCAAAAAAAAAAAAGAAAAAGAAGAAAAAGAAAAACAAAGGAGGGACGCCCCATTGCTTCTCTTCTGCTGAGCCAGTGGACACCACTCTGCCGCTCTTGCCCCTGCCAGCCCAGGTCCTTCCAACCCCCTCCTCCACCTTCCTTCACCAGCATGATCAAGGTCACGTGTGTTCCCTGAGCTGAGGTCCTGCGGAGAGAGCATGGTGAACCTTACCTCCTCGGCCTCCTGCACCAGGCGGCGGGCTGAGACAGGGATTTGCTCCCACTGGGCAGTGCTGTGTGCTTCCCACGGGCTGATTCTGTCCCTCTAACAGGATGGCAGGTCCTCAGGTAGAAGGCTAGAACACTTCCCCAAATGCAGAGACCATCCCTACCTGCAGGTGCAAGGCCAGTCTAGGAGGCACGCTGATCATGTGTGGACAGAATGTTCTCATCCTTAAAATATCACTGTTAGCAAATTGCCTCAAAATGATTGCATTCTTAGATGGTGGAATGTCTTCAAGATGTGTTATTTCAGAGTCTTTCTCAAAGAAAATTCAGGAAGAAAGTGGAATTAGCTTCTGAATTTCTATTAACGTTCCATGGAAGGAGGAATGAAGGTCACAGGGGAGGGCACAGGACAGGAGGGTACAGGGCAGGAGGGTACAGAGCAGGAGGGTACAGGACAGGAGGGCACAGAGCAGGAGGGTACAGGGCAGGAGGGTACAGGGCAGGAGGGTACAGGGCAGGAGAGCATCAGGGCAGGAGGGTACAGGGCAGGAGGGTACAGGGCAGGAGGGTACAGGGCAAGAGGGCACAGGGCAGGAGAGCATCAGGGCAGGAGGGTACAGGGCAGGAGGGCACAGGGCAGGAGGGTACAGAGCAGGAGGGTACAGGACAGGAGGGCACAGGGCAGGAGGGTACAGGCAAGGGCAGGGAAGGGACAGGAGGACAGGGTAGAGGCACAGGGAAGGAGGTACAGGACAGGAGGGCACAGGGCAGGAGGGCATCAGGACAGGAGGGCACAGGGCAGGAGGGTACAGGACAGGAGGGCACAGGCAGGAGGGCACAGGGAAGGAGGTACAGGGTAAGAGGGGGCACAGGAGACAGGAGGTAGAGGGCACAGGGAGGAGGCAGGACAGGAGGCACAGCAGGCAGGAGGGCACAGGGCAGGAGGTACAGGACAGGAGGGCACAGGGCAGGAGGGTACAGGGCAGGAGGGCATCAGGACAGGAGGCACAGGACAGGAGGGCACAGGGCAGAGGGTACAGGCAAGGGTACAGGGCAAGAGGGCACAGGGAAGGAGGGTACAGGGAAGGAGGGCACAGGGAAGGAGGGTACAGGGCAGAGGGCACAGGGAAGGAGGGTACAGGACAGGAGGGCACAGGGCAGGAGGGCATCAACAGGAGGGCATCAGGACAGGAGGGCACAGGGCAGGAGGGCACAGGGCAGGAGGGCACAGGGCAGGAGGGCACAGGGAAGGAGGGCACAGGGCAGGAGAGTACAGGAATGGGGAGAGGAGAGAAGACCTACCAAAACCTCCTCCTAAAAAGCCACCGTGCAGTGGAAATGCTTCCTGGGGCTCAGGCTCCTCCCCTTGTGCCCACAGGGAGGACCTCAGAACAGATTTGACTGTACAGGGAGTCCGCCCCACAAGCAATGGAATCACGCGGGGAGGAAGCCCCTCCACACCTCATGGCCCTGGGAGGGTCCTCATCCCAGCTCCCCCGCCCAGGCTAAAGTGGCCCCAGAGGCTTCTACGCCCAGGAGGGGTGGGATAGTTTTTTAAAGGAAGTACAGCTCTGGAGCGAAAGTTTCCTAGAAGGCTCTAGGAAAGTGGACTTCCCTGTGGACAGTTGAAGGGGAGGGAGGGAGGGCTGCAGGGCACCTCTCAGGACAGGTTACCAGGCCTGTTCTACCTCCTCAGCCAGCCCAGCCCAGGAGCATCAAGAGCCCTCCAGCTCTGGAAAGTTCTCCCTCCCCTTGCCCACCTTCCAAGGTGTCCTGACCAGGAGGCTCATCCAAGGAGCTCCATCCTTCCTGGGAGGGAGGGAAGACCTCAGGCGTCACATGTCACTGTGGAGTCCAGTGCAGGGCAGGAGGGGAGTTTGGCATGAAGCACCGGCTCTGTGATCCTGGTTACCATGGCGTGACTGGATTCTTGCCCTAAGCACCTTTTGCCGTCCTTGGGTCCCAAATACCTGCCTGATCTCAAGTGATTGTATAAAGAAGGAGAAAAAGCAATGTACCTAATGAACAATTAAAGTATTACTACTGCTAATAGACGGCCCATCTCCTGCTGGAACCTAAACACTCCCAAAGTTGTCAGCCGCTCTGCCACCTCCGAGGGCTCCTGCCTCCCTCACCCTCCTCCTGCCCTCGGGCTCACACTTTCCCCACGCTCTGGGCAACCCCATTTGCGTTCCCTTTGCCTGGAATGCTGTTCCTGTGTGTGTTCCCACAGCTCCTCCATCACACCTCCTTCCGTGGCTGCCATGTTTAAAATCATCCCCTTCCCAGCGCACGCTCCCACATGCGAACGAACACACATGAGTACGTGCTGACGCGCTTCCTTGTTCTCCTTAGCACTTAGAACAATTCAACATTTACACATAAGTGTTTATTTTTTTTTTATCCTAACCCCCCTCAACTGAAGCTCACGAAGAAAGGAATCTTGTCTGGCTTCAGGAGTCCCCCAGGCCCACCCACTGCTGCATTTCCAGTACCTAGAACAGTGCTGGGCACATGGTAGCCCTCAAAACACGTCTGCTAAACAAATGAAGAAACTTCCTGCGAGCCCCAGATATCTGGTGCATCCTTATTTCTGCAGTGGTCAGCCACTGGATCTCTGTTTGTTTTCTTTGGTTCTTGGCCATTGAATATTCTTGACCCAGAGAGACACCATTTGAGAATGAAGCGGCACTGCCTGAGAATCAGAGAGACCTCATTTCTCATGATCTCAGACTCATGTGTGAGACTCAGGTAATTCCCTCAAACTTCTCTGGACAATCCCTCACTCAACTGTAAATAGCAGTTATGAAAAAATAACTGCTATCACTTTTGAGAACTTATTACTACATCACACATTGTGTTAATGACCCCCTGAGATTCCTCAGGAAACTCGGGAGGTGAATGTTGTTATGAAGTTGATTTTACAGATAAGGAGATAAATGCTCAAAGACAGTAAGTCCTCCAGCCAAGAGCCTCAGCAAAGCAGCAGCTAAGCTGAGGTTCCAATCAAGGAAATCATGTTCCGGTTCGTGATTTTTCCTGGATAGAGGATTTCCCAGGCAAAAGGAGCCATTTTAGCTTACATTGCTTCCAGCTTTAAGAATTTCTCCTCCCATCCATCTACCTACCTGGTCATCCACCTCTCCACCCATCCACCTGTTCACCCACTTAACTGGTGCCCACCTTTCCACCCATCCACTCACCTCTTCACCTACCTATCCATCCATCCACCCATCCATCCATTCATTCATCCACCCATCTATCTACCCACCCATCCATCCATCCTCTACCTACCCACCCACCCACACATCCATGTATTGATCAACCCACTCTCTTACTTCCTACCTGATGACCTCTATAAGTGTGAATAACCTGTGTAAATACCTGCTTCCAGCCAAAGAAACCTCTCACAATGCATATCCACTGTCAGCTTTGGTGATGTCTTTGTACTAAAGAACCATCATGACTCCATTAGTTATACCAATAACTTAGAATTTGAGATGACAGAAAATTGGCCAGAAAAACAAACATAAAATTCGTCCAGGCAAAATACACAAAAACTAACATTTGGTGGGGGTGAACTGTTGCTATTTTCTAGTTATAGAGAGTGTGGGAACTGGCTGTGCTTTCAAATGTGTGCAGTGTCTGAATGTTTTCTAGTTAAAAATTAGATTGGTAAAACACACACACACAACTCAATTTAAGGGAAAGTAAAGCTGGTGAACACTACCACGGTGGTCAGAGGCGCAGGTGCTGCTCTTCAGCCTGCACTGCATGCTCTGCAGAGTCCCCCAGAGGGCCCACAGCCCCTGCCTTGAGGAGCTCGCTCTTGGGGGAGAGACTGAACACACTGCTCTCATGGAAAGAGGACATGAGGGGTGGGAAGAACACGCCCAGGCATCAGAGTGAAGGAGATGTTTCCAGGTCGGGAGGCTCGAGGGGAAGGGCTGGCCCGTACAGCTGGGAGCCACCTCCAACGTGGACAGGGGCTGCCTGAGGACTTTCCAGGGAAATGTGGCTCCCTGTCAGCCCTCATCCTCAGCAGTAGCAGGGCAGGAGGCTGAGGGGCTGTCCCCAGAAGTCCCAGCCCGCCAAGCCAGGGCACCAAAGGATGCGGACTCTCCAGTGTCACGCTGGATGCGGAGCCGGCCTGGGTGTGCCCAAGAGCCGCTGTGTCCCAGCTCCTGTGCTGCTCCCAGTTCAGCGCCCACCCTGGGCCCTGGGTTTCCACGTGTTGGCCAGTGCTCCATCATGCTCACCGGAAGCACCCACTGGGGTTCAAAGGTTCCCTGGTCTCTCGACCAACACATCCTCCCCTCGTTAAGGCATGGGGGCAGGTATTTTCCTTGTGGCTCTGACTTGCATTCCATTAAGGACTGGGGCTGGACTTTCTCACCCTCAGGTCCCCTGGGTCTAGAACACGTAGGCCCTTAAAGGATATGCTATAGATACATATGTGCTTTAGCCGGCTTTTTTACTGCTATGACTAAAAGGCCCAACAAGAACAATTTCAAAGGAGGAGAAGTTTATTTGGGGGCTCAGCAGTTCTGAGGTCTCAGTCCATGAAGGCCAGCTCCAGTTCTTGGGACTCAAGTGAGGCTGAACATCATGGAGGAAGATGTTGCCATGTTCATCGTGGGAAGCAGCTCCCATCATGATCAGAAAGCAGAGAGGGAGAGACTCCACTTGCCAGATACAAAATACACACCCCATAGCCACCCACGGCCCCAAGGAATCACCTCCTCCAGCCACACCCCACCTGCCTTCAGCTACCACTCAGCTCATCCCATCAGGGTGGAATTCACTGATTGGGTTAAGACTCTCACGACCCAATCATTTCTCCTCCAAACCTTCTTGCATTGTCTCACACATGAGTTTTTTGAGGACACCTCACATCCAAACCGTAACACATGGGTCTTGTTTGTTTTTAGAAAGAGCTTGATTGACACGTGCAGTCCAGCTCTTGGATCAGAGCCTCCAGCTCAGTTGTGTGAGCATGTTCTAGATAAGCAACATCACCACGTACTTGATTCTAGAACACTTTTTGTCACCTCAGAGAAAATCCTGCATCCTTGAGCGGTCAGGACCCAGCCCCTAAGCCTCCTCGATCCACTTTCTTTCTCTGCGGATTTGCCTGTCCTCATACAGATGTGACCGTGCAGCATGTTTGGTTTTCATAACAGGCTTCTTTCTTTGAGTCAGCACGTGTTCAGGTTCCTCCACGTCATAGTCTACATCAGTGCGCACCTTTTGTGGCTCAACCGTCTCCTAATTCACAAATGTACCACGTCACATTTATCCATTCATCGACAGACATGTGGGCTTGGGGCAATGATGTATGAAATGCATGTTGGAATTCGTGGGGCCCAGGGCTCCGTGTCTCTTGCGCCTCTGCAGGAGTGGAACGGCTGGGCGGTGTGGTGGTTCTGTTTCATTAGAGGAGTTGCCAGGCTATTTTCCAAAGGGGCTGCACGTTTTCATTCCCCATGGAGCGTATGGGGAGGGTTCCCATCTCTCGCAGCCCCACCAGCACTAGTTCCTGCCTGATATGTGTGCGTTCTGAGCGATGTTTGAAGGATATCTAAGATGGAGAGGTTCCCCAAGACGAAAGAAGTGGGCTCCGTCCCTAAGGCGGGCGCCATGGCTCCTCATCCTCCACCCTCCCCGCACGTAGGCAAGTGAGAGACAAGAGGCAGATGTCCGCCAGGTACCCATGTCCTTCTAGAGAACCGCCCGCCACTGCCGTCCTTCCCGTGCGCTCACGGCTGCCCCCACCTGGCCTTCTTTCCTGCACCCTGGAGCCCACTTCAAGCCTTCTTGCTTTGAACCTTCCCTTGCCTCACCTCGGTCAGTCCTGCCTGGCCCATCACAGCACACTGAGGACACAGGCCAACACACAAACGCACTCAGCTCCAGCAGTGTGGGCGTCCCTGACCAAGCCCAGCCCCCCCTGCCATGGCCACACCCACTAGTGGAGAAAGAGAGGAAGACACTGAAAAATGGGCAAATGGTTGAGCAAGTGACGGATGGGATCTGAGAGAATGCAGGAAGAACGAGGAGTGACCGCTCCAGGTTCCTGCTGAGGAAACAGAGGTGAGCTTGTCCATGCATCTTGGATGTCAGCACGTAGGCGGGGAGGGGAGGGCAGACTCATGTTCCTTTTCAGTCCACCCCAGTGACAATGAGCCAATAACGTGGATTGGATTATTTTGCCGAAAGAATTCAAACTTTCAAGATATTAATATTAAACTGTGTATCACGTTTGCCCTTCTAACATCCATTACCACTGATAGAGTTCTTTTTCAATGGAATCACCATTGACCTCTGCCCAATTAATCTGTTTGCATTGACAAAAGTCCCAAAGGAGCGTTGCCTGGTGCCCTCACACATGGCCCCACAGTGACCAAGGCCCCTGCAACTGAGCTGCACCAAGCAAAGGGAGGGTCTGGAAACAAAGAAAATGGTCCTAATCCATGAGAACTTTGCACGACAGCATTTCCCAGGGAGGATCCTTCAGAGCAGTAATTCCATAGGACCATAATAGGTATTAAATAACAAAAGAGTCCTGTGCGCACGCAAGCTTATAAATCACTGATTAAACAGGGTAAGTAGGTTTATTTACTGCAGTTTTTTTGTGTTTTATACTGCAATGTGAATTATGAATCTCCAGGAGGAGAATATGATATGTGATGTTTCCCAAATTCATCTGCCTACAGAAACCATTTGTTAAAGAATGTCTAGTACAACTGTCCTTTCAAGGAACACTGTATTACACACCAGTAATAGAAACTAGAGACTATGGAAGTTCATGGCCCTTTCCAAGTGAGAAGATAGAAGACTTGTACCCCATCCGCTCAAATTTCAGTCCAGCTGTTCTGGTCTGCCTGTATAATGTAGTTGTATCACATATAATGTTTATAGCACAAATCTATTGCTGGAACAATATTGATGTACTGATTTTGTAAACTCTGGGGAGGGGGATACTAGGGACTTAATCCAAGGTTGCTCTCCCACTGAGCTACATCCCAAGACCCTTTTATTTTTAACTGTGAGATAAGGTCTCGCTAAGTTGCCAAGGCTGACTTCCCAACTTGCAATCCTCCTGCCTCAGCCTCTTGCGGAATTACTATGCTTTACATATTTTTGTTTCACATACCATGTTCTGTAAGGAATCCTTCTTTTCCACAATATGTTTTAGAGTATGCAGTGCCATGCACGGAGCAGAACCTGGGAGAGACATTGTGACCTGTGTGCCCATTTCCCTGGCCATCTTGGCCTTTAGAGGTCCTTCCCAGGAAGAGTTGGCAGACGGAGACACAGCACAAGAGCTGCACCTCCCTAGAGCAGAGAGGCAAAGCTGTGGGCCTAAGCCCTCTTTGCCAGTGTGGCCCCCAGTGCAGGGACATCAGGCTTGCCAGCAGGTCCCAGCCTCACCCAGAGAACGGCTCCCAGTTTTCATCCACCCATGACATCCATGGGAAGCAACAAGGAGCTTTGTCAAATTCATGAAGCTGACAGATGACACAAACCTGGGCAGGAAGTCCAACGTAGTTCACAACGTTATTCGTTTCCTTGGCTGCCATGGCCAAGGGCCACAAGATAAGTGACTTTAAATGCAGAAATGACTCACAGAGGCCACAGGCTGAACTCAAGCATCTGCAGGTCTGGGCTGGCTTTGAAGGATCGGGGAGGATGCGCCCCGCCTCGCTTCTGAGGTTGCTGACATTACTAGAACCTCACTCCTACTCTGCCTCTCATTCCAGCGCTGCCCCCTCCCCACCCAACCCATGCATCTGTCTCTGCGCTCAAGCTCCCTCCTCTCTAAGGACACTGTCGTCGCATTAGGGCACCTTCCTCTGTGTGACGGCGTCTTAGTTCGATCCCTCTGCAAAGGCCCCATTGCCACAAAGGCACAGGTGCAGGGGTCACAGCTTGAACGTGCACTTTGGAGGGATGCTACTTAGCTCCGGACCATAACCAGGAGCTCTAGAGAATCTCGACAGCAAGAGCTGAAGAGCAAATGCGGAGGAGGAGATTAAAAGTGATCGCTGGAACTCACGCGTGCGGGTTCAGAAACACATCCAAACATGGACAGTGAACAGACCTGACGGAAAGCAGCATGCGTGTGTGGACACCGGGCCCTTCAGCTGACCACGGAGCACCTGAGGTGAGCCATGGTGGCCGGGCGCGCCAGCGAACAACGCCCGTGTGACCTGAGCGCAGCCTCCAGGTGCAAGGCCAAGGCCACGGCCACCTTGGCTCCACCCCAGATGGGCAAAGCCAAGGGTCAGATTTAGCTGGAACACCAGGCCCTAGGACAGACACCATGGGCAGCAGAGGGCTCGAAGGGCACTTCTGGGAAATGTTTGAAGCCCAGAGTTCTCGAGAAAGTGGAAGGAACAGACAGTGCTGCGGAGGGGAGGGGAAGTCAAGACTGCAGGAGAACCAGAGACCCTGCTTCTTGCTCAACAGACACACAGCAAGACTTGGACCAATTTCCTGTGACTACAGATCCAGAACAGTGGTGACAGGGATGTGAGGGTGGGTTCGATACACAGCCCAGTTTGGGGACTGTTGAAATACAGCAAGCTTGCCGGGGATTGTGTCAGGAGAGCGCCATGTCCAGGGCCTGGATTATTCTGGATTTCAGGAAAGAATAAAGCTCTGGGAGTGGAGCTGGGGGCCCTTTCTCCTTTGCTCTTGATGCTGCTGTCCCACACTTCCAGACTCTGCACCCAGATGGACAACCTGGGGCCAGACCAAGGGTCCAGAGAGTAGAGGAAGGTGGAGACCAATACTCCAGCCATCCACCGTCAGGCCCCAGGCCGCTGGGAAATTCAGCTGAAATAAGCAGAACACCCAGCCCCACCCTGGGGTCGGGGAAGGGAGACGCTGAGTAGGAAGGGTTGAGGGAGGATGGAGGAGGGGCCCCTGTGGCACGCATTGCCAGACCCTTAAGGGCTCCACAGTGCTGCAGACCGTGAGGGGCTCTGAAGAGATGCACACAGACCTAACTTGCTTTTCTAACCTTCGGTGGGTTTTCCCACATTTCTATTGATGTACAGCAGCTGTGCACCATGGTGGCATCTGGGCTACACACAGTATAAGAAGATAATTTGGCCGACATCCCTCCCCGTTAATCCCCCTTTCCCTCCCCAGTTCCCTCCCCCGGTCCCCTTCCTCTTCTGATCTCCCTTGGATTTTCATGAGACCCACCCTCACCTTTCTTTTCCATTTCCCTCTCTAGTTTCCGCATAAGAGAGAAAACATATGGCCCTTGAGCTTCTGAGTCTGACTTCTTTCGCTTAACATGATGGTCTCATTTTCCTGAAAGTGACTTAGTTCCATTCTTCTTTATGGCCCCACAGAGCTCCCTTGTGTACATACGCCATGTTTTCTTACCCACTCATCCACTGACGGACGCCTAGGCTGTTCCGTAGCTTGGCTGCTGTGACCTGTGCTGCTGCAGACACGGGTGCCTGTCTCACTGTAGAGATGACTTCCGTCGTCGGGATGAGTGCTGAGTGGTGCAGCGGGTCACGGGGTTCTTCCACGCCTCGTCCTTTGGGGGATCTCCCTCCCGATCTCCACAGCGGGGGTACTAATTTACAGTCCCGCCAACGGTGAGAGCGCCCTTTTCCCCACGTCCTCTGCGGTTACAACTGGTTATTGTTTGTACCTTGGCGATGGCCATGCGGGCTGCCGTGAGGTGAAATCTCGGTGTAACTTTGATTTTTGCACTTCCCTAATTGCTAATGATGTTGAACATTTTTTTGTGTATTTATTGGTCGTTTCTATTTCTTCTTTTGAGAAGTGTCTGTTTAGTTCATTTACCCATTTATCAGTTGGATTTTGGGGCTTTTTAAAAGATTTTTATTTATTTTGGAATATTAATCCTCTATCAGAAGAGTAGCTTGAAAAGATTTTCTCCCATTCCGTAAGTTCTCTTTCCATGTTCTTAGTTTCCTGTGCTGTGCAGAAGCTCTTGAATTTGATGCCATCCCATCTATTAACCTTAGCATTATGTCCTCGGCGTGAGGGATTCTGTTGAGAAGGTCTTGGCCTATGTGCTGGCGTACAGGCCCACGTTTTCTTCTGGGAGTTGTATAGTTTCTGGTCTAATTCCGAGGTCTTTGGTCCATTTTGAGTTGACTCTTGTGCAGGGTGAGAGATGAGGGTCGGTCTCATTCTCCCGCGTGTGGATAATCAGTGTCCCCAGCACCGTTTGTTGGAGAGGCTGTCTCTTCTCCGTTACCTATGCATGCTAACTTGGCCCTTGTCTCTCTCTTTTCTGTTCTAGGTAAGATTTGGGTTTGCCAGGTACATTTTTTGCAAGCCATCCAGTCCTAGAGAAAGCAGTCTAAACGTCTGGAGCACAGTAGGACGTCGAGTAGGCGGTGAGGAACCAGAGCCCGGTGTGAGTGACCTCCTGCAGACGGCACTGAAGATGTGTGCTGCACAGGACAGTGGCCGCGGAGCCCTGGGTCCGTGCAGAGCCTCCGGAAGCAACCGGAGGTAAGACGTTCCCTGCCTCGCCCTCTGGCCTCCACGTGCAGATTCACCAGAGGGAGGCGGGCTGGGCCGCCGCCAGGAAGAGGCTGGCCATTCTGAGGCCCTCGCTCTCACATAAGTGGCCTGCAGGGGAACACCCATGACTGACGGCAGGGACCTCCTGTGTCACCCTTCTTTTTCAAACGCCATCTCGTGCTTGTTTTTCTCTTCGTCCTTCTTCACCCCTCCGTCCTGTTTCCTCCCGGGCATCTCTTTCAGGCCTAAGCAACCGCATTTCCATTTCCCAGGAGCAGAGCAGAGCCTCGGGCCTGGGCCAGAGCGTCCACAGCTGGCTGCCACACCAGCTGAGCTGCCACTGAAGCCAAAGCCCTCCTGGAGGACAGCAGAGCTGTCATAGTGGTGTTGCCTTCAGTCAGAGGAGATGGGATCCCCTGATCCTGAGTTCAGGAGAAACACATGGGTCCCTGCCTGGAGCGGTCACTCGACCAGGATGGGTATTCTGGCAGGACGTGCACCCTACGTACTCGTGTCCTTTGCCCTAGTCATCTGGCTCCTGCAAACTGACCTCAGGAGCCTTTCCTGGATAAAGGACACTGATAGGTCTTCCCACACGGCCTGCTGCTGTTCTCATGAGAAATGGCAAGGACCCTGCCTCCTTCCCCTGGACTGTCATCTCAGGTGAGAAGACCAGTAAGTGATCCTTCATTGCTTGACCATTAACATGATGAGAGGGTCGATGCTGGGGCCTGGACTCTGAAGACCTTCAGGGTCACTCACCAGCTGCATGGTCTCCTGGACAATGGAGTCAGTTGCTGGGTGCACCCAGCCCAGTTTCCAGTATCTGCTGCTCTGTCTGCAGCCCCTGGCCTGGGAGTCCTGGGTGCGAAGGTCAGATGCTTGGGCAGCAAGGTGTGGCACATCCCTGGTGGCACAGAGCCTGTGCACCCGTCCTGCACAGGACTGGCTCTGGGTAGCCGCCCTTCCCTCCTGCCCACTGACACCCGGAACCAGGAGGCAGTGCACTTGCTCTGGAAAGGGCCGCGTATTAAATGTTAGACTTCATGGGTTCAAGTGCCCACCTCTGGGGACCCAGCCATGGACAGTTCACAAACGAAGGGGCTATGCCACATTCCCACAAAACTTTATCAGTAGACACAAACAGGGGCCAGGTTTGGATCTAGGTGGTTTTTTGCCAAGCCCCACTGTAAATTTGATCTGAGCGTCCCTCTGAGGAGGACGCCTCCCCTTCCTCCCTCACCGCATGCCCACAGGGCCCCGTGAGTGCCTCTCAGTGGTTCAGGATTTGAGGTGCACATAGGACTGCCCCTAAAGTACATGCCACCCAGTTAACACTGAATTTCAGAGAAGCAATAAATAACTTTAAAATTTAGTTTGTCCCTTATCTAAAAAAGTATTGATTGCTTATATGAAATTCGAATCTAACTGGGCATTCTTTTTTCTAACCTTGCCAACCCTAGGTGTGCATCCCCTGGACTTGGGAGCAGTTGGAAAGCAGAGCGAGCCTGGATGCGGAGGTTCCCAGAGCAGCCCTAGAGCAGCCCTAGAGACCTGCTCTCTCCTGCAGGGCCGATTGCTGATTATCAGAGCCAAACACGGGAAGGAGGAGCGTCGGTGTGGGAGATGGCAGGGCCTGCAGCTCCGGGGACATCATGGGACGGTGTCCTGGGGATGGGAGCCAGGCCAGGCACATGGAGCCAGCAGCCTCGGATGACCCGAACTGGCCCTGCCTGCCCCAGACAGGAGCCAAGGACACGCCGCACAGCCCAGCAGCAGATGCTGAACCGGACCGCAGCCTCATGGAGCAACCACCTCCTTTCCACAACACCCTCCGCCCCTAATCCTGGTATAGGGAGGGGAAAAAGGTGGACATATATCCTGTTTTCTCCATTAGCAGTCCCTATAAATATTTCAGCCTGCTGTATCAGAGGTTGAAGACTTAATGCAATGCCTGATGAATCATCAATGCATTAATGAACAATGCTTAACACATAATGATTCCTTCCTTAAGTTAAAATCTAGCTTTCTAACATTTATAACAATACTGTTGAGTAGGGGCCATTATAACTCTTTCAGTTGGGGAAACTGAGGCAATGGGAAATTAAGCATCACCTACAGCTGACACTCGGTGAGGCAGGTGGGATTGGAATCAAGAAATTCCAGCACCTAAACTGGTCTCAGCACGTCTCTCTCAAAACTGGTCTAGGGTCGAATGTGTTCTCTGATATATGGATGCTGATTCACAAGAAGGGAGGGATGGGGAAGAACAGTTACTTTATTAGGTAGAGGGGAGCGAAGGGAGGGGAAGGCTATGGGGCAGGAAGGATGGTAGAGTGAAGCAGACGTTATTGCCTCGTGTGCATGTGTGCCTGTGGCTGTTGTGATCCTGCAATATGTATGATCGGAAAAATGAGAGCTTACACTCATTTATGTATGATTTATCAAAATGTTTAAATGCATCATGCTGTCATGTACAGATAATTAGAAAAAATAAAATTAAGAAAATAAAACCCACTGGTCTAAGCCCATGATGTCCTCTTCCTCAGAGTGTTTCAACGCTATATTTCATTTGTTTTCATTATAGAAAATTTGGGGGAGTGTGAAAAAAGGGGGGAACTACCACCAAGTGTAATAATTTGTACTTTGTGGCACATTATTGCTCTCCAGAGTGTTTCCTTTGCCCAGGTACACGTGTGTACACATGTGCATATGCACTGAAAGCTCTAGTTAACTGTATTTATCCAGCAACATCGAAGCCCCTCCTTTCACTTTTGAGGAGGTGCACTCGTTGCCCAGGTTACTCTGAAGGATGCTGCTCTCGTTAGAGTCACGGCACTCTGAATGCATCCAGGCTGCCAGGATGGTGCCCAGGACTTGGTCAAGGTTCAGAAATGCTAACGAGACACAGCAGCATTCAGCCCGTGCTGGAGACTCGGTGAACTGGAAAGTCACACCTCGCCACCATGGGCCTCGCTATCTCTGCCCCTCTGAGATTCCGCCAGCTCTGAGGAGCCCCTCCAAGCAGAGTGGGAGGGAGAGCAGAGCAGGCTTCCCAGGGCAGTAATGGCCAGGCCTGCCAGGTCATCTGGTGGAGATGCCCTCTGACCCCTTGTCAAGGTGCCCCTGCACCCGGCTCGGCCTCCTCAAGGGGAGTGTGCTGGCGCCCAGTGTCCTAGGCCAGCTACCCCTGCCCTGTCCTGGGCTGCTTCCCCTCTGACCTGAGTACTTCTCAGAACAGGCTGACTTTAGCTGGCCTGTCAGTGGACAGAACTGCACGTCCTCTGGCTCCAGGGTGGATAGGTCTCCAGGGCAGTGATGCAGAAAGGAAAGTCACACGGTCACTATTCTTTGGCAAACACCCTCTGTGCTCAAAAGTCACTCAAATCTGTACTTGTCTGGCCTCATCTCAGTGCCCGTGGAGCAAGCCCCAAGGGGACAGCCACAGCTGGCACTGTGCAGACACCAGGGTCCCTTCCAAGTGCCTGTCACCTTCAGTACTGGATTCACCTCCACCAAAGACGAGAGCAACCGACCAGGTAGATGGGTGGGTGGGAGAGGAAAGCAAAGGGCGGAAGCCACAGCTCAGGGAGGAGAAGCTGTGGAGAGGAAGTGCTGTCCAGACCACTAGGTGCAGGGCAGAAAGGTAGGCAGGACTGGTAGGGACCAAGGGCCGTGGGCCTCGGCTGTCCGTGCGCTGGCTCGCCACACGGCACTGGGCACGCTCTGCTGGAGAGGCCCTTTCACCGCACGGCACAGACGTCCTTCTCTGTGCCCACTTCTGTCCCACGTTCTCAATACCCTGCCTGTTCTTCACCCCGATTTTCAGCATGAACACTCCTAGCTGGGGGCTGAGAAGACAGCTCTCCCCGCTGGAACCTCTGGCTGGCAGCCGTCTGTCCAGCCAGAAGCCACACCCCTGAGACTGACCCGTTTCCACCCAGCCTCACCTCCACATGTTCCCACAGCTCTGGGCACTCGGAGCAGGGCAGCCACCTGCTCCCCAGAAGTCCAGCCCTGGGGGTAAGTCCCCTCCCAATGGCAGGTGGGAACTCGGGTGCAGCCCAAGCCGATCTTCTCCCTCCCCTCCCTAGGGGCAGCCGCAAGCCTCCCTGGGGCCCAGCACACTCACCCAGATAAAACCCTAACAGCCCTCGCCGCAGACCTCACCCGAGGCCTCTGAACAGAGATGCCGCCACACCGCCACCTGCCTCCTGCGCGACGTGTTTGCCGAAGCCCAGCATCTACTTCTCTGATGGGCCCAGAAGGAGCCGTGGGGATGAACAAGTGTGGGGCAGAGAAGCTGCTGGGCCGCCTGACGTGCTGACTGCACAATAAATCTCCATACTGTTTATTTCATAGATGGAGCCTGGAACAAATCGCAATATTTAATGCACAATTATGGCTTCCATAAATTGTTCCCAGATGGCTCCGAAAAACAGCCTTAAGTGGAAACAAGAATTGATCAGATTTAATGAATGTTTGTCTCCTTTGCCTTGTTTCTTTCATAAATTCTAATTGAATCTGTGGTTCAAGACGTTGCGTCAGCTGCAGGGCTGAGAGTGCATGGCCGGGTGCCACCCGAGCACAGACCGCATTGAAACACGCGTGTTGATTCCTAAATGCATACGTCAGGAGCACGTGGACATAGCGGTGTGCAAACTTTAGCAGGTCTGAACCTGAGCTCAGGTGGGCGCTCGTGGGCACTGGGTTTGTGCCACTGGTGGTGTTGATGCAGGGCCTGTCTCGGTTGTCCTGCCCTGGCTCGCCTGGTCTGCTGGGTCCTGTCGTGTTTTCCAGCACCTACAGGACAGACACGACAGCCACACTAGCTTTGAATGGCAAGCAGAGCCGTAGAAAGAGCAGGCGTGGGGGTCCTGGGGAAGTCGGCGTGCTGGTCTGTTGCTCTTGGACATGTTCCTCGCCCTCTTGGAACTGGAAGCTCCTCCTTTGCTGAGTGGAGGTGCAAATGCTCCCTCGGGAAGCCCACAGGACCTAGAGCCTGGGTGTGAGATGGTCCACATGGAGCCAGCACCCCCGAGGCCAGCGCCCATGACATGCCCCACCCAGCCTCACCCACTCCCCAGGGACAAAGCGCCTGGGAAAGGCCAGGTACTTAGTCCATCTTCTGCTGCTGATCACAGCGCCACAGGGCGGGTAAGCTACAAAGATGAGGTTGAGGTTGACCTTGACTCAGGCCCTAGCCACGGTCAAGGCGCTGCATCTGGCCATGGCTTTCTGGCTGGCAGAAGTCCCCAAGGTGGTTAAAGGGCATCACATTTGAGAGGGTGCACAAGTGGCCTAGCCCAGGGCCCTTACAGCAGAGCTGCTCACGGGTAAGCAGTAGCCCAGTAGTCCGTTAGGCCATCAGTCTCACGAAGGGTCCCGCTGTTCCTGAGGGCAGAGCCCTAGCCACTCTGAATGTCCCACCTGGCCCCACCACCTGCTATCTCCTAGGGGGTCACATGTCAGGAGGAGTGCAGAGGGACAGAACTGTGTCCAAGCCATAATGGCCATAATGCCACAGAGGCCAGGAACCATGTCCTTTCTGTCCTTCACAATGAGCAGCCTCTGCTCTGCTGGCGAGAAGGAGCCCACAGTCCTGGGCAGTGCGGTGGTCACTGGCTGCCCACTCCCTGCTGGGTCTCCCCAGTGAGAACCAGTGCCATGCTCAGCATCAGTGCCTGGCACCAGGAGTGCAGAGAGGGACCCGGCTGTTCTTCAGCCCCCAGGGTTCTCCAGGCTCATCCCACAGTCACTCAAGCCACCAAGGAGCGCAGCAAACATAGCAGGTGTGTCCTCCCTTCCCTGCTTGACTCCAGCCCACCCTCTTGCTGGGTCAAGTGGCCTCTCTCTGCACAACCTGCACCTCGCTTCCCCCACCAAGGTGCCAGATTTGACCACCGTTCAAGCAGGTGCTCAGCCAGGGGAGGGTTCCAGTGCTGAGACAGCTTCTCTGCCTGTCCCCTGCTTCTGCAGGACTCCACAGTGAGCCCCCAAATCTCAGACCTGAGCAGTATCTGAAAGAAGGAGGGAGGAAAGGGCCAAGTTGGCCAGCCGTTTAGTGATGTCAGCGACCACAGAAATGCTGTGGTCCCTGCTGCTGCATGACTTCCCTCGCCCAGGAGCACCAGCCAGCGCGGCAAAGGCTGGGCATGCGCACAGGCTCTCTTATTTCCTGGAGGAGGTACTATTACGGTCATTCCCATTTTATGGATGATGAGATTAAGGTTAAAAGAGGTCACTTGATGCAGGCAAGGTGACTACTTAGCAGGTAGTAGAGGTGGTCAGTTGGGAACCCTGGCATCCAGTCACCTAGAGTGTGGTTCTCAACTAATGGAATCTGCATCTCCTGGGAGCTTGTTAGGATGCGGAGTCTGGGGTCCGTCCAGGCCCACAACATCAGAATCTGCTGCTGAACAAGACCCCAGGTGATGTGCATGCACAACAAAGAGGGAGACGCTTTCCCAAGAGTGGGACTCCAGAACGCACCCCGGTCACCCACGGGGAGCTTCCTCTTGCATATGCCCACTTACCAACAGGCTTCCTCCTTCCATCATCCATTCCCCCTCATGAGCACTGAAAACCCAATGTCTGGAAGACACTCTGAGAGGTTCTGGGGATGCAAAACAACGTGAAGATTATCTTTGGCCTAAAATCCATGCCATTCAAAGTGTGGACAACAATAGAAATACTCTCAGCTAATGTAATTTACCAAAAAGAAACAGTAATGACATCGTTAGGGTCATTGCCATCTGACTTAAACTCCAAGAGAACCGCCATATTGCCGCCGCGCCATATTGCCACACCATGATTTACAGCAGACCTACGGAAGCACCAGTCACAGGGGCTGGAAATTTAAAACACACTTCATGTGAGATCTGGGAAGTGATGGAGCGTTGTGAAGAATAAGGAAGAGAAAGAGAAGGAGGAAGACAGGAAGAGGAGGAGAAAGTGCAACCTGAGAAACCGAAAAAGAAGACAGACAGACAAAGTCAGAGCAGCCATCTGGAGAGCCCAATCGCGGAGACCAGGTGAGGCCCAGGTAGTAGGTACCTGTGACTACACAGAGCAAAACACACGTGCACCAGCCCAAACAGATACAAAGAAACACCTGAGTGAGCACTAAGCCCTTCCTTCCAGTGGAGGTCCAGTGAGCACACACAGAGGAATGGAAAGCAGGCCTGGAAACACGGCCACGGCCCAACGCACAGCATCATGGCTGCTGGCAAGAACCTTGGTGGGTGCTGAGGACCATGGGCAACAAGGCTAATGAGAAAGTGGACATTTGAACAGTATTATCTCCCCAAGAGATGATGTTTAAATACAAAGGAAAGACAGTAACAGTGGAAAACACTGGCAGAGGCCACCCTTAGCCAGGGAGCCAGGGTTAACCTCAGCAGGGAAGGAGGCCCCACTTAGCACGCTGCAGACACAATGGCACGTTTGTGAGATTCTGCCAAAACACTTCATCTTCACCTAATGAAAAAACAGGGAACCCAAAACTGGGGCACATTCTGTTAAAAACACAAAAAGCAAGCCAGTACTCTGAAAATAGCATTGATGTTGTGAAAGACAAAGACTAAAGAACGGGCCCCAATGGAGAGGAGGAAGGAAGCCAGGCTAAAGACCACAAGAGAGCTCCTGTAGCAGGAAAGGACCTCTGGGGACAAAGGGTGGAATCTGAGCAAGGTCTGTGTGTTGGCCATATAAACAGTGAGTTCTCGGTTCAGATCACTGCAGAACAATGATCCCAACATTTGGGGACTTGGGGAAAGCAATTCAGAAAGTCTGAGTAGTATTTTTGCCAGTACCGTTTGTAGGTCTAAAATTATTGAAAGTAAGCGTTTAAGGAGAACGTGCTTCGGGTGAACAGACCCCAGAGCTGCCAAAGTGAACAGCTCTGTGGGCCTCCTGTGAGCATCAGGCACGTCAGCAGGCTGGGGAACTGTGCCAGGAGCTCTTATGGAATTGTTGGAAATTAATTTGAATTATGCCATTAAACAGATGTGCTCCGTGGGGCATGGACAACTTTTTATGTCGTAAATGTCTAACCTGCTGCCGCATCAGATGGCATCAAATTAATTACGCACAGTTATCAACGGATGTGACATAACAAGCCATGGCACGTCCATACATCACTGCGAGTCACGGCGGAGGCGCTGCCAGGTTGGGGAGGGGCGCTGCTCACCGCCCTGGATCAGACCCAACTTGACGGGGCAGCTGACGACTCCACCACATGCCCAGACCACGATCCCTGTGCTCGAAAACTTGAACATGATTACATCCAAACAGAAGAGACCTGTGCCTAAAATCATGGGAACTGGTTAATGAAATCTGATGATTCACACTGGGAAGACCCCAGGTGTGTGCGGTGTGCTTCCTTCATACTGAATCCACTTGAACCGAGTGCTCTGTATTGAAGTGATTGTGAATGTGCGCGTGTTCTGTTCAAGCCATAAAGGAACAAGACTCGTGTAAATGAACGTCGGGACAAGTGATCTAGAGAGAGAAAGAGATGCTGAGGAAAATATACTTACCATTAAAGTTTAGAGCCCAGAGGTGGCACAGTATGCTTTCTAAAAACCTAGAAGAGCAACAAAACCGATACTAAGATTTGTTCTGTTACCATAACAGTCACTCTCTCAAAGCTGTTTCTTCCTTGATTTATGGGGCACTGTGGGTCACTCTTGCCCTGAGTTTTGTCCTATCAGGAAGCCTAACACAATTTTAAGCCAGGTTCAAGCTTTCCAAAGGCCAGTGTCCTCTCCACAGCCAAATCCTAGGAGAGGTAGATGTAGGTCTCAAGGAATATTTGTCGCATGAATAAAACAGGATAGTTGAGAAAAATCAGACTCATCTTTGCTGTCGGAATAGGGTTAATACAGAGGACACTGACATAAAACCAACCCATGAAAAACATAAACCCTTCCACCCAAAGCCGGACGTGAGCCCTGACACGGAGACGGTGGAAATGCCCACCGCGGATGCCAGTTGGCACGTGGCCGCCCTCCTTCTCCGCCTGCCCAGCCCCTCGTCCTGCCTTTTCCTCCTTCCTTCCTGCTTCCTTTCTTTGGTCCTGTGGATTGGCAGCCGTGGTCCTGCTGGTCTCCACTGACCTGTGCATCCCTGGCTGACGAAGCCACCGCAGGAGCCTCTGCAGGTAAGCGAGGACTTCAAGGTTTGCTGGTGGAACATGCAGCTCCCGGGAGACATGTGGCCTTCACTAATCCACGCCACCCTGCAAGTCCACTCAGACCCAGCCAGTGCCTCCCAGGAGCACCTGACAAACTGGCCTGCTGCAGAAAAGGTCCCAGCCCCCAGCTCCCCACGGGGTCTGGTGCGCAGGCGCAAGCCTGCCTGGAGCTGGGTTCAGAGTGGGTGAGAGCTGCAGATGCTGGCGGGCTGGAGAGCGCTGTCACCCCGGCTCCCAGGCCCAGGAGCAGGGAACAGGAGCACAGAGGAGCCCAGAGGGCTTTGCAGCTCATACTACCACCAGCAAGGAGCTCGGAACTCGGAATGTGCACTGGGAAGTCTGGATTCTCCAAGCACGTGTGTTCAGGGCTCGCATTTTACCCTGTGGGACGAGAAAATTTGCACATCTGCTTTACCGGGAGGGTCCTGTGTGTGCACAGGCGCCCTGGGGTGCTCCAGAGGCCTGAGCATCCTGGCTTGGGGTGCCCCACTCTCGGGCAGGGCGTAACTACAATCAGACGTCTACACGCAGCTTGGCCCTCAGGCAGAACTTCCAGAAACACGGGGTTCAAGAGCAGGGTCCAGGGCATGGGGGGATGCCCTCAGGCTCCAGTCTCCGGTCTGCAGAAACTCCTCCTTTCCAGCCTGTGGATGGCAGCCTTTCTATTTTCCAGTGAAGGTGCAGGATTCCCTGCTGCCGCCTTTCCTCCCAGGGCAGGGAGGAGTTAAACCCTGCGGAGTCACGCCCACCTTGCGGGAGAAGCCCCAGCCGTATTTTTAAGCCCTAATTAAAGCATGTCAGGATCAGCCAGACTCGGAGCCTGCAGTTACATTCTCTAATAGGACAGCACCGCTGGCGGGATGATAAATGATTTTATCAGCATTATCAAGTTACACGGAAAGAATGCGGCGGGAGGGGGCTTTAATACGCTGCCCGAGGAGGCGGCCCCGTCCTGCGGGGAGTCTGGGCTCTCTAGGTTTCAATCCATTTTCAATTACCCTAAAAAATGACAAGACTAAGGGCACTGGCTAAGGGCTGACCTTCTTCCTATTAATTCAGGTCCAGCAGCCGCACATTCTGATCCTTCTATCTCCAAGGGCAGGCTGAGCTGGAGAGCCCCAGAGCCCTGCTCAGCACTTCAAGATAACACAGGCACAGGTTCAAGCAGCACAAAGGAACTCCATCTATCTCAAAGAAGCAACTAATTGTGGAGGCAGCGTTTTGTGCGGCGGAAGTGAACACTGCCTACTTAAAGGACAAACCCTAGCCATGTGACTTAGCTGTGCAAATTCCTTTGCCTCCGTGACTCAGTCTCCTTATCTGTGAAATGGGGATACGATCCTGTGTACCATGTATGACGCTTGCAAGCATTAAATAAAACAATGCCTGCCAAACACGTCACATGATACCTGGTGTTACAGAGAGTGTCGTAATTTTGAGCCAGCATGGTTTTCATTGGTGAGGACTGGGACTCAGCAGGTACAGAGCCTGGGTTCCCATCCCCAGGTTCTCTCCAGAGAGCAACTGGGTAAAGCACTCTCCTGCAGCTAGATTCTCCTGGGAGATGACTCCAGAACGTGGAGGGAAGGAGGGAAGAGAGAGAGGAGGAAGGGAAGCAACGCAGGGTCTGTCCTTAAGATGCCCACTGTCTTCCTCCACTTTCTGTCACTATTACAGAATGCATGACACAGGGAAATTTATAAAGCAAAGAGGCTTCCTTCTCTCATGGTTCCTGAGGCAGGGAGTCCAATGGCATGGCACCAGCCAGCACCTCTGTTTCTTCCACTCGCGTTGGAGAGCAGAACACGAGTTCTGCAGGTTGTCCCCTTTGTTCCCTCCCTGCTGAGGACAGCAGGGGACAACCTGCTTTATAACATCTGCTCTCAGCAGGACTAACCTAGTCCCACAAGGACCACAGTGATCAGTTCATGAGGTGGACTCTGGGGCCCTCACCACCCCAAGGAAAATGGAGACCGGATCCTTCCTGGAGCCATCTGAAAGACACACAGGATGCCTCCCAGAATCGTCCTCCAGGGGTCCAGCTGAAGTTTCATCCTTTGATCCTTTCCTACCCCCATGTCTGCATTACCAGGTGGAGGGCAGGCCCTGGGCCAGGTCTGCCCACGGGGGAAGCCGAAGGCTGGGAATGGGACGGTCCCTGTGCTGGGGAGCAATGGGGACCGTCTGTCGCCCTTGCTGGAGTGGGGAGACTGAGGCAGAGTGCAGGCTAAGCAGCAGGACAGCAGTGTCCAGCAGGCGAGGTCCTCCCGGGAGACACAGGGGCCGGGATGCTACAGGTGTGGCGAGGAGGACGTCACTTGTAGGCGTGCTCAAGTCAAGGTGCTGGCGAGGTGGCCACGGGGAAACCGGTCCTCAGCAGCCAGAGCCTTCGAGGTAAGGGTGCTGCGGTAGCTGCCGGAGCATCCCAGCTTCCTGACCCTGCTGCCTCCTCCGTCAGCTGTGCCCTGCCTGCAACCCCGAGAGCGCCATCCCACCCACTCTGAGACAGCCACCCTGCAGACCCGGGCGACGCCCGATAGTGGTCTGGGGGTGGCTTCTACAGTTATGACTTGAAGCGTTGTCATGTTCCAGAAGTCTATGATACTTGAGCCAAAAAACTAAACGGTGAGGGAGAGAGAGAGCGCTCGACAGCTCATTACCGGCGACGTTACTCCTCCCTGCATCACTAAACACGGCCCTGACAAGCGCATGGATACAAGGTGAAAATTCAATCAAAGCAGCGTTTTCAGAAGTCCAATATCTTAGCCATGATTAGCTAATAAAATCCCAGGGGTCTCATAGTATTAGTTTTCTGAGTTTTAATTTCCATTTTTACTGCAATTCATCTTTGTCTGAGTCCAGATCCATTTCTTTCCAGCTCTGGGCACTAGTTAATTTGAATAAATGAGACAAGCACGGCGGACAGGTGAATATCCATCATATTTCCACCTCTCCAGGGAACCGACACCACCACGGCACCCGTGGGCCCTCCCCGCACAGGCGGTCCCTGCCTGAACACTCCGCTGTGCTGGCATCTGAGAGGGCGGGCGAGGGCAGTGGAGACAGCGAATTGCCCAACAATTAAGGGTTTGGTCGGTCTGGCTCCATGGCGCCTGGTTCCCTGGAAGTTTCTGTGACGGATTAAGTGTTTACGGCTTCCCTCTGCCATCCCAACTTCTTCTTCCTTCAAGCCTGCTGTTAAGCTGTCAGCGTAAACAAAGGCTCTGCCTTGGGTTGCCCTCGACGTCCATCAGTCTCAGAAAAGCAGACGGCTATTGTCGCTGTTGGCTAAACTCCCATCTGAAGGCAATGTTGTTGTTGTTGGTTGTTGTTTCCTCTGTGTGGTCCTCATCTGACTGAAAATAACTTTCCAAAAGCAATTAACTTTCCATGCGAAATGAAGCAAGCCAATTCCTCCTTCCATCCTCTCCCGAAAGATACTTCTTGCCTGGAATAACCAGTGTTTCCACTAACTGATGCAACACAGGGGATCTTGTTCTAGAAGATTCCATGATTGACTTAAGAACTCAGGATCTCCTCCCAGATCCATTCCCGCAGTCCCCAGGAAGCCCTTCAGAGCTGTCAGGAGTCGTCTTCAGATCTTGGATCGCAGCCACGGCTCTAACTGCAGGGTCTGCTTTGCCTCCTCGTTCAGCCATTATTTTTGAGAGTTCTTTGCTTTGCCCCAACAGCAAACCACAGCCACACATAAATGCACACACAGCTTGCTTCCTTGGAATGCTTGCAAGGAATCCCTGTGAGGGCCACACACAGCACACGTCAGAGTCAGAGGACGTAAGAGAGAGGAGCAGACCCTGCGCCCAACTCCAGACCTCAGTTCCTGAAGACTCACCTGCCAGGCTCAGGAGCCGCCACCCTACGGCTGACGAGCACCCAAGTTGTGGCTAGCAAGAACTGAATTTTTAAAAACAACGCAAGAACAAAGACTAAAACATTTCACTATTAATTTACATAGGATGCACTTGGCAATAATAGTATTTTGGATATATTGAGTTTAATAAAATATATTATTAAAATTAAGTATACCTTATTTTAAAATGTGGGTTCTAGAAATTCTTAGTTTTCATGAGTGTCTCGTGTTGAATTTCTGTTGGGCAGCACTGTTCCGGACTTTCCTGAGAGTGTCGCTGATCCCATCTTTAGACCCCAGATGTCTCTGGGAGTCAATTAAGAGTGGTCCCCAGAGAGTGGCCCACTCCCTGGGGCAGAGGAAAGTGGTCTGTACCTGGAAGCCAGGTGGGGCTTACAGCTCCCTGTGGCCCTGCTTGCTCAGTCACACCTGCCCAGGTGAGAGCGCAGACTGCCACACCTTTGCAGCGTATGTGTGCGTGTGCGTGTGTGTTCATGTGCATGTGTGCACACACGCCCGTGTGCATGTTCCGTGAGGAACACGCCATTCAGTCTGCCTGCCCTCCTGGTGGAGAAGCGAGATGTCTGGTGTTTCCTGAGGACTCTCTCTGTGACTAACAGTCACCATTGTGTGGTGCCTAAACCCACAGACATATTCTCTCCTACATCTGAGGCCAGAAGTGCAGATGGAGGGGAGAGGAAGGCTGTCTCCTCCGGGGGCCTGGGGAGCGGTCTCTCTGGCCAGCCTCTGGTGGCTCCAGCTCACCCCTGCCTTCATGACCCCATGGCCTCTTCTGTTGCAGCGTGGCCTTCAGCCGTGTTCTGTTTTCTGTTCTTCTTTCTTCGTGGTTGTTTTTTGAGGTACTACGGATTGAACCTGGGGGACTCGACCACTAAGCTATATCCCTAGCCCTGTAAAGGTTTTATTTTGAGACAGGTCTCGCTGAGTTGCCAAGGCTGGCCTCAAACGAGCTATCCTTCTGCCTGAGCCTCTCAGGTGGCTGGGCTTGCAGGTGCGTGCCACCAAGCCAGGTGCGCTAGTCAGCATCTCATGGCTGTGACCAAGACCCTGATAAGAGTAACTCAGAGGAGGAGAAGTTCATCGTGGGCTCTCATTTCGAGGCCTCAGTCATGGTCAGCACAGCCGTCACTCTGCTCCCAGCCGAGGCAGAGCATCATGTAGTTCACGGAAAAGAGGTCCTCACTGATGGCCGCTGGGAGCAGAGAGCGCCAGGGTACTTCTCAAGATGCCCTTCCCCAGGCACCGCCCGGGACGCGCCTCCTCCAGCCACAGCCACCCCCAGTCACCACGCAGCACGGCGGTCCTTTCGCATCGCCAACCCATCGCGTGGACTCACCCCCTGCCGAGGCCGCCTCTCACCGCCAGCTGTGCCTGCTCTCCGTATGCCCGCGTGGACACCTGGCCTCTTTGTAGGATAAGTCATTTCCAAACCATAAGAGCTGCGCAGCCCCTGCTTCCTTCTCGTAAGAACCCTAGTCACTGGACGTAGGACCCTGATCCCCGACTGGATGACATCTCTTGCCACATAAACGTTTACAGGTTCCAGGGACTAGGAGGTGGAAGACAAACTCAGAGCTGGTGTGGAGGGTGAGGCGAGCAGCTGCTCAGGGACCCCTGTGTTTCTGCTCTGCATCCCAGGAGTCGGGTGCACAACCTCTCACCGGGAATGATTTGCAAATGCATCTTACCTTTTCCTAGACTCTTACTTGTTTTAAGGAAATATCTGACAATTCCTCATTCCAAGAATTTGGCAATAAAGTGTGTTAAACCAAAATTAATCTAATGAGGAAATGAAATGGTATGCATGTTGATAGTCCAAACTTTCTAGACCACTCCCTTAGGAACGATCCAGAATGCCGCCCAGGCCATCTGAGAGCTAGTTATTGTCAACCTCCTCGTTCAGACCCTGCACTGTGCCCAGAGTGCAGGCGGCAGAACATGGGCATGACGATGACCTGGTCACCTGGTGGTGGCCCTGCTCCCAGCCTCTCCTCAGGCCAGAGCACAGCTCCATCTCCACCCACCTGCCCTGGGGGTGCTGAGTAAAAGAAAGTTCGAGAACCACTCCTGGCCTTCTCTTGATATCCATCATCATGGGATGCTGGGCCATGGGTCAGCTCAGGGGGACAGGGACAGTCATTGTTTCTGCAAGTGCAAGACATCTGACCAATCACAGAGTCAGGATTTTGCAGCCTTTCCTTCACCTTCTGCTGCTGGTCTGTCTGCAGCATCCAACACGGGCTTATCTTCCCATTCACCAGAGAAAGAGCAGGTTCCCCAGGCTGAAATTGGGCCAGTCACCCAATTACCGAGGTTGACAATGAGTTTGGCTTTCATCCATGGTAAGTGATAGTGATTTTCAATGTTAAGTAGTGATATGAAGTTTCTTTTTTAACTGAAGGTATTATGAAGAAAAATTTCAACTTAAAGGAAAACTTAGGGAAATAATATTGTAAAGAATAGGAGAACTGGTTATTGATGTCATATTCAGAAAACATAGACCGTGGTGGTTGATTTTAAATTCCAACCAGACTAGGTTCAAGGATACACAGACAGCTGATAAAGTGTTAATTTCAGGTATGCTTGTGAAAGTGCTTCAGGAGGAACGTGGCATTTGACTTCTGACTCCAGAACTTTCACCAGCCTTTGGCTTTAGATTGAGAGTCAGACCATTGAACCTGGGTTCTCGGACCTCCAACTGGACTGAGCTATGCTGCCTGCTCCCCTGGTCCTGCTTATAGCCAGCCTGTTGTGGGGCTCCCGTCCCCTTATGAGCAGTCCCCATGAAGCATCCCATCCTGGTGGATAGCTGTGTGTGTCTGACCAACTGCTTCTGTTTCTCTACAGGATTGGGGCGTCTGTGTATGTATACAGAGAGAGAGATTGAGTATGAGGAATTGACTCCGGCAATTACAGGGGCCAGGAAGGCCCAGACCCGAACTGAGCAAGCTGAAGACCCAGCCTATGTACAGCTCCAGTCTAGCAGAGCCGATGTCTCAGTCTGAGTCCTAAGTCAGGAAAAGACCCTCCCAGCTCAGGCAGTCAGGCAGGCGAGCTTCCTTCTTAGCCTTGTGTTCTGTTCAGGTCATCAGTTGATTAGAGGAGCCCACATTAGTGAGAGCAATCCTCTTACTCCATCTACGGACTCAAATGCCAGCCTCATCAAGAAATACCTTCACAGATGTACCCAGTGTTTTCCCAAATCTCCATGGCCCAGTTAAGTTAGCACACCAAATTAACCATCACACCAAACGTGACCAGTTAGGAGTAAGTGCAGCAGTGTGCATGTGTGTGCGTGTGTGTGTGCTCGTGTGCTTGTGTGCAGGCAGAGAGCAGCTCCTTGGCCCCAGGGCTGGCTCCAGCACCAGCGGCGCATTTCCAGGTTGACCAGATGGTCAGACTAGAGTGTTCATGGACTCTGTCCAGCACAGCCTGGTTTAAGAGGGCAAGTAGCACCATTCTCCTTACCCATAAATGTCACCCACCATTTACTCCTATTAAGCATGTGGGCCCAACCGGCCAAACTTCCTACTGAGGCTCTGCATTTCTGATTCACGCCCAATTCAATTGGGGAACTGGCTCCACAAAAGAAATCTGGCACATTGCATTTCAAATGTGATGTGGGACTTAATTGTCATTATAACCCCCTCTCTCCGTAGAGATCATTTGCTTTGAACTAAAGTGTGGAAATAGAGCATGACTGCTAAAAAGGACACCATTGTGGGAAGCAAGGGTAAACCTAACGTCGAAAATAAATAGCTTGAGGTAAAAACATAAAATAACCAAGGGCTTTTTGTGATGTGACTATATTCCCATTAAATCTGAATACCACTTAAACTTCTTCCTAATATTGTATCATTCAATTGTGAGCTATTCGCCCAGTGATTCCTATAAGCCAAGGAGAGCAAGCCTGACCCTGAGCACTAGGGCTGCTAGGTGAGAAGTAGAATCTTCTAAGGACACAAGGCTGACCCCCCATTGGCCATCCTCACCCTCTGTGGCTCCCCTGCTGCTCGGGCAAGACAGGAACTCCCTCGTCCAGTCTCCCTTGCCCTCTTCCTCTGATGCTACCCTTGGTGGCCTGCCCAGTGAAGCTCACTTCCCATCTCCTTAAGAGGCTGCCACATATGGCCTGCCAGTGGCCCAGCCACATTGTCCAATTTCTCCAGCACTGGGATTGTTGACACTTCTCTCTAAAGGACAAGACAGTACACATTTTAGGCTCAGTGGCCCACAAAATCTCTGTCATGACTCTTCAACTTGGCTGTTATAGCACAAAAGTGTTTACAGATACTAAGTAACCAAAGTGTTGTGCCTCTGCCTGAATAAAACTTTATTTACAAAAGCAGACACTGGGCTAGATGTGGCATCCAGGCCAGCTTGTTGACCCTGCTGTGCTGACCCCAGACCCTGTGACTCTCCTCCTGCCCTGCTTTCTGCCTGCCTGGATGACTCCTGCTCTTCTGCTGGGATCCAGTAAATATTCCTTTCCCAGGGAACTCCTTCCTGACTTTTCAGAATAGATACTGTCTCTTGGAGCAGTTATCATAGCATAATTAAAGTGTGTGTGTGTGTGTGTGTGTGAATTCAATATCTGCCTCTATAGGGGTAGTCATGAGGGCCAAACTGATTTGTTCACCACTGTATTCTCAGCATGGCACCTGGTGGAGGCTCAATTAATATCTGTCCATCAAATTAATAAGTAAATAAATCATTGAATTAAAGAATGACTGGAAACATAAAAGCTAGCAAAATTTCGCATCTTTGATCTTACAAGCCTAATAAACAGAGGCATGAGTAGATTCTTCCTTTTCTCCTTCTCGGTTCCCCTCCTCTGCAAGGCAACTGGATTGCTGCAATGAGCTCTGTTTTCTTTTCCTTTGACATGATCTCCCTGGGGAGCTGTGAGCAGCTCTCTCCAAGATTGCCTTCCACTCGCGAGCTCCAAGACAGGGGCGAGTGACTGAGCTCAGACCTTCTTTTTGCTCATCTGTAGAAGTGATAACTGCCCTCACCTCCCAGGGCAGTTATGAGGGCTAACTGGGTGATTCGTCACTATTTCCTTCTACATGGAAAATCTGCAGCAAGCACCAGAAAGCATGTGATAAGAAGCAAAGAGCCCAGAGAGTCACTAATTCCTCCTGATGACAAAAGGGGGTCAATAAACACATGTTTTCTCTGAAAAAAATTATAAACATCCATTTTTTCCTTCCTTCTAGCAATGTCAGATCCAGTCAAAATGCTTGTCTGGAAATATGTTGGCAGCATTTGATTAAAATACGTTTTCAATATCCATCAGAGCAGCATTTGTAATCAAGAAGAATTAGAAACAATCCAAATTCAAAATTAGGGACAGGGTAAATAGATTGTGATGCACACAACCACTGAATACTTTGTAAAATATCTTAAAGCCAGGAAAATGCCTGTGTTACAACATTATACGACCAAACAGATTGAAAATTGCCTAGACAGGGATTTCACTTACATAAGAAAAATGTATTTTAAAATACAGATTATAATAAGGCAAAATATTAACAATGTCTTCCCCTGGGTGTGCTTGTGTAGACATGTATGCATGGTGTATATGTGTATGGGTGTGCCTGCTCACATTTCTGTATTGTCATAATTTTCTACCCTAAGCAAACATGATATTGGTGCTCATGGGAGAGGAAGCTTGTTTGACTACCATCTATGACTCTCAGGCAGAGATCATGCAGCAAACACTGTCCCAGCCTTGGAAGACCACCTCGGACTTCAAAGGGTTGACAACACTGTTGTGAGTCCTCCTGCCTGACTTCATGCGGCTGAATGACCAAGTCAGGATTGTTACCACTATAGCCACCAGCATGTTTGGGCCTGGACCTTGGTGCGCAGCCTTCTGTCTGGTTTACCTGAGCTCAGCACAAGCCCTAAGAAAGCCTCTTTCAGATGACCTTATTTTGCCTTTTCATGATTTCTATCTTAAGTAGAGCAAGTTGAGTGACTGCATTAAACTTGTAATACCAAGGGGAGCTGATACCAAGAGCCACCAGAAGCCAGGCTGATAGCACCAAGAGCTCTTAACCACAACTGTCCTCTCTGTACCCAGACAGTGAACCATGGACAGCTGCCAGGAGCTACAGAAAAAGGTTCTAGGAGAGCTGCTAGCTCTGCTGTGAGAGGAGCCGCTAGCTCTGCTGTGAGGAGAGCCATTAGGTCCACTGCTAGATGAGTGATGGGGAGAGCTTCCGGCGCTCCAGGCTCAGAGCTGCCATGGCTAGGGTAGACATACTTTGCCTGTTTGCGATTTCTATCCTAACTGAGCAAAAAAATCTCAAGTGATTGTCAATAACTGCAAAGGCAGCCAGAAAACAGTTGCCCCTCTAAGAGCACAGCCAAGCCATTTTAGCTCTAGCACAAGACGGACTCGCCATCCCATTAAAGCCCCAGAACCTGGCTTGGAGGCCAGTACTACTATTGTCCCCATCTTACTGGAGAGGAAAGTGGAGATCAAAAGGTGCAGTGAATTGCTGAAGGTCTCACAACCAAGGGCTGAATCTAGGTTCAGTCCGTTCTAACTTCTCAACCACCAAGCCAAGAACCACAGCTCCCTCCTGGACCCTATTCCAAAGTTCCTTTGCTGGATGTCTGTGTTCCAACGTTCTCAGCTACCTGATGCGTTTTCTTAGCTGGGCTTGTCCTCGCCTGGTCTCTACTTTCCCAACATGGCCCCTTACTAACTCCACAGGTAGGTTGGTTTGGTTTTTCAAGTCTGTTCTCTGTGGGTGCCTGTATTCCTGGGAGCTGGAGAAGGTGTTCAGTGTGCATGATGGTCCCAGACTCGAACTCCAGAGCTAGAGAGGTAGAAGAGGACCCCTGTGTCCTCTCACGTGGGCTTCTCCGAGTCTGGCAGCTGTGCGTCAGATGCGAATTCAGGTTCCTAACCACCACTGTTCCCTCTGTACCCAGACGTCCAGCTCCTGCTTGACTCCAGAGGAACAGCAGCATCCTGCTCAATTGAGATGAGGGATCTAGCATGTCAGTAGCAACATCAAAGGAGACAGAAAAGGAGGGGACCTGAGGCAAGAGAAGCACCCTTGGGGAGCTGGAGGAGAGAGAGCTCCTGGGGGAGAAGTCAGGAACCCCGAAGGATGAGAGGCTCTGAGAGGAGCCTGCAGGACGCTCCCTCCCGCCGGTGCTCTCTCCAGGCCAGGACCCCTCGGTCTGGTCTGGGGGTGCTGTGTTGTAAACAGCAACAAGGGCGAGCTGAGCCTGAGGTGTGGGTCCTGGGTCAGCCCCCAGCTTCCTCCATGGGCAGCCACTCCAGTTGCCTGCAGATCCGCTCCTCCTCAGCCATGCACACTTCAGTTCTCGGCAGCAGGAAAGCATCCCTCAACAAGCACAAAGGGATGAGCTGGTCTAGCCCAGGTGTGGTGGGGTGTGAGGCGTGGTTTAAGAAACCACCTGGCCAAGGCTTCCAGTTCTGTCTTGGAAGCTCACTACTCCACCTGGGTCTCTGTTTTGCATGACAGTGTCATTTTTGACTGTGGTGCTTTTTTGAAGCCTTTCCTCCTCATGCAAGGGAGGTCTCCTGCAGGCTGCTCCAGTGGTGTTGGGGTACTCACCTGCCCCCTACCCCCAGGTACCTCTCAGGGACTGGGCAGAGGATGAGCAACACTGGGAGGCAGCTTTGGTCATGTCAACCAGGCCCAGGTTAGCTCCTGCCATAGCCTTTGTGGCTGTCAATTTAATCCCATGGTGACAACATTCTCATTGTAAAATGGAATGATTATGTCAGGACGGTGGCTGAGCAGGCAGAGAGAAGTTTCTTGGGCACAGTATGTGAACAGCAGCTGTCAGGTTCTGAGGTACAGAGTGGGACTTTTTAAAGTGGTGAGCTTTTAAGTCCCCGCCAGCTGGGAGATGACTGCCAAGACATTGTTTTGGACATGGGGGTCTCACTAATGTAAATTGAGGTGAAATCAGTGTAGAGGGTCATGACCAATATTTAAAAATGGATATAGAATAGACTGACCTGGGATGGAATAAAAGTAGTAGAAAATACCAGAACGGGTCTTAGGCAATTGTGATGTTTGTTTCAGATGTGTGAATCTGAATTTATAAAGAAAATAAATTCATTTCCCACATGAATGGCCTGGGAAGTCCATATAAAGGTGCTGTCATTCAGAGAGCTTTCTTGCTGCATCCTAACAGGGCAGGAGACCTCAGATGGAGAGAAAGTGCAGGAGAGAGTGCTCCTCCGGCAAAGGAGATAACTAGCCCACTTCTGAGAAAGGCCATTAACCTGTTAGTGAGGGAGGAGTATACTTGCCTCTTAAACGTCCCACCTTCCAGTACCACCAGAGTGGCCATATTGTTGAATTCAACAAGAGTTTGGGAGGAGACATTCATATCACATCAGGAGGTGCCTTTCCAGTCCACAGGGACCACAGCTCTACAGAACAAACACATCTCTGGTCTTCGTCCACTGGGGTTTGCAAATTGAGGTCACATTGTCTTGACTAACCAACTCAGAGGACAAGAAAATGCAGATTTTCTCCAGAGCCCAGGTTCCATAAGGACTGAAAAAGACCAGGGGGTTAGAGGCTACTGCGTAGAACCAAGCACAGTAGGCAAATGTCCATCTCCGTCTTGAGGATGGGTGAGGCCACCCTGCTGTAAAGTCTACTCGTCCACAGACACACCTGCATCATCTATGTGACCACCAGAAGGGAAACCCAGGCCATTTCCTCAGGCAGGCAAGTGAGGGAGTGCCCACCCTCAGCAAGCAGGACAGTAGGGGGCAGGAGAAGAGGCCACAGTTGCTTGGAAGGAGCTGGAACGGGCCTCGGGAGCAGAGACTGCAGGGGCCTTCACTCCTGTCCACTGGTGAGCAGTTCCAGGTACAACCCGACTTTGATACCAAAGGTCACACAGGAAGCAGGGAGGACCTCAGGCTCTCAAGAGAAAACCTCGCTCTTTAGAGCCTGTGTGTGTGTGTATGTGTGTGTGTGTGCGCGCGCGTGCGTATATAGTTTTGCTATTGAAAATATAAGCATCTTGCATATTTTATTTGTTTTTCTTCCAACTAAGAAAGATCCCACTTTTGGTTCAGAATCTATAATCCTCTTGGAAATGCAGGATGTAATCTGATAGAGGAAACTGAACCCCAGTAAGATTTCAAGGGATAGAGGACTGGCTTTGCTTGGGAACCAGTTTCTCCCAAGATCGCGCTCACAGTGACATGCTTTTTCACAAGAGCATTTTAGAATGTGGATGTGACATTTGCTTGAGCCTTCCATTAAAAGGGTCAGGTTTGGGTCTAGAAAAATGTACACGTCTTTACAATGTCTGATAGGGAGACGCTGGCCACTCGACAGACCCGAGCCTGAATGGACTTTTTTCAACCACCGATTGCGACCTTCCCTGGATGGTCACCCAGCAATGTACATCAATACTGGAATGTGATAGTGACTACAACTTGCGAGCAGACCAGGAAGGTTATGTCCGTTTCATTTTGACCCTGACGGTGTCCAGAGAAATGTCGGTTAAAAATATCCACATGAAGCCACGCTCCTTTGCTTCAAGCGAGGCAGAGGCAAACTAGGTATCAACAAAAAGCCAACAAGTGGTGGAGAAAGCAGATGATGGAAGCCGTATCCTGCCATCCACCCCATAGACCAACGTGCTGACAGTAACACCACAGGGTGACGTG